>NC_138370.1:177988494-178024238 GCF_054177405.1 Leptonychotes weddellii
CCCGGGTGTCCTCCCGGCACCTCCCCTGCGTCTTACTCCGTGGGAGCTGTCCCCGCGTGCAGCTGGTCCGGCCCCCCGTGCGCACGCAGGTCACGTCGGTGAGCAGGGCTTTGCCTGTCCTGTTCACGGCCACATGCACAGCACCTGCGCACATCCCTACGGCAGATGCCAAAGATACATACATTTTAAGTAGGCGCTGGGCTCAACGCGGGGCCTGAACGCACGACCCCGAGATCGTGACCTGAGCTGGGGTCAAGAGTCAGGCGCTTAACGGACGCAGCCGCCCGGGCACCCAAAAACATTTTTTAATGAGTGAATTGTCGCTGCATATTCAACCTAAAAAGCTGGGCGTCAAAGTTCCGTGACCCACGAGTGAGCAGTAATGGCGCTGACGGCAGACTGCTCCCCAGCAGCGCTGAGGGAAGAACGCCGCTGGGGCTCTGTGCCCGCCGAAGGACCCTTCAAGACCGGAGACGAACAGATTCTAGGAGCTTATGCTCACGCTCTGAAAAGATCGTGAAAGCGTGCAAACGGAATCCGCACAAAGCAGTGGAGAGCAAAGGAATCACCCCTTGGAAGGTTTTAAAAATAAGCTTTTTTAAACAACCATCTGAAACTTTAACGGTAATGATTTTGGTTTTCATAATAATGATTTTAAATGATAACAACACAGCAGGGGCCTGTGAGCAAAGGTCGTTGGGGGCACCCTCTCTTCAGCAGCCAAGGAAGCTCACCGCGGCAGCAGCATATCCCCTTTCGTGACCCTTGCCGTGGCAGGGCGACCCGAGGGGCCCGGTCAGTGCCCACCCGCTAGGGGCCTCCTGTCCTCTCCACCAGCTCTGCCAGAGAGCTCTGGAGGGAGACTGGCGAGCTGACCCCAAAACAGGTGTTGGGGACTGGATTGTGTCCCACAGAAAGTAAGACGTGTCGACATTATGACTCTCAGGATCTCAAACAGTGACCTTAATCAGAGATAGGGTCGTGGCAGGTGTAATTAGTTAAGATGGGGCCACGCTGGTGCAGGGCGGGCCCTTAGTCCATCATGACTCGTGTCCTTATAAGAAGATGAGCCACAGGAGGAGAGGAGGCCGCGTGGGGATGGACGCAGAGGCTGGAGGCCGACGCACCCGGGAGCACCTGGTCCGCAGAGGGAGCGCCGCCCTGCGGACAGCTCGGTCTTAGGTTCCAGTCCTCGTAACTGTGAGACAATCCACTTCTGCTGTCTGAAGGCCCCTGGCTTGTCACGGAAAACCTAGGAAACCAATACACCAGGTAAAGGTGGTTTTCTGTCAAGATTCTTGACTCAAAGAAATGTGACAAAATAACACCTACCCGCGAATGCCCGACCACCCTCCGCCGGTCCCTGCTCCACGCAGCAGCCTCCCAGGGTCCCACTCAAGTTTTTTTTTTTTAAAGATTTTATTAATTTATTTGACAGAGAGAGACAGAGAACAAGTAGGTAGAGAGGCAGGCAGAGGGAGAGGGAGAAGCAGACTTCCCGCTGAGCAGGGAGCCCGATGCGGGGCTCGATCCCAGGACCCCGGGATCATGACCTGAGCCGAAGGCAGCAGCTTAACTGACTGAGCCACCCAGGCGCTCCCCACTCAAGTTCTTTAAGTCTGCTAAAACAGCACTGTTTTTATAAAAATGTGCAATGTTATGATAACAACCCAAGAAATACAGAGAAGTGCAAACAACTGTAAAAGCAAGAAAGCATTCACTGTCCCACATCTGTCGCAGGCCAAGCTGGTGACCATCTGTGGGACGCACTGGAGGCACACACTCAGGGAGGGACCAGTGACGAGGGAAGCAGAGGAGTGAAGAGACAAGCGGTGGGCACATTATGTTAACAGAAGAAGCAGAAACGAGTGAACTGGGAAGGATGGAGGGCAGGCATTCGGGTGTTTGTACTGCAAGAGATGCTTGCTCCTGAGAAGTCCCTCCACATGAAGGAAGAAGGTTATGACCGCCAGTAAGAGGTCCCAGTCCACGTTCGCTCCCCCGTGGCCGCCGGAGCCAAGCATCAGCCCTGGGCTGGCTTCAAACCACAGAAACTTACCTCTCCGTCCTGGAGGCCAGAAGTCCGAGGTCCAGGTGTCCAGGGAGCTGCTCCGCCAAGTCTCCCGGGGACGGTCCCCCTGGCCCCTTCCAGCTGCTGGAGTTGCGGAGGGTGCCTGGCAGTCCTGGGCTTGGCCCGTCACTCCTCTCTCTGCCTCCCCCGTCGCGTGGCCGACCCCCCGTGTCTGTGCCCAAATGTCCCTCCTCCCTGTCGGGTTCGGGCTCATCCTAACAACCCGAGCAAGGTCGCGTTCTGGGAGTTAGGACCTGAACAAGTCCTCCCAGGGGACATGGTTGAACCCACTGCAGAGTCATTCTGGGCTTTTCTGAGACGAGGTTCTGTTATGGACGGCTGTGAGGGAGCGCCTTCCCGCACCCTTGTGGGGTGTGCTCCTTCTAATCTGTCAGCTTTCGTGGCAGCCGGGACTTTGCGGCTCTGTGGCTTGGGTTCCGATTTGCAGACTTGGTTGTACCACTCTGTTCTCTGTGACTCCTGGGTCG
The DNA here is from genome assembly GCF_054177405.1 of Leptonychotes weddellii. Taxonomy (NCBI): domain Eukaryota; kingdom Metazoa; phylum Chordata; class Mammalia; order Carnivora; family Phocidae; genus Leptonychotes; species Leptonychotes weddellii. Next base: position 177,991,054 of record NC_138370.1, read on the forward strand.
CGGAGACCCTGAGCCGGCTGGGGCCTCGGATCCAGACCCCGGGGGCACGCTGCTTTTTGCGGGTCAGAGGGATTCCTGGGTGCGTGCGGTGGGGAGAGGACTTTTGGGGGGTGTGCCGTGAGAGGCTGAGCACCCAAGCGCCCGGACTCTGCTGGCTCTGAGAAGGGGAGCCTTCCGTCCTCTGAGGCGGCCCCGGCCCAATTTCCTTTCATAGATTGCCCAAAATATCTCTGCTGAGCTGTTTTGATTTGTCCTCTGGTGGAGGCAGTAAATTGTTGCCGTGGTGATGGTTCTCTTTCCCCGTTCATGGTTCGTCAGCCCCCCAGAGGTTTGCTGCACTTTGACCTCCGCCCTGCAGGCAGAGCCCATTGGGAGGTTGGCTAGATTGTTTCCAGAGACAGATGCTGGGGAGTTCTTACACCCCAAACACCTGCCGCAGGGGGAGTGGGGAGGAGGCAGGAGGGGGGGAGCAAGTGACCATTAGGGTTTTCAGCCCTTGGGGCTTGGCTCCAGCTTCCATCCGTTTTCTTTCTGGTGCCAGGCTATTTGTGCTGGACTCGAGTGACCCTTTGTAGATCAAGACCTGACATCAAATGACTGAGGAGGGGCACCAGATGTCCCCCTTTCTGTCCTCCCCGACCTGCCCATGGCCCCAGAGCACCTCTGGCTGAGCTGGACCCGTAGGACCCTCTCAGGCATGAGGTGAGGTGGTCCTGCCGGGTTCCCTTGGGCTGGCTGGTCCTCATACTCCGACGAGGGCCCAAGCCTCCGCTCTGTCCCGGCAGCTCCCCCCGCCCCAGCTGTGGGAACGGCTCCCTGCTTCCCCCACCCCCTCACGGGCCCCATGCGTTGCTCATGTTGTGAAGGGCATTTTCCAGGGATAAATGGTAATCGTTAGGCCAGGTTCTGCTGTGGTCACCAAAGCCCCAAACAGCAGTGGCCCCAAACCAAAGCCCAATCTTGCTCCTGCTCCTGCAGACCCACAGCACACACTGTGGGGCACGTGGCCACAGACCCAGTGACTTAACACAACACATATTTTGGCACGTGATTCCGACCATTTCCGTGGGTCAGGAATCGACCTGGCTGGGTTGTCCTCTGAGGCCAGCCCACAAAGGATCCATTTCCAAGCTTAGTGGCCGCGGCAGTGTTCCGCTCTTTGCTGGTGGCGGGACTGAGGGCCTTAGCTTCTTGCTGGCTATCAGCTGGAAGCCGCCCTCAGCAACTTGCCACGCGGATCCTCCCCAAGCCAGCAAGGGGGACAGTCGTTTGGCTAGGTGGGCATTAAAATCTCATCAAAATGATGATCGTGGAAGTGACATCCCATTATGGTTGCATGTTCTACTGGTTAAAACATATTGCAAGGTCCCACTTATGCTCAGAGGGGACTCCGCAGGGCATGAGCACGGGGACAGGAGGTGGGGACCTGGAGTCTGGTGGCCACAAGAGAGTGGCCCCCTGACTAACTCAGTGGAAGAGAGCACTGGAGGGCTTTGCCGCAGCAGTTCTGTGTTTTGCTTCAGGACTGACAAGTGCCTCCTGCCCAGTTCTCTGGCCTGGACTGATCTCTTGGGCTGACCCCAATGCAAGGGGTCTGTAGAACTGTACTCCTGCGTGTGATGGAAAGAGGAGCAGAACCAGACACAGGTCATTACAGAGGCCCTGCCTGCTGTATCTCTTGTCAAAAGATTACTTTTCTGGGGCGCCTGTGTGGCTCAGATGGTTAAGCGTCTGCCTTCGGCTCAGGTCATGATCCCAGGGTCCTGGGATGGAGCCCCGCATCGGGCTCCCTGCTCAGTGGGAAGCCTGCTCCTCCCTCTGCCTCTGCTTCTCTCTCTCTCTCTCTGACTCTCATGAATAAATAAATAAAACATTAAAAAAAAGATTACTTTTCCTAATTGTTTCTGTCTTATATTCTGATTTTTAAAGATATTTTATTGGTGCTGATATTGAGTCTGCAGACCCCTAATTTTCCATGTAGGTTTCCATACGACCTACAGTCAGTCGTAAGGGTACATTGGGCTGCTTTGGCGCAAAGACCCAGCACAAGGTTGTGGCAAAGGCAGGAACGTCGTCGTCGTTTCTGACAGTATGTGCTTATGATGCTTTACTTTTTTTTTTTTAGTGGCTGCTGGATTCAGATTGTTATATGTGTAGTAAAATGCACACAACATAAGATTACCATTTTAGCCATTATAAGTGTACAGCGTTGTGTGACCATCACCACACTGTTATTTATGATGTTACTGCCCACTTTTGGCTGATATTCTTTATCAAGTTAAGGAATTTTCCTCCTACTTAGAGTTTTCTGACAGGGTTTCATCAAAAATGTTTTTTAGGCAGTGATGTCAGTGAAAATGGTGGAATAAAGATCTTCAAAAACCAGCAAGTAAACTGGCGAAAAAAAAATATATCAGAATCAACTTTATTGAAACTCTGGAAAATGATCAAAGATTTATAGCAACAGGTTAATGCTTGATTGAGAAAAAGCAGCTCAATTGTGGTCTGAGGGCTCTGGGCATTTGTGCTTTGCCCTTGACCTGCCCCTCGCGCCTTGCTTGGTTGGCCGTCACGAAAACCAGGTGTGGGTGCCTGGGGTCAGAGGGGGCAGAGTGGACCCTGTGTCCAAAGAACTGTCCTTCTTTGTTCTGATCTTCTGGGCACTCCCTGAAGGACTGTTGCAAAAAAGGCTTGCCTCTGTTTCACCCAACTAGGAGCTCTCCAGGATGGAGAAGTAGCTACGGGGGGAGGGGGCGATTACTGTTAAAACTTTTAAAGGCAATTGTATTAGCCACTGCTGCCTGGGGGGCAAACAACAGACATACTGAAAAGCTTGGGAGGAAAGGCTGGGGTGGGAGCTCCTGTGGGTCTAGAGCTGCACACGCATTCCCTGGGCATATCCTTAGAACAGCCCAAGTGGCCTCATCTCTCATCCCTGGGTGACCTTCAGGCTCCATGCAAATGGCAGTGAGGGCAAAGGCAGAGTATTAAACTGCTTGGATGAGTGTTGAAAGTGTGCCCCAATCCACGCACATGGCCCATCTGCAAAGACTGGGAGCTTTTGTGGTTTGGGAGGGTATTGCTGTTCTAGACTTTTAAAGAAGTCTTTGTCAAATCACTAACTGACCACTAAGCTAGCTCAACAAAGACGTCAGTGGCCATGTGACCAACAGTGCAGACTTCGCAAAATTAGTTCAGAAAAGTACTAAACAAACAACCGCAGCCGTCAGAAGTGGTAACAAATCCCAGGGAAGGAGGAGAATCTGATTTCTGAAGATGCCACACTATAATATTCAAAATGTCCAGTTTTCAGCAACAGTAAAGGTTATGATGCATACAAATAAATGAGAGCATGTGGTCCACACATAGAATAAAAAGAAATATTTAGAAACTGTCCCTGAAAAAGCCTAGACACTGGATTAATCATACAAGGGTCTTAAATAAATGAATTAAACATGCTCAAAGAGCTAAAGAAACCATGTACAAATAACCAATGGAAACCATGGAAACATTGTCTAACAAAATGGAGACTATTAATAAAAATATAGAAATTATTAAAAGGAACCAAATAGGAATTCTGGAGCTGAAAAGTACAATAACTGAAATGAAAAAATTCAGTAGAGGTGTTTCAACAGAAGATTTAAGCAGACATAGAAAGACTGGGTGGGGACGCCTGGGTGGCTCAGTCGGTTAAGCATCTGCCTTTGGCTCAGGTCATGATCCCAGGGTCCTGGAATCGAGTCCTGCATCAGGCTCCCTGCTCAGCGAGGAGCCTGCTTCTCCCTCTGCCTGCTGCTCCCCCTGCTTGTGCTTTCTCTCTCTCTCTCTCTCTAATAAATAAATAAAATCTTTTAAAAAAAGAAAGACTGGGTGAACTGGAATATAGGTCAATAGGCATTAGACAATCTGAGAAGAGAAAAAGAAGAAAGAAAAATGAACAGAGCCTAAGGGACTTATGGAATACCACCAAGTGAACCAACATAGGCATACTGGGAGGAGAGAACAGGGTAGAAAGGATATTTTAAGAAATAATGACCAGGGGCGCCTGGGTGGCTCAGTTGGTTAAGCGACTGCCTTCGGCTCAGGTCATGATCCTGGAGTCCCGGGATCGAGTCCTGCATCGGGCTCCCCGCTCGGCAGGGAGTCTGCTTCTCCCTCTGACCCTCCTCCCTCTCATGCTCTCTGTCTCTCATTCTCTCTGTCTCAAATAAATAAATAAAATCTTGAAAAAAAAAGAAAGAATGACCAAAAACTTTCCAAATTCGAGAAAATTATGAATGTATCCATCCAAGAAGCTTAACAAACTCCAAGTATGAAAACTCCTTAAAGGGAATCACACCAAGACATGTGATAATCAAACTGCTGAAAACCAAATACAACGTGAGAATCTATAAGGGGGGGGGGGGTGCTTCTCTAGGAATGACAGCTGATTTCTCATCAGAGATCATGGGCACCAGAGAGCATTGGGGTGATGCACGAAAAATGCTGAACAAAGAACTGCCAATCAAAAATTCAACATCCAGCAAAACTATCCTTCCAAATTTAAGTAGAAATTAAGACATTCTGGGATGCCTGGGTGGCTCAGTCGATTAAGCATCTGCCTTCAGCTCAGGTCATGATCCCAGGGTCCTGGGATTGAGTCTTGCAATGGGCTCCCTGCTCAGTGGGGAGCTTTCTTCTCCCTCTCCCTCTGCTGCTCCCCCTGCTTGTGCTCCGTCTCTCTGTGTGTCAAATAAATAAATAAAATCTTTAAGAAAAAAAAGAAATTAAGACATCCTCAGATAAACAAAAATTGAGAGAATCTCTCACTAGGGGACCTGCCATGCAAGAATACTAAAGAGAATCCTTCAGGTTGAAATGAAAGGACACTAGACGGTAACTCAAAGACGGTAACTAAAAGAAAGAACAACAATACATGTAAAAGCTAGTATTATCGTGCTTTTGGTTTCTAAATCCTCTTTCATTTCCTGTTACTTTAAAAGACAGCTACATAAAACAATAATTATTAACCCTGTTGATGGGCAAGCAATGTATAAAAATGTGATTTGTAACAAAAGTAACACAGGGGAAATGAAGCTATGTAGGAGCAAAGTTTGTATACTCTTGAAACTAAGTTTGTGTTTATTCAGACTAGATTATCATAAATTAAGATGTTACTTGTAAGCCACATGGCAGGCACTAATAACAAATATACATATAGTTAAAGAAATGGGAAGGAAATAAAAATGTTACATCAGAAGATATCTACCTAAGCAAATGAGGCAGAAATGGAGGGATCCAAGGGGAAAAGATGTAAGACAAATAGAAAACAAGTAGCAAAATGGCAGAAGTAAGTCCTTCTCAATAATTACACTAAATATAAGTAGATTGGACTCTCCAATCAACGGGCAACCAGAAGAGTGTCTCCATGTCTATCAACTGATGAATGGACTAACAAAATGTATATCTATATAATGGCATTTTATTCAGCCATAAAGAGGAGTGCTATAACACAGATGAACCCTGAAAACATTGTATCAAGCAAAAGAAATCAGACACAAAAGCCACAAATTATATGATTCAATTTATATGAAATGTCCAGTATAGGCAAGTTCATGGAGACAGCAAATTAACGGTTGTCAGGGTCTGAGGGGAGGGCAAATGGGGAGTGGCAGCTAAATGGGCATGGGGGTTCTTTTTGGGGTGATGAAATTGTCTAGAATTATCTAGTGATGGTTGCATGACACTGTGAATGTATACTGGAAGCCACTGAATTGTACACTTTAAAATGGTTAAATTTTATGTTACGTCAATTTTACCTCAATGAAAGAATAGTGTGCACTAGATTTTATCAAATAGTTTTTCTTGTATGTGTTGTGATGATTCAGTGGGAAGGTTCCATTGATTTGCTAATGTGTTAAATGTTCATATATTTTCTAATGGTGAGTCATTCTTACATTCCTGGAATAAACCTGATTTAGCATAATTATTATTTTTGTGCATGTTTATAGATTTGATTTGCTCATATTTTATTTTATAATTTTGTATTTCTGTTTCTAAATATGATTTGTCTACAATTTTAACACTATCTGGGTTTGATCTCTCAAGATTACTTGGGTAGCTTTCCTACTTCTTAATCATCTAAAACACTTTTTATAAGATTTGGATGACCTATTCTTTATGATAGAATTTTTCTTTGAACCATCTGCATCTGTTTCTTTAGGTGGAGTACTTCTATAAACTACCGACTCATTTTCTTTGTGGTTGTCGAGCTGTTTGGGTATTGTATTTTTTCCCTGAGTGATTTTGTTTAGTTTTTAATAGAATATTGTTTATCTTATTTAAGCTTTTAATTTATTGACAAAAATTGGTTATAATCTTTTCTTTTGACTTTCAGATCTCTGTTCTATCTGTGGTTGTGTGTCCTTGTTCATTCCTAATACTGTTAAGGGATGTGCTCTTTCCTCATTTCTTCTTCTGTCTTGCCACATTATGGCCCTTCTAATTTATGTTGACTACCTGTTCCTACACAACACATGACGTCAGAATTTAGTGGCTGAAAACAGCAAACATGTATTCTCTCATGGTTTCTGTGTTTTAGGAACCAGGTAACCTAATTTGGTGGCTCTTTCTCAGGGTCTTGCAGGCTGCAAAGCATTGGCTGGGGCTGCAGCCGTGGGAGGGCTCAGCCGGGAGGATCCCCTTCCAAGCTCACTCACATGGCCGTTGACTGGAGACATCAGATCTTCCCACGGCAGCTGCTTTCCCCAAAACGGGGGACCTGGGGGGCACAGAAGTCACAACCTTCTTGTAGCCTAGTCTTGGCGGGGACGTCCCATCACTTCTGCTGTATCCTCCTCACTGGAATGGCCAGCCAGCCTTGCCCTGGCTCTGGAAGGGACTTCACTGCAAGTGAACGCCAGGACGTGGGGCCACTGGAGGCCGTCTTAGAGGCTTCCTACCACACAGTCTTTTCAAAGAGCCAGTTTGGAGTTTTGTTCATCCTACCTAATGTTTGCTTTTCTTTCTAGTTTTTGATCCCACAAATCACTTCTTTAGTCTTAATTGTTTTTCTTTGCATCTTCAATGAGACAGCTGCTTTTCCACCTTTCCTGCTCGCTTGTGCACGAACTTTCAGGATAGCAACTCCCTCCCAAGGTCCAGTGTGGCTGCATCCTAAAAAGTTTTGCACGTGGTGTTTGTTTGTTGTTGGGTTCTACCTGTTTTCGGGTCTCATTCTGATTCATTCCTTGAACCATTAGTCAAATATTATGTTACAGTTTTACATTTCCATATGTTTGGTGATCGTTTCTTTGCCCTATTATCATTGCATGTGGTCAGAGAACATGATCAGTGTGATACAGATTCTCGGATATTTTGTTGAGATTTAGTTTGGTGGCTTTGCAGTGCGTCCCTTGCTGGTAAACATCCCACGTGTACTTGAAAATGAGGAATTCTTTAATTTGGGTGTGCAGGGTTTTTTGTCTACTGGATCTCGCTTGTAATTGTGTTGAGTTCTTGTGACCTTATTAATCCTAGACCTGCCTCGTCTGTCATGAGAGATGTACATCTCGGCTTCCTTCCGACTGTGGAGCTGATCATTTGTTCTTGGACTTTGGCCAATGTCCGTGTTATAGATTTTCAAGCTGCGTGTTTGGTACATTCAAGTTCAGCGTTATCAAGTTCCCCTGGCAAACTGTCTCCCTGATCTGCAGCAGCCTCTCCCCTCCGGCCCACATTGTTCGCCCTACAGCACCTTCCATCTGCCTCAAGAACACCATCACAGGTCTCTGCTGGTGGCCAGTTACCTCACACATCTCTTTCCTTATTGCTTCAACTGCATCCTTGAAATGAGGACACAGCTACATTTCGTGTTCTCCATCCCATTCAATAAGTGATTTTTAAAAAACACTGGCTGGGGGCGCCTGGGTGGCTCAGTTGGTTAAGCGACTGCCTTCGGCTCAGGTCATGATCCTGGAGTCCCTGGATCGAGTCCCACGTCGGGCTCCCTGCTCAGCAGGGAGTCTGCCTCTCTCTCTGACCCTCCCCCCTCTCATGCTCTCTGTCTCATTCTCTCTCTCAAATAAATAAATAAAATCTTTAAAAAAAAAAAAAACACTGGCTGGTTTAATCCATTGAACTTTATGGTGATTGGGGTCTTGTTTGAGTTTCTCCCCATGTTATGTTTTCCCTTGACCAGACTTCATCTTTGCCTTTTTATCCCCTTTCCTGACTCCTGCGAGACCCACCACGGACTCGGAAGCTCTCTGGGTCGGGTTACTGGCTGGCTTCCCTTTTAAAACCCAGGACTTGACTTAAGAGCAAGGATGGATCCCGAATGCCAGCCTCCTCCTGAGTGACACGAGGGTCTGGCACTGCTTGGCTTTCTTGGCATCTTACCTTCACTACCTCAGCTCCACTGTTTTGTTCCTCACTCGGTTGGGGCACTGTCCATAGTCTCAGTTGCTTCTTGCCACATGCTTTCTCCCTCAGTCCCACTCACCTCCCCCTGAAGCTCTAGGAGAGACTTCCGTGCAGACGTGGGGCCATAAGCTCTGAGTCGCGTGTGTTTGAAGGTGGCTTTGTTTCAGCCCTCACTGGATGGTAGTCTGACTGTGTGCTTGGGCCCACTGCCCGCCCTGCCTCCTTGTGCGAGCCCCCCGCCCCGCCCGCATGGGACCAACACCTGCCCCATAGCCAGTAGGACACGCAAAGGGGTTTCACGTCCACGATCAGGTTACATACGATTGCGCCTTCCGTCTTGTTAGCAGACTCCCTCCTGCCTTCCTGGCCATCTGCCATCTGGGAGAGGCGCCCGAGGCCAGGTGGTGAGGTGCCTCCGCCTGACAGCCAGGGGGACTGAGAACCACTGGGCGAGCCTGGAAGCAGGAGTCCCCAGCCATGCTCTCAGATGAGGTCACAGCGCCCGGCCAGCGCCAGGACCGCAGCCGTGTGAGAACCTGTCAGGCAGAGGACCCAGCTAAGCCAGGCCTGGGTTCTGACCCGCAGAAGCTGTGAGGTACTGGACGTGTTTTGTTCTGAACTGCACAGTTTTGCTGTAAATTTTTGCACCGCAATAGATGATAATTCTATGTGTAAAATCCCAAGTTAATAGTTCTTTCATCTTGAGACTTTGAAAAAACAGATATACAATTATTGTTAGATTTGTATCATCATCGTTGATAAGTCTGCTGTCATCATAACTACTTTTGAGGCAATCTGAGGGTTTTTTCCTCTTAAAGTTTATGTCTCTTGTATTCTGCGGTTTCATTCTCACATGTAGAAAGTAGATTCGGGTTTTTTTCTGGCTTAAGACTCATAGTATTCCTGGATGTAAGGATTCAAATCTTGCAAGTGTGGGAAGCCCTCAGTCATTATCTCTTGTGATCTTTCCGAAGGGAGTCCCTACAGATGCTCTGCACCTTCTATTCTGTCCCCTCGCCCACGTTCTGCACTGCGTCCTGGGCATTGTGGGCACCTCTGGCAAGCGCGGTGATGGGCTGCGTCCAAGCTGCGTTTGAACCCGCGTATTGAGTCCTTTTAGTGACTACCACTCCTCTCTCCAAATCAGCCCATTCTTCCCTCCCTTGGAATCCTGTCTCTATTCATTCACCTCTCCTCTCGTTCCTCCAGTATTTTCACCATGTTAACTGTGGGAATTCACGCTCTCTTATCCCATGTTCTTTGCTGGGGGTCCTGCTGTTTGCGCGTCTGCTGCCCCCCGTGGTGGCTCTTTCTTGGTGAGTTTTGTACTTTCTGATTGTGAGCTCATCTTTTACTGGCAGGAATCATATGGGGCTGGACCAACAGCTTCTCCCCCACGGCGATCATACGTTTCTTTCTCCTGTCCTGGGCCCAGGTTTGTATGCTAGTTTATCTGCGGCAGGGGTGACGGGGCCTGGACTGTGGCAGCTCAAGAATTTAGGACCTACACTCTGTGAGGCTGCAGGCCTGGTTACAGGTTCTCCACAGAGATGTGTCCGAGCAGCCCAGGCACACAGCCTCCTGTTGCCCTGCGGGCAAGGTCTCCTGTTCGTGCTCCTCCGGAGGGGTCGGCTGTCCAGCCCTTGCCTTGTGTGGGCCCCGCAGGCCTCTCCCCTCCCTCATGAGGGTGCTGGGAGTCTCCAGGGCCTCCGCCCTGCATGGTCCCCACAATAGTCCCGACTTCCTTGGGAGCTCAGCTGCAGCGTGAAAGGTTGCTGTTTCCACCCTGTACTTGCAAGCTCTGCAGGGACGGGGTCTGGAGTTACCATCACGGGGGATGCCACACGTGGGAGGCTGCATCCGCTTTCCTTCCGGGGTCATGTTCTGGTCTTGTTTCCAGCATGTGTGCCATTCCCCTCTGTGTCAGTCTTCTGTGGCTACCATAACCCGCATACCACAGACCGGGGGGCGTATTAGAGCAGAAACTTACCGTCTTTCAGTTCTTGAGGCCAGAAGTCCAAGATCAAGCTGTTGGCAAGGTGTTCCCGTCTGGGGCGCCGTGAAGAGTCTGTTCCCTGCCTCTCCGCTCACATCTGGGGCTCTGCTGGCGATCTCTGGTGCCTTTAGCTTGTCAATGTGTCTACCTACACATGACATTTTCTGTGTCTCTGTCCCAGTCATTGAAGTAGGGCCCACTCAAATGACCTCATTTTAACCTGATCCTGTGCAAAGACCCTATTTCTAAATAAGGTCACATTCTAAGATACTGGGGCTCCAATATGTGAATTTGAGGGGGATGCAATTCAACCCATAACACCCTCTCTTACCTAAAGCTCAGTGAATGGCTCATAAGCTCCATGTCTTTGCTGAACTCAGCAATGTGACCTGTCTTGGGAGCAGCTCCAAAGCGACTGGGACACTTTTTCCCTGAATCTCCGAGGTCATTATTGTGCAAACCAGGGGAGGAGCTGGGTGCAGGGGCTTGTTGTGGGCAAGACCTCCATGCCTTCCTCAGCCCAACATGCTGGGGAAAGAGGCTGCCTTCAGCTGCTGGGACTTGTCTCATCGAGCCTAGCCAGCCTTCCAGGCAGGTGACCTTGTGTTCTCACTTGATGATGGAGGAAACCCGGACTTGGAGTAGTGAAGCAGCAAGGCAGGTCTGCCTCCGGCACCTGCAGCCCTCCCCAACCCTGTGCAGAGGCAGGCTCATATCCTCCCCATCTCGTGGCGGAAAACCCGAGGCTTACAGGACTTAATGTGTGTGCGGAACAGTTTCGGTCTCTGTGGGACAAATGCTGCAGGGATTTGTCCACTTTTTTTTTTTTTAAGATTTTATTTATTTATTTGCGAGAGAGAGCGTGCATGCACAAGCAGCGGAGGGGCAGAGGCAGAGGGAGAAGCAGGCTCTGATCCCAGGACCCTGAGATTATGACCTGAGCAGAAGGCAGATGCTTCACCAACGGAGCCCCCGGACCCCGCGGGATTTGCCCACTTCTGTTTCTGGCGCAGCTGGTGGTGACCCTGTTATTCCAGTGTTTTCTTCCTGTGTGCTGCTTTGTCGCATCAGAATTTCCAGGTACACAGGATCTAATGCTTCAGCTTTATCGGCCGAGGAACACAAAACCTTGGGTTGCACCCCAGGCCCTGGGTGAGACGTGGCTGCCCCCCAGTCTCCGTGCCAGAATGAGAAGTGCCGGTGAGAGTAGATGTCCCCATCTTCCCAGTTACAACCAGTGTGAATGCTTTGAATGGGGTTCTGCTTCCACACGTGGCCACAAGAGACTCACAAATACTTACGTGGAATTCAAGGCCATGAACACAGAGCTCCATGAAGAATCATCCACATGTTAGTGGCTCTTGGTGGACGTGGTTTCCCCCAATGCCAGGTTGTCCCACCGGGGCTGAGGCTGGTGCTTACCAGGCCAGAGCCCTGGGCCCCAGCTTCCCACCGAGGGGACTCCTCAGCAGCTCCAGGGACAGTCACGTCCTTTGAAGGGCAGCAGGCACTGGGTACCTGCCATGTGCAGGCCCAGGACAGACCTGCGCCCAGGAGCAGGCCAGCAGGCCCAAACACTCGTGCCCAGAAGGGGCGGGTGCGGAGGTGGAGGGAAGAGAGGCAGGGCCTGCGCAAAGCTGGGCTGCTTCTCTTCTGGGTGGAAATCATTGCAGATCTAGTAACAGTAACAGAAGGCAGCACTTGGGGACAGTGGGTTGGGGGCTGGGGCCACATAGGAGCCATGACAAGACAGTGGCAAGGCCTGTGCAGGGGTGCTGTGGAGAGTGGCGCTAGGGAGGTACCAGAACTCTAGGCCACTTTCCTCTCTCTCACTTTCAGATGCACCTGTGAACTCCCTGGCGTTCTGCTCCAGCTACAAAATGAAATTGTGGGTGACCTGGACCAGAAAAACCTTTAATTCTGGCCCGGGATTGCCTGCTTCTAGGTAGTCCCACCTGCGGGAGGCCAAAGTCCCACTCAGTTTGTTGGACAGCCCTATCGCACTCAGCCTGTCCAGGCTGGAGCTGCAGATGTCTCCCCGGCTGACCCATCTGCCCTCGCGGTCCCCATCGAGACTGCAGCCCGACTCCAGCTGCGGAGGATGTGGTGATCAGGACCGCCTGTGCCCACACCCACATCGCCCCTTCCACAGTCAGGAATAGAACCCAAGCCTCCGACCCTCTACCCACGGCAGGACTTTGAGTGTGCTGCTCCCTTTCTGGAATGTTCTTCTCCCAGATCTCTGCAGGGCTGTCCTTCCCCCCACAGGGCTCCACCCCTGCCCCGTCCACCACCCCACTCACATGATGCCTCCAGGGTCTCCTCTCTTGCAGCCCCAAGACACAAAGTGGCCAGAGAGCACGCCTTCATGTCTCAAGAGCCGTCAGAATCACCAGAAGCTGGGACCTAAGGCCTCCTCTCAATGCCTGCAGGAGAGGCAGGGCTCCAGGGGACCCACGACATGCCCTCATGAGCCACTAGTGAACCCCGAGTGAGTGTCGCCCAGCAGCTGATGGATTTTGGCTTTGCTTCATGTCCACACTGACTATTGTTGTATAAATTAAGCAGGTATCTGCGCAATTCAGAGTACTCGGAATAACTAAAAGACAAAGGATCTTATATTGTTTGTGGAGAGAAAAGTAAAATATTAAGTTCTGGCATTAGAAATATTCTGAACTCCTTAAGGAAGGGAGCCCGACTGCAAGGCAACATCCCCAGTGGCCTGGAGGGGTGGGCCTGGCCTCTTTCCCAAAGGAGAAACGTATGCTGGTCTTCTTGGGCTCAGGGCTGTCTTCTGCAGTTAGCAAAGTTTGGGTTTGCTTCACCAGAAGGCAGAACTGAGTTACCAGGTTGTACTTTGGATGCAAAACCAGGTCTTGCTGAGGAGCAAAGGGGTGGGGCTCCTCCCATCTTGTCATTCTGGGTGGCGAGTTCTCCCGGGAGGGGGCAGCTTCACCTGGAGGGGACAGTTTCCTGGGCCAGGCAGGTGGGCAGCATACTGCCTTAAGTGTCAGGGTCCACCCTGTGGGCTGTGGTGGAGACACCTGGGGCAGGAATGAGCTTCCCTTGGGCCTTCTCATCTGCCCAACTCAGGCCCTTGTGTGCAGGCCAGTTCTCGGAAGGTAATTCAGGTTCTTCAGGGTCGTGTGCAAAGTTGGGGACAGAGTGGTGACAGGGAGTGGAGGGCATCAGGATGGCGGGCTTCCGGAGGCAGAAGCCTATGGCCTTGGTGCCTTTGGCCAGTCCTGAGGACTGGGGAGGCATGCATGGCATGGGCATGTTCAGAAGAGTACACCGATTCTTCTCACATCTCCATTGAGCAGGTTCCTACCTCAAATACATGGGGGTATGGGGGCAGAAACCCCTGCCTCCAGGGAGTTGGCAGTATAGCAGGGAGAAAGTCCAGACGGAAAGGTAATTTCCATACCAGGCATGACAGTAAGGAGGGAGGAGAAGGGGAAGGCAGCAGAAATAGCATGTGCAAAGGTCCAGTGGCTGGTGGGAAGAAGGGCCATGTGGCTGGAACATGGTAGGCAGGGAGGGACTCCTGGTTGGAGGATGGAAGGGAGATTAGAGGAAGGTTAGGTGTCCCAGACCTGGGGCTCTCTGTGATAAGAAGCTTGGATTTCCTCTCTGATTCCTGAGAAGCCACAAAGGGATTGGAGCAGGGGATGACAGCATCTGATTTACATTCTAGGGCCCCTGGTGACCCTGGTCTGGGTGAGACTGAGGTGGAGGGGGTAGGCATCAAGGGCACCATGGGTCTTAGTACAGGACAGGAGGAGCCAGAGGAGCTGGTCCAGGCTTGTCGGGGGCTCTGGTCCTGGGCACTGTTAAATGAGTAACTGCTGCCCGAGAAAGTGAGGGGTGTGTGGGTGAGACATGCACCCAGGTCTGGAGTTTTGATCTATTCCTTGTGACTCATTTTGTGCTTGCATTTAGGAAAGTTCTCGGAGACCTTTGCTAAATGTGCACTTACACCCTGTTTTCTCATTTCCCCCCTATGTTCTAATTAATCCAATTTGGGAGGTATTTCCATAGGTGAGTACTAAGTAAGGGTTTAAAAGCATTTGTTTTGCAAATAGATACCCAGTTCCCTGTTACCCTTGATTGAATCCACCCGTGCTTCCTCATCAATTTTTGAATTTTAAAAACAATAGCAGGATAACAGGATTTCAGGGTCGTCCACCGGGTCGCAGTGGGCTCTACTGATAGTTCAGTGCCAGGTACACGGCCGTCGTGTGTTACTGTTGTTTTTTCACCCAAGAGGACAGTTATGTTGCCTATCTTCACTGCCACCTGAGAACATTCCAGCTCCCAGGATCAGGGTCTCCCAGGGCTGGCTTCAGTCCCTTTTCCATCACTCCATCATCTCACCCTCGGGGCCTGGCTAGCTCCCACCCTAGGGGAACCTCCCGCTGGTGCCTCTCTGGAACTAAGCATAGGTTGCTCACGGGGGCGGGGGGCGCTGGGGACCCTGCTTCAGCCACATCTGCCCACCTTTGAGGGACCACGGGGCTCAGGGAAATCCCTGCGGAGGCTTCTTGATGCTGACTTCTGGCCGCTGTGCTCTCTGCAGGATCAGGAGCCTATCCCTGGGGCCTCCCATCCAGGGCTGCACCTCCTCCTGGGTCTCGGGGACCCAAGCATAAGGCCAGGTTTGCCCAGAGAAACTCTGGGATCCCGGCCGCGGCCTCCTGCGACCCAAGGCCGACTGACAACAGTGTCAACCTGCAGTGTCTCCTTGCAGTGGCCCAGGAACATTTAAATGATCCCTGCCTGGGAGCGGGGGGAGGTGTGGGGCAGGTGCGGCCTGGCAGTTAAGGCCCAGTGGGTGTGGAGCAGATGGGACCTGGCGAATGTGTGTGCATGTTAAGTGTGTAGATGGGTGCTTGTGTGGGTGTGCCGGTGTGAGGCAGGTACGTGTGTAGGACAGGTGAGTGTGTGCGCACGCACGGGCCAGGTGGGGCCTGGTGGTTGCAGGGCAGGTGCATGGCAGGTGCATGTGCGGGTGCAGGACAAGTGCGTTTATGTGTATGTGTGTGCGGGACAGGTGGGGCCTGGTGGTTGCACGTAGGTGCGTGTGCGTGGCAGGTGCATATGCGGGTGCAGGGCAGGTGTGTGTGTGTGTGTATCTATGGGGGGGGCAGGTGGGGCCTGGTGGTTGCAGGGCAGGTGCTTGTGAATGTGTGTGTGCGCGCGGGGGCGGGGCGGGGCGGGGGCGCCTGGTGGGTGCGGGGCAGGATCGTGTGCGGATGCACGCAGGTGTGGGCAGGCGCGGCCGGCGGGAGAGCCTCCCCGCCCGGGCGGGGCGGGCGGGCGCGGCCTGCAGCCGCCCGCGTCGTGCTGCGCGGCGCTCGCGCCTGGAAACAGGAGACTGCTGGGCCGGAAGCCCCGCCCGCGCGCGCGTCGCCTGTCCCCGCCCGGTGGAGCGGCTGCTGGCGCGGCGCGGCGCGGCTCGGCACGGCGGCGCCCGGGCGCAGGCGAGCGGGCGGAGCAGCGGACGGCGCCCAGGCCGCCCCACGCGCCGGGCTCGCGGCGGAGCGCGCCGGACTCGTCGGGGCCCGCGGCCGCCCGCGCCTTTCAATGGGCAGCTCGCACTTGCTCAACAAGGGCCTGCCGCTCGGTAAGGCCGCGCGCGCGCATTTCCGGCCGCGGGGGCGGGGCGGCGGGCGGGGCGGGCGGGCGCGCGCGGGCCCCGGCTTTGTGTGCGAGTGCGCGTGCGCGCCGGCTTCCGCGCGCCGCCCGGGGCGGGGCCGGGGGCGGGGCCTCGGAGCGCCGTGCGCGTGCGCGAGCCGCAGCGTGCGAGTGCGCGTGCGCCGGCGCCGCCGTCACGCCCGCCCGCCCGCCCGCCGCCGCCGCCGCCGCCGCCGCCGCCCGCGCAGGTGACACAAAGGGGCGCCGCACTCGGCCCCCTGACCCCCAGTCCAGGCCCCGCCACACCCGCGGCGCGCCCCGGCGTCCGGACCCAGCGGACCCACGGCCCCCTCCCGGGCCCGGCCCCCTGCCTCCCGGCCCGCGTGCACCCTGCGGGGCCCGGGCCGGCCTCCTGGCGGTCGCGTGGGCTCGCCTCGCGGGGCCTCAGGGATTTTTGCTGGCGTCCCCGCTCCCCCGGGCTTCGGCGCTGGCGTGCGGAGCCGCCTTGGGGTCCGGCGTGTGCCGGGAGGACGCGGGCTGCGTGCGGGCTCAGAGCCCCGCGTGCACGCCGGGCGCCTCCCGCACCTCTGCGCGTTCGTGCGGCCTCGCGCCGCCGTCTGCATTTCCCATGTTTGCAGCATGTTTACAGTGAGGACGCTCCGCTGGTGGGGAGGGCAGCCCCGGCCAGCAGCCTGGGACACACGCACCCCCAGCTTGGCCACCTGCACGCTGCGCTCTCGCTGAGCCCGTCCTCGCCCCCTCCATGAGCCAGGCGCCCTGGCCCCTGTTCTGCGCGCAAGGCAGCTGCGCCCCCCTCGTGTTGGGAAGGGTGTCGGAAACCAGGCCCTTGGCGGCTGCTGTAGACCACACAGGGCAGCGTGCGGCCGTGGGCAGCAGGCCGGCGGGGCACACTCCGGGGGGGCTGCTGGCCTGCTCGCCGGCCAGTGCCTGGTGCCCCCGTCGAGCCCGGGTATCGGGGGCCATCTTGCAGTTCCTGGTCCACTAGCAGCGGCCTGGGCTGGGGCCCCTTCCCCGGGGGCCCTCCCAGGGTGCGGCAGGGGTGGGGCCAGCCTGGGGTCTGCCCGGGCCGCTGCCCCTCCTCCTCCCCTCTGCTGTGCCGTGGAGCCTGGGGGCAGGGGCTCCCTGAGGCCCGCGCCAGGGAGAAGCTGCAGCCACACCTGAGCCTACGAGTTGGAGGCTAGATCTTTCTCTGGCTGGGTGCCCTGCCCAGCCCTCTGCGTGTCTGCTGAGAAATGAGGGCACCACCTCGGCATGCCCGGGAGGACAGCCTTTCAGCTGGCAGCATCTTGGAGAAGCCCGGAACCTGGCCAGGAGCCAGACCCTTTTGTAGTGATCATTTTCTCCATGATTGTTTAGGACAGATTAACCTTCTGGATGGGGGAGAGGGGGACCATGTGCCATCCAGAAGTGGAACAGGATTGGCTTTCCTCCGGTTACTCTGAATCGAGTACCCACAGACGTGAAACCCTCACCCAGCTCCCACTTCTTGGGGTGACTGGAGAGTCAATTTGCAAATGGGGAGATGTCCATATCCCCTTTTCCCACCTTTATTCCCCTTTTCCAGGATCACTCCCCCTTCAAGAGCAGCGACTTCATTTGTATAAAAACAGACACAGCAGAGTGCTCAGCGGGGCTGGTCTCCACCACCGTGGGCATTTGAGGCACCTGGAGCCGTGCACACCCACCCTGGGGTCGTTGCGGACAATCCACTCGTGTGTGGGATGGCATCCCCAAGGTTCTTGGAGGAGCGATCAAAGAGGGCCAAAGCACAGACCCAAGCCCATCCCTGGGATAGCCCGGCCAAGCCCTGACCAGTACCTGTAAAGTGGAGATGGCAGTGTGAGGCCATTTGGGATCATGAGTGAGCTTCTGCCAAGTGTTGGGGACTGGGGACAGGGACAGGGCCGGGCTGGGGACAGGGCCAAGCTGGGGGACAGGGCCAGGGTGGGGGCCGTTGCTTTCCGTAGCTGCTGTGTGTGCTCACCGTCATTGTCCTGCTGTCCCTGGATGTCAGCCTGGCCATGCGTGCTCTCTGGAGTTCACCTTCTCTCTGTCCTCAGGGCTTTGCCAAAGCTGGCCATGGGGGTCCTCTCTGGACCCGGGCTTTGGTCTGTCTCCTCTCTTTGCGGCCCCCGGCGGTGCCTGCTGTGTGCTCTGCTCCATTGGCTTTCCAGGTTTCTTTTCACTTGGGTTTTATTACCATCTTTGAGCATGTGGTTCGGTTTGGGCATCTCTACAAGGGCTTGTGAAGGATGCACACTTGGGGCTTCGTCTCTGTCTGCCGTGTGCAGGTGTGTCCCATCCAGCCTCCCTGGGGTGTTTGTGCAGTTCTGGCCTGTTCTCCTGGACAGGTTGCTGTCCCCTCTCTCTGAGAGATGGACTCATGGCTGGAGTGACCTGTCTCAGCCCTGGATCCTCCTCTTCTGGCTGCGTTTGGGGTTTCTCTTCTATCCTCTTCAGCTTGAGGACGCACAGGGTGGGGGACGGGGCACAGAACTGCTGAGGTCCTGCTAACTGTTCTGAAAGCCCCATGCCCTGGGAGGCTGGAGCCACCCCTTGTCTGTACATTTGTACATGAGGTTTGGCCATGGGGTGAGCTGTCAGATGTTCCCTGGGGGAACCCCAGGGCAGAGATGAGCACCTTTCTGCAGGAGAAGGGCCCTTGGGGTTCAGAGGTGGGTCCGGCCTCGGCGCCCCCCAGCCCAGTGGAAGCTGAGACGGGCAGGGGCTTCCTTTGGGCCAACAGGCCATGAGCGGAGGGCTGGGCCCATGACATGGCCTTTGTCTGCCACCAGTCTCTCACCTGCCCCCAGAGTGTCCGTGCCAGTGCCCTTGGGGTGTTGCCCGGCCCGAGTAGCTGGAGCGCAGCTTGCTGCTGGCTGCGCCTGGCTCCTGGGTGTGGAGGACCCAGTCAAAGGCTTGCGCATCATGAGGCTTTTTACCCTGTGGCAGCTGTCATTCTGGAAGACTCCTGGTTTCCCTGCCCTGGTGGCGTGAAGGAGGATCCGGGGGAGGGGGGCTGTGTATGGCCCTGGCACCGCCATCTGCAGGGGTGGGGGGCCGTCCGTGACGCACTTGCCTCCAGTTCCCAAACGGGACTGCACTACCGTCTGCAGAAGCTCAGCTGTGCAGCAGCCTGTGGGCCGTGCACTGGCGTGGGGCCCTCACTTGTCTGCCCAGACGAGCCCCAGGATGTCCCGAGGGGGTGCACCCATGTTCTGCCAAGCCAGCCAGAGATCTCATGGACTGCTCGTCCTGCGCCAGTGCCAAGGGGACGCTCTTCGTGCTGAATTGTTTCTGCCTGTGTCACCCTCGGGGGGGTCCCTATGTCCCTGCCAGCCCTGTAGCCTGGGCCTAGACTGTGGCTGGGAGGATGGTGACCCCCTGGTAGGACTGGAACTTGGGACTGTTGAGAAGAAATCCCAGTGCGGGTGGGGGCAGGGGCCGCTTTCTGGACCCTCCCAGGTGTGGACTCTGGTCTGTCGGGAGGCCCGCGCGGTGCCCGGCACCCTCGTCAGGCCGCCTGTCTGACTCTGGTTGTCCGGGGTCCGTGACGTCCATGTGGTGCGGTGAGGCCCGGCCTCGGAGGACGTGTCCCCGCCTG
The DNA here is from genome assembly GCF_054177405.1 of Leptonychotes weddellii. NCBI lineage: Eukaryota > Metazoa > Chordata > Mammalia > Carnivora > Phocidae > Leptonychotes > Leptonychotes weddellii. The sequence goes on from NC_138370.1 coordinate 178,010,715, forward strand.
GGGTCTCCCCACAGCAGCTGTTGAGTATCACATGCAGAAGGGCAGGAAGGTGACGTTCTTCAGCCCCAGGTTCTTGTGCGTGGGATTCTGAAGCATCACGAGGCAGGACACGTGTGCACACGTAACAGCGCGGGAGAGGAGCATGTGGGAGTCTCGGTGACAGGAACACGCCTTTGCAGCAGTCTTAGCCACGTGTGGGGGAGCGAGCGCCTTTCTGGTTGACGATGAGTTAAGGGTACAGCGCGGTGCGAGCCGCTGCTGGGGGACGTGCCCCCTGTGCCCAGCAGCTCCGCATCGCCCAACGGGGCGCCTGACCTGCTCTGCGCGGGCTCAGCTCCCGCCCGGCCGAGGCCCTCGCCCAGCAGACCCTGCCCTGGGCAGCCGGTCCTGGCGCCTCCAGACCATAGCAGAGTGATGCCCCCCTGCCCCCAGCTGGCCGTGCCGGGCGCCGAGCCACAGGAGGATGTGGTGGGCCGGTGGGGGCGGTGAGGAGCCCCTTCCCGGGGGGTGTGACCGTAGTAAGCCCGAAGCACCAGGAGCCTGTGGGGAGCCTGTTGTGGCAGAGGGTGGCTTCTCGGAGGCGGAGGGGAAGGCTGGTAGGGGCCATGCTGTGGACTTGGCGTTTATGCCGAGGGTCTTCAGGCTGTGACAGTCTCTGGGTCTTGTTTCTGAAGCCTCTGATGGTGGCGGGGAGGGGCGTGCTGTCCTGGTGGGAGCACATAGGACTGGGGGGCTGCTCTGGTGTTCGGGAGACCCGGGCCATGGCTTTGGAGCCTGGGGCCCGAGGGGTGAATTCTCGGTGTTGAGTGTGGGACGCTTGTCAGAGTTGCAAGGGGAGGCGTGACCGGCCAGGGACGCGGGATGCTGAGGTCAGGCGTGGCTGGGTCTCGGGCACCACCCCCTGGGGTTCCTGCTGGTGCCAGGGAGCTGCTGTGGTTGGTCTGGGGAGGGCTGGGCGCCTCGGGTGTCCCCAGGGTGTCCCCAGAGTGTGCCGCCTGCACCCTGATCCCTCCTGGGGCTGGGGGTGGGGTAGAGCAGGAGGACGGCCTTGTGGTCAGCTGGGTGGGGCTGGGCATAGGAGAGCTCCGCCCAGACACCCGTGGGTGGGGCCCTGGGGGCCCCGGTCCCCTCCCTTGCCCCATTGCCTTTAAAGTGAACTTTCTGGCCAGCTTTAGGCTCACAGGAAGATGATGAAGGCAGCCTAGCGTGTGTCTGTGTCCCTGCAGGCAGCTCCCCGTGCGGGGCGGCACAGCCCAGGTCCCGCCGCCCCCTCCTGCTGCTGCCTGACCAGCACCCGCCTGTCCGACCTGGAATTCTGTGCGCACGTTTGGGACAGCGGCCTGTGCTGGCGTTCCTCATGCCCTTGTGCGGGGGTCTAGCAGCAGGGCGTCTCCTGCAGCCCAGCGGGTCCTGCCGCCGCCCGCACCCCCAGCTCCCGGTGAGGGCCTCCTGCATCACTAGCCGTGCTGACCGCCGTGTCCCCCCCCCCCCGCTGAGTGGCGGGGATGCAGGTGTGTGCACTTGGTCACCTCCCACTGTGGGCCCCCAGCCCCCCAGGGCCACCGCCGCACAGTGCACAGCTCACCGTACGCGGAATAAAGCGCGAGCTGTGTCGAGGTGCTTGTCAGAATTTGCCCGCTCCCCGTGTGCTCGCGGGGTGCCACAGCCGTGCGTGCCCGGCGCCTGCCAGGTGCAGGGGATGCCCAGCAGCCCCTCTTCTGGTGAGGCTGTAAGCAGCCCACGTGTCTGTCTGGAGTGGGACATCAGAGTAGGGCAGGAGGTGGCCAGGGAGGAAGCCAAGGGAGCCTGGGAGTGTTGAGTAGCGGGAAGGGCAGGGGCAGCGGCAGCCTGCAGCCCGTGGGAGGCGCCCAGCCCATGTCCCACCCTCCCAGACCCCCGGCCAGCTTCTGAGCCCCACCCCTGACACTCAGGCCCTGTCCCTGGCCGAGGGGCTCTCGTACCTGCTGTTTCGGAGCAGGTGGCTCCCAGGAGCCTTGTGCCGGTCATTGTGGGACGGGCACTGGGGGAACATGGAGTGGGGCGGAGGGACACAGGCTCATGGGGTGTGTAGGAGAGGGTCCTGCACCTCCCCGGGGTCCGCCCTTCAGCTGTCCCTTTGTAAATGTGGGGCCACTCCCCTGAGGGCGGAAGGTGAGCGGAAGCCCCGGCCTGCGTGTTTGGGGAGCTTGGGGCAGTCCTGGGTGGTTTCGTCAGAAGCATCTGTACCACGTCACTAAGTGTCCCCGAGGCGTCTGTTCTAAAAGAGTAGAAAATAACTGGAGACAGCACATCGGTTTCCTTGGCTGGGTGACAGTTTGGGTTGGTTTCTCTGAGGAGGCAGAGTGCCCCTTGGACATTACGTAACGCGTGGCCCTCCTGATGGTCTCCCCGCGGTGCAGTCTGAGCCGCCGCGGCCATGCTCCCGGCAGGACCTGGGACAGCAGTGTGGGGGCCCAGCGCCTGGGGGGGTGGGCAGAAGGCAGCCGGCCGCGTGCTGGGACCACCCGAACCTGCCTCCGCCGTTTAAATGCGTTCAGATAGTGTACGTTTTGCAGTAATGTCTTTTCAATTTTGCTGTCCGTTTTTTGTGTTTTTCACGTTCTTTTTAATGAACGTCATGTAGTTTTTGTGATTTTTTTTGCGGCAAAACTGTCTTACGGATAATTAGGCACACAGGGCAAATGCTTGAGAAAAGATGCTTTCGGTGAAAATATCAGACGCAGTTGGGCAGCGGTGACCAGAGGACGGGCAGCGGTGACCAGAGGACGCACAGCGGTACACGTGGCCTGGTGGCCCTGCGGCCCCCGATCCCCAGCCCTGTCCTCACCACCTCAGTTTCCGCGTCTGTGTAGCGGCCACCCCTGTGTTCCCGTCGTCCTTTGCCTGTGTCCGTGGGGCTCTCTGTGGTCATTCTGGGCAGTGAGATCACCTGGCGGGGCTTCCGTGGGGCACGTTCCAGGAACGAGGCCGAGTTTGGTGGGTTATCGCACCGTGGACGTCCCCCAACACCAGCCTGGAAGCTCCTTGCGGTCACTCGGTCTCATTCTCCCAAGCACAGTCGGGCGGTGGAGTCCCGTGGTGCTCACTGCTGCTGGGCTTGGCTCAGCCTCCCTGGCCCCGGTAGATGCCGTCGTGCTGTCTGTGGGGCCCCGGGGCCAGGACGGGCCGGGGCCAGGCTCACCTTTGCCTGCGTGCACCTGGGGCCTGAAGTCACCATGCGTCTGCCCGCCGGGCCCAGGGACCCTCAGCCTGACCCAGTCTGGCCTTTGAGCCCCACGCCTGCCGGCGCTCCCCTGGGTGGGACACGCCTCACTGCCCCTAGTAAGGGGGCCGAGACGCACCCTGGCCCCTTCAGGCTGCTCACGGGCTTCTGAACCTAGGTCAGCTGATGGCAAAGCAAAGCTTCCTTTCGAAATCATTTTCACAGAAAGGGTGAGCCGGGGGCATGGTAGAGCACAGGGTGAGATGCTCCGTGTGCCCGAGGGGGGTCTGGCTCTCCTTACTGGGGTTCACACAGCCCCGGGCCCTTGGCGTGGAGTGAGTGTGCAGATAAGAAGGCCGCCACCCACACACACACCACCAGCCTGTGCCGTCTGCCGCCGGCCACCCCGAGCACGGAGGACCCGGCTGGGGACTCTGGTTGCTTTCAGGCACGCCTGGTGCTTCCTTCTCTGGGCTTTAGGAAGAACACTGAAGAAAGCCTTGCGACCGCTGGTTGGCATGACCCCTTCCTAACTCTCCGTCCCTTGCACACGCTGAGTGTGATCCCGTGGGGCCCTCCAGGCGGGAGGGCAGACGGGCTGACCGCCCTCGGCTCCGTGGAGGTGACCACTGTGGTCTTGCCCGGCAGGATGCCGCTGCTCTTCTGCGGCTGTGGTTGGAGTAAGTGTGGGCCACCAGTGGAAAGTAGAGGGGCAGGGAGACGTGGCGGGATTAACTCGATTTGGGTTGCAGGTCTTGGGGTTCTGTGGCGCTCCATCCCGCCTGTGCCTGGCCACAGCCACGGGGTGCGAGTCCACCAGCAGCTGGGGCCCACCCTCCCTCCCTCGCCGTCTGTAGGCACCCAGCCGCGCGGGATTCCCATGAGGCCCGACCTCCGGTGCTGCCACTGGGCAGGTGCAGGAAGCCCCGAGGATGCCGGGCCAGCCAGCCCCGAGGGCTTTATTCAGCTGCTGCTGGTTGACACCTGACCTGAGGCCTGCCTCCTTGGGGAGGCCCGCATCCTTGGGGCGGCCCGCGTCCGTGGGGTGGTCTGCGTCCTTGGGTGGCTTGTATCCCTGGGGTGGCCTGCGTCCGTGGGGAGGCCTGCGTCCTTGGCGGCCAGCTTGCTGCCAGGGCCCAGACACCTCACGCCTGTTGCTGGCTCCATGCTCACTTTGGGAAGGTCGAGGTAGAGGGTGAGCCTTGCCTCAGGGCGGGGAGAGCTCCGGCCGGCACAGCTGGGCCTCTGACCGTCTGGGCCTTGCGCACCACTGCGTCCTGCTCCTGTAGAGGCCGGGCCGGACAGTCAGCGAGGGTCCCTGCAGGTTCTCTGGGGCCTCAACCTGTCACAGAGTAGCCCCCTCCCGCTTTATGAGGTGTGAGCGACATTTCTTATTTCATGACTCATCGGGTATGTTCTTTATGGAACAAAGTTAAATCAAAGGTGGGTCCATCGTTTGCAATTTCCCACGTTTTGTATTGAGCCGTGTATCAGGAGAGTTTGGGCCCTTTGGGCTTCGAGCCCCTTCTGCCGCCGGGCTTGACCTCAGAGCAGCCCTGGGGTGGGCCTGGCGGGGGACGGGTAGGTCTGACCTGGGCAGAGCGTGTCACGGTCCCCTGCCTGGGGCCCACCAGCCGCCGCCCACCTGCCCCATGAAGGACTCTTAGCTATGACTGGATCGACAGGGAGAGGGGGCTCTGGTGCCCTCCGCTGAGAGAGGGTCCCACCTCCCATGGAAGGGGCAGCTCAGCCCCCAGCAGCACAGGACGGTGCCAGTTTGGCCAGGCCCAAGCTGGCCGGCGGTCACTGGCCGGCACCCAGCTATGGCGAGCTGCGTCGGGGTGGGGAGCAGGATCCTGGCATGGGCGGTCTGGCCCGGCCGGGGGAAGGGCCTCAGGGCATGCGGCCTCACAGAACTGAGGAGGAGCCACGGCTCTGTGCAAACCCCGGGCCACCTGCCAGGCCTCTGGCTTCCTCCCACGGTGTGGCTTCAGCGCCCTCGGACCAGGGGGCCCGGTGTGGAGCCCATCATGGGGACAAAGGCCTGTGAGCCATCCTTTTCTTGGCAGAGAGCTGGTGTTCTCAGCCAGCTGGGAGCTGGTCCTGAGGGGTCAGTGTGGGGGCTTGAAACGCACAGAGGGACTCGAGGGGAGAAGCAGACCGTCCCCAGCATGGGCCTGAGACTCCCAGCATGCACAGCTGCCCTCCTGCCACCGCACGTCCTGGGGTTGCTGCAGGCTGCACGTGGCTGGCCTGGCCGTGGCTTCTCCATGGGCCAGTCTGGTTCCTTCGTGGTTGAGCCCAATCAGCAGAGGACTGCACCACCCGAGGTTTGGGTCATAAAGCACATCCACACTCGGGCGGGGACAGAGGAGATCAGTCAGAAATCACGCCTGCAGAAGCCAAAGGTGAGCGTGGCCGTCCGACCCGGCCCAGGCTTGCAGGTCAGGACAGCAGATCGCCCGCCCTTGGTGTGGATGGGGTGGTTGCAGCAGGGGTCTGCACGGGTTCCGTGGGCTGCAGGCCCATCCCTGCTGGTGCTCGTCTATCCGGTGTCCCTGTGGCCAGCAGTGGGGGGGGGGGTGCATCCAGCCCCCACATCCATGCAGCCTCCCACCCTCGTGGCACTCCTGCTCCGTGTGGGGCCTCCCAAGGTGCACGCCGACGGCACTCTGGGTCTCAGTCGGTGTGATGCCTGGCTACGCCTCGGGGGCCAGCCCCAGTGCCGTGTTCTCATGCTGAGAGCAGGGGTCAGGTGCTCGGGTGGGTCCGGAGCACTCCTGAAACCTCCTCAGCCTGTCCCTGACGGGTGTGTGACCCACATGCGTGCTGTTCTCCATGTCTCGTCAGGGGAGCTGTGCCTGAGTCGAGTGCCTGTCCCTGGCGGGCACTGTGTCCCAATCTGCATCCCCCGGTCCCCCTCCAGGTGGCCTCATCCGAAGTGGCCTCTCCCTGTGCAGTCACAGGCCCGGCAGGCTGTTGGCAGCGTGAGCTAGAAGCTTGCAAAGCGAGCTGGCCACAGACCAGAGACCCACACTCGCAGTGCGTGGACACTGGCGGCACGTGGGGTGGGGTTCCCGAGAACCTGGAGGAGACATTGGGGCCGGCCCTTCAGAGGAAGCCTCTCGCTGCACCTGCATCCCAGCCGTGCCCACAGTCCGCTCCTACGCCGGGCGCGGCCCCTCCTTGCGGGCAGGTCCCAGCCTGGCAGCTGCAGGCTTGGGTCAGAGATGCACTGAGAAGCTTCACCTTTGTGGACCTTCTGGCATCTTTGAGTTCTAGTTGGCCCTGGATGGTATTTTAACGTGTCTCTTGTGTTTAATTTTTAGTCAGACTTTGACCCCGGCGCAGGCTTCAGTGGTCGCCGAGGATCAGGAGCCTAAGAGCTTTGGTTCGAGACAATTAAAGACGTGGGATGAGGATCCAGTGACAGGACGCGGTTCTGCCTGGGGATTCTGAAGATAAAACGCTTTGAAAAGTCGAATTCATGGTCGTGGAAGCCGAGCCCATATTAAGAAATGTCAGGTTGGTAGGGGCTCCTGGAGTTCGCAGCGGCTCGAAGCTGGTCCCCGCGTGGCCGAGCACGGGCACGGTGGTCCTCTCCGTTCAGTGCAGGGCGGCCCGAGCGCCGGGAAGGGGCCGGCAGACTCCCGGGCTTCCCACGGCTTGTGCGGCGGGTCAGAGTGGCGACAGTCCCCCCAGGCGGCAGAGCACGGGGCTTCCTCGGGGGTCCCATCGGAGGCCTGAAGCCCCAGGTGGGCCAGGCCCCGGTCGATGCTGGGTCTGTTCTGGTCGTCCTCCCGTGAACTCAGTGCTGGGCTGGGGCGTTACCATGGAAACCCGAGGCCTGTTCCGGTGCCGGCCGCGTGGTCAGGAGGCCAGCGCCTCCCTGGGGCGCGGGGCGGGCGTGTCCTGGCACTGCATCTTCTCGTGCGCTGCTCACCGGGTCACACGTGCTCCTGCAGGACGTGTCCTCGCGCCGGCGGCAGCTCCAGCCCGCACTCTGCAGCCTGCCTCCCAGCCTTGGAGACTGCCGAGGGCTGAGGGCTCCCCTCACGTGCGTTACATCGGTCCGTGTTTTTTAGAACTAAAGCCGAGGGATGCTGCAAGTAGGCATTTTCCAGTTCACGTGAAAGTAGCGACGATAAGCCCATTCTGTGCCAGTAACTAACAGTTCTACGTGAAACATCACCATTCCCCAAGTAAAGCTGGAGAGATGGGTGGCGCTGTCCGCATGAGGGCACAGCTCCATGCTCTCTGGAGACGGCGCGTGTCTGCCTGGCCGAGGGTCACCCATCGCCCCGCCAGGTGGGAAACACGCCAGGGAGTGAGGGAAGCGACTGAGAAGGGGTTCTGGCCTCGCAGACCCCGCACCAAGCTGCCGGCTGGGGCTGCTGGGTCTGTGCGCTCACGTGGTGGTGGGTGAGCCGTGCGCCCCCGGGCGTGGCTGCCTACTGGGCTCTGGGCCACGGGCAGCCAGTCGTCCCCGCCCCCGGTTCTCATCCTGCGCCGCAGTGCTGCCCACGTGCTGGGCAGGGCGGGTCTTTGTGGGCCGTGGGTCTGGGCGGCGTGGACGGGGCCACGGGCGGCTCGTCAGCTACCACTCCTGTCACCTGGGCGGCCCTTGTGTGTCCGCTTGGCCCCGGATGAGGCGTGGTCACCTCCCGTACGGAAGGAGCTTTTAACAGATCTTAATCTTCTTGTCCCGGCTGTGTTCGGTGTTTTAACCCTTCCCCACCTCTGCTCCGTTTCTTCCCTTAAACCTGCAAGTGAGATGCTGCTGGGCATGGGGGGTGGTCCTGCAGGGTTTCTGGGCGGCCACGCTGCAGCCATAGGCAGAAAAGGAACGGTGGGTGTTGTTGTGAAGCCGGTGACGTGACCGTCTGCGTGTTCCACGGTCAGAATGGTGAAGACCCTGGCGGGGCTGCCACGGCACTTCCACGCATGTCTGGGCCCTGAGTCCTGTGGGGGTGGTGCCGGCCGGCGGGGTCGGTGGGCTGTAGCAGACACTGGCTCGCTCTTCGCAGAGATGTTTTTACTCAGGTTGGACGAAATCCAGACGTGTGGACACCTGGGATGTGTCGGGCCGTGGGTGGTGGTGGGCCGCGGGGGTCGCGAGCTCTCCGCTGGGGCTGAGCGTCTGCTCCTCTCTCTGCAGGCGTCCGACCCCCGATCATGAACGGGCCCATGCATCCCCGGCCCCTGGTGGCGCTGCTCGATGGCCGGGACTGCACGGTGGAGATGCCCATCCTGAAGGACGTGGCCACGGTGGCCTTCTGTGATGCGCAGTCCACGCAGGAGATCCACGAGAAGGTGACTGGGGGTGCCTGAGGGAGCGGGGAGGGCAGGCGGGTCTCAGGTGTGTGTGTCTGCTGCTCCCGTGCCACCCAGACCTGTGGCCACTGTCACCCCCTGCCGGACGTGGACCTAGGGCTGCTTTTGTGGCTGCTTGAGCCACTGTGTTGTAACCAAGTGTTCCTGGAACGTGGAGCCTGGGGCCGTGGATGTGGCCAAGCGCAGTGGGGCCGATGAGCTGCACTGTCCTGGTCCCACGTTGGTCACCCAGGCCATCCGGGCTGGCAGTCAAGCACGTAGGCCTGGGTGTCTGCTGTTCTGGAAGCGGAACTGACCAGCCCTGGGTCTGGGTCCTGGCGACAGGACGGCGGACGCAGCCGCATCCTCACACTGTCCGCCTTCCAGCCTGTTAACGACCGCATCAAGCCTTGAACGGGGATTCCGCTGTGCGGCGGGCACCCCGCGGGAGCAACGGACAGTCCTCTGTAGGGGAAGGTCCCGTCGACAGAGCCTCAGGTCATCCCAGCACTCATTTCCTGTTGCGCGTCCGTCATGGGATCTGAGGACACGGGCAGAGAGAGAAGACTGAGCTCGCAGCCTCGCGAGGAGCTGATGACCATGGGAGCAGCTTTAGTGAAAGTCTAGAAGACCCAGAGGGTCCCCACGCCACGGGACGGGGATGGGCCAGGAGGGCGGGGGTGAGGGGCTGCAGCCGAGGGTCCGGTGCCACTGACTGAAACCTCAGGACCCGTGGGGTCGGTGGGGAGGGGTGCAGGAACAACAGGACGAGGTGTCGCAAGCCAGCGGACGGCGGTCCCCCTGGAGGAGGCATGCGTCGCGACACAGCTGGTGTTTATCCCAGAGCGGCGAAGCCCAGTGTACGCTGAGTCCTGCCCTTGAGTGTGGCCGCAGTCGCGGCCCTGCTCCCCGGAAGCAGGAAGAACCCGGCGGCCTTCGGCAGCGCGGGGTGCCCAGAGTCTCCTGGGCCATGGAAAGGAGCGTGTGCAGCAGGTGGCCGGCGCTTGGGGGCACGGTGCTGTGCGCTTCTGCTCAACTCGGAGCAGGGTCACAGGATGGAGGCGGGGAAGCGGGTGGTGAGGGGCTGCTCCAACTAACTCGGGCTAGAGCCACCCTCCTGCGCACACGCGCATGTGTGGGGATGGGGGGCAGACTGCAGAGCTGGGGGGCGGCTCTTGGCAACTTTCTGTGCATTTTAAACAGTTTCAAACTTTTTTTAAAAAAATTTTAAAAAATAAACTACAGGGAATGAAAGATCTACAGATAGAAATGTTTAAAAATCATGAGCAATATTGAAACAAGTTCTGTCAATAAATCTGGAAACTAAGACAAAACGGATGTTTTCCTTTAAGATTGTAACTTACAGAGTGATCTCCAGTTCACGTACAGCCCAGAGCAGCGAGTCAGGCCGCCGGCGAGGGCGGGGACACTCAGCGTGCTGGCGACTCACCGGAGCCAGCGCACAGATGGCGCCCCTCGTGCCTCCACGGGAAGCCGTGGCCTGCCTGTCGGGAGAGCGGGTGAATGCGTAGAGGAGCCACCCTGCGGGCCACGCTCTGGAGAGGAGAGAGCGTTAGGGCCAGCCAGTTGGAGCCCTCGCGGGACCCGAAGGAGCACCTCGTGCGGCCAGTGGCACGGGAAGGCGCTCTTGGAAATTAAACACGCACGTGAAAATTTAAATGTTAATAGGAAGCTTGAAAGACACAGTCACGGGGAGCCTGGGAGAAAGATGGGAGCGAGGAGGCTCAAGGACAGCCGCGCAGACCCAGGAACCCATGCCTGGTGTGACTTGCAGCCGCAGGCCTCAGGGATAGCCCATATCCCAGGGGAAACGCGCTTCCTTTCCCAAGCCTTGCTGCTGGTGTGGACAAGTGACGGTCCAACCAGGAAGAGCCAACAAGGCTTGTGTGCAGAGAGCCGCCTTCTCTCTGCTGCCTGGAAACCAAACGTGATGGCTGGAGCCCACGCAGCCACCTGGAGCATAAGGGGAACCGTGCTTGGGAATGGCCGAGCCACAGGATGGGAGCCCTGGCCCCTGCTGACTGTGGTGCTAACCCAGGGCCCCGGACCACCTGTCTGCCCACCTCCGCTTAGAGGGAAACGACGCATCCCTGTGGATCAGGGATTTCTGCCTCCTTGTAACTAGCTGTACGGCAGATGCTGAGTGTTCCAGAGGAGAGACCGTGCCGTTCTCAGCACAAGGTGATGAAGAAACCTTCAGAGCTCAGTGGAGACCAGCTCTCCCAGCGTGAACCCAGGACGAGTGTCGGGGCCACAGGATGCTCTGCTGCTCAAGGAGCAGATTCTCCCAGTGTCACCTGCAAAGAGACAAGAATCAGACCAGCCCCAGGTCGGGTGCTTCAAAGCTTCTGGGGAAAACAGCTTTCAGCCCAGCGCTGCATATCCGACCGAACCGCAGGAACAGGGGCGTTTTCTGTTACTCTCCTGGAAAGCTCTTTGAAGACCGGCAGCTGCAAAGGAAGGGGCACTCATGAGAAAGGGCCCCGTGGGGTGGGAGGGTGCTGTCAGCTGGCCTGGAGCAGGGGGTCCCCCAGGCACACGTCTGGGAAAGCAGGACACCTGTCGGGATGGGACAGTAAGGCGGCGCTTTGGGGACATGCCAGGGAAGACCGCAGGGGACCAGTCCCAGGAGGGAGGTGCTCAGGCTGTGTGAGAAGTGAGGGGAGCATCCAGGCAAGTGCAGAAACAGGCCTGGAAGCAAGCCTTGGGTGGCAGAGGGCAGCAGGAGGGCCACGGCGACTCTGGGCAGAGAGTTGGGCCGTGTCGGTGCCCGTGAGTGGGTGGGACAGACGCCCTGGGGCAGGGGAGAGGATGGGGAAGTGAGCCCCGGCACGGCCACATGTGTGCACGCGTCGCAGCAGATGAATTGGGGGAGCTTCTGGAGGGGATGTGCTTCTTACCTGAGGCACGTGGTGCAGAAAACGGTGCCGCGTACAGGAAAAGGTGGTTTGATTAAGAGGCAATCAGAAACAATCACGTGGCGAAAGAAGGAACACGTGAGAAGTGGGTGGACGTTGGCAGCACCTACAACAACCAGGGATTTGGCGGTAGATACTCAGGCTCCCGGCAGAAGGTGGGTGACGGAGGGGGCGTTTGCGCGAAGACAGAGCGGCCACCGGGAAGCAGGGGCTCCCGCCACATGTGGCCGCACCAGGAGGCGCGAGGCGCCACCCCTGCTCCGGGGGGGGTGTGGCCGGGCTGGCTGCGCAGACCTGAAGGATGCAGTGTTCTCTGGGCCTGCGCGCGGCTGTCTGTCACAGGGAGGCGTCTGGAACCACGGGCAGCGTGTTGGAGGCACCGTGCCAACGCTTTTCTGAGCTGAAGCCGCACAGAATGACCCAGAGAGTAAGTAAAATCCACAGAAGTCACAGAACACTTGTGAATCGTGCATCTCTGTGTGTGCAGGATGCGAGCGCAGCCCCCACCTCTGGGACGGTGTGGTGGGTCCTGGCCAGGGCCCACCAGCAGGCATCCTTCTGGCCAGCCAGACCCGGCCGCCCTGTACGTGCTGCCCGGTGAGTTCCCCTCCGGCCCTGCTGCCACTGGGAGCACCCGGGGCCTGCGCTCTGAGTTCATCCTGCAAGGTGGGCCCCATGGGACCCCGTTTCGGGGTTAAGGACACAGGTCACAAGCCTGGTCACACAGCTGGTGGAGGGGTATGTGAATGGACATCTGCTGGTTTCCAACTTACGGAGACAGACTGGGCCCTGGGGATTCCTGCCAACTTCGTCCCCGGGAGGTCTGTGTGATTCCTGGGGGTATCCCAGCCACTTTGCAGTCATGACAGGGAACGTGAGGAAGCTGCAAGGAGAGTGGGCCTAGGGGCTGGATGGAGCTGGATGGATGTCCCTCTGGACAGAGCTGCCAGTGCAGTGGGCTTCCGACCTGCAGCTGAGCAGGGCCTCCCTGGCCCAGGGTCGGGTAGACAGCCACGGAGCAGGCTGCAGTCCCTGTTCTGAGAATGCTTCACTGGGTACCACGTAATTAAAAATACGCTTAGGAGAAAAAGGTTAGGACATGAAAAAATAACTTACCAAGACACGTATGTGGGCAAGTCACCCTCAGAAACGCAAGGAAAGGTAAAAACAGTAGATGTCAGTCTGCGTCCATCACACATTGCGTCTTAAACCCTGGACTGCGCAGTGTTGCACGGTCGGTGCTGGTGGGTAGTCCCACCGCCAGGGTGCAGCGAGCGGCACTTCCCGGAGCCCCACAGCGGGTTCTCCCGTGGGCCTGCTAGTCTCCACCCTAAGGACTCATCTCACGGAAGCCGCGGGATTTTACCACGGCTCGGCTGGCAGTGGAGGCCGCCCGAGCGCCCCAGCAGTAGGGAGTGTCCAGACAAGTTATGGGTCATCCGGGTTGGGATGTAGCGCGGGGTGGTTAAAGTCATGATTTGGAGATTGTTTACTGCCGTGGGTCAGCGCTCAAGATGAAAAGAAGGTTGCCATCTGCACACACCACCGGCCTTTGCTTTGAGCATCCTCCTCCGCGCCTGTCCACAGCTGAGCCTCCTCTGCATGGGCATCTCGGGAGGAGGCCTGCATGCGTCCAGCTGCCGAGGCTGGAGACTCAGGCTTACCTCTGGAGCTTCCCCGGGTCCAGGGCCGCTCCTCCTAATGCTGGCTTGGATGCGTCTTTCTCTCTGTTCCCACTGCATGGCTGTCTGCCCACAGTGGGCACCGACGAGTCTGTCCACTCGCCCCCCACTGCTGTGGCCACCCTCCTCCAGTCCATGCAGCTCGGCACAGGGTGGCCAGAGGGCTCCTCCTGTGGTATGGTCAGCCAAGGTCTGTTTTCTCTCCTCCATCCCAGGCCCTCACTGCATCCACCTCCTAGCCGGCCTCCCCATGCGCTCTGCCCTGTGAGCACTCACTGCTACCCAGCTGTCACACGTGGGTCCTCACCCCACCCACACCAGGTGCAGTCAAGGTACCAGGAGTCCATGCCTGTGCAGCCTTGATGTCCTCCCGGGAGTCCAGGACTGA
>NC_138370.1:178024738-178054242 GCF_054177405.1 Leptonychotes weddellii
AGAGGTGGGTGGGGGGAGGGCAGTGGGCAGAAGGGTGGGGGGAGGGGGGAGTGCAGGAGGGCGGTGGACAGGAGGGGGAGAGGTGGGTGGGGGGAGGGCAGTGGACAGGAGGGGGGAGGGAGTAGTTGTTGGATCTGATTCTGCATGTGTCCAAGCAGGAGGAAGAATGTTCTGGAAGGGTCCCAAGGAACAGAGAGCAGGCTTCTCCCGTCTCCTGGTCTTTCTCTGAAGGGCCAGCCCAGCCCCAGGGCCCACATGGGATCTGTGCTGGTGGGTGAGGCTGGGACCCCTGAGCTCAGGCAAGGGCCTGGGCTGATGAACAGTGAGCCCTCAGGGCATCTCTATGAGGCCAGGGGGCTCCACGGTCAGTGGCCAGGGGTGGGGACCAGCTACAAGCAGCCACATGTGCTCCTGTGAACTCCCCACCAGTCCCACCAACAGCAGTGTGTGCTGCGTGTGTGCGGTGGGTCTGAACACCTTCACACCATTCGGAGGCTGCTGAGTGCCCTTCTGGCAATCTTGGGCATGCCCTCCATGCAGGGGAGACCCTACTCGGGAGTGGGAGGGTGGCCCTCCCAGCACCCTGCCAGGAAATGCGAGGCGAGGGCCCCTGATGTCAGGAAACAGTCTTTATTCAAGTGCAGGGAGATGGGTCATGTGACAAGGCCAAGGTGAGATGTCCGAGCCTGCTCTCCTTTATCCACCTGACCTGCGTGACCTGTTCAGGGCAGCCTCGGCCTGCGGGGCAGGCGGAGGTGTGAGTGCCTGTAGCCCAGGGACAGCAGGTCTGAGGTGTTTCATATCCGCTGTCCTGGGCTCCTGGGCCTGGGGTGCGTGGCCCTCCTGCAGGTGGCCCCGTGGGCGCTGTGGGCACACCGTCTGCACGCAGACAACCCCCGACCAGCAGGAAGTGGATTTATGGCAGAGACTTGTAACCTCGGGGCTGAACTCACCCATGAGAGTGGGTCCCAGGACCAGGCGCCCGAGAGGAAAGCTTGCTGAAAGGAGATGCCTCTCCCCACGTCCTGCTGCCTCCAGCAGCCGAAGGTACGTCTGCGCGGAGGGGTCGGTCAGCGTTGGAGCTCAGAGGCCTGCTGGACAAAGCCCCCCTTGGCCCGCTGAACCACCGGGCGTGGCCCCCACGCAGGGTGGAGGGCCCGCAGGGCTCTGGCCTCAGACACAGTTGTCCGGGACGCACTCGGCCTGCTCTTCGAGCTCCGGGCAGGGTGCCCCGTGGTTGGCAGGCTGCACGCGGACGTAGCGAGTCCTGCTCTTGGCTCCCAGCTTCCCACACGGACCTGCACACAGCCCCCAGGACGACCACAGAGAGACCTCGCAATCCAGCGGAGTTTCTGGAACTGGACCAAGCACAAGAGAGGCCTGTGAGCATGTGTGCATTCCTTGTGCGAGACAGGCCCACACATCCAAGTCGGGAGGGAGCGCTGGATTTATCAGTGCACTTTAGAGCCGGCTGCAAGACCACCAGTCACACCTCTTGCAACACTCCACCGAGACGCCTGGAGGGAACATTGCCACGCTTTGATCCCCTGCATCTCCTGCCTCAGGGACCCTGGGAGGCCAGCTCTGGCAGTGGGGAGTGGGAGCACAAGGCCCCTGGAGGCAGGGAAGGATCCGCTGCTGAGAAACCCACTCTGATGCAGCCGGGCTCGCAGGGGGCTCTGTGTTTCAGTGGGAGCGCCCCCACGCCGGCTCATGGCAGGGTGGGGTGGGGGACACAGAAGGATCCGTTCAGTGGTGTCCTGCCCGTCGGCCATGACACGGGCCACACGCGGGGACGCCACTGACAGGGGCCTGGTTTACCACTCACTTCTGGGCAAATGGACAAGAGCTAACTGGTCAGTCAGCCAAATCCCAAATCTCTCCGAACCCCCATCGTCCTGCACCAAGTGCTCTGAACCCCCAGGACCCCAGCATCCTGCGAGAGGACACATCACACTCAGGAGCCTGGCTTTGGACGGAGCACCTTCCCCAGCTCTGCCACCTCGGCTCAACGTGGGACTCCCCTGGGAGACACCGCCTGGTCCCTGGACCACTGGCCCTCGTGGGGAGCAGGTGACCAGTGTGGCCTTGGAAAGTGGAGCGTGTTGAGGTGTCATTGACACTTCAAAGACGGTCCCTTTGGGGCAGTTTCTGGCCCCGAGTGTCCTTTCCTGCTTCAACGTGGTGGCCACTCACCGTTGAGGATTTTTGTAAGGGTGGGACAGAAGGGCCTCACACAGGGGGGTCAGTATTGACAGCTGCCCTGTCCTGGGTCCCTGTGTGGCCCGCAAACCTGGGTGGCGCTTCTATCCCCTGCAGCCCGCGGGGCGTCAGGGCTCCCCCCCCCCCACCCGGGCGTCGGCGGGCTTGGCGCCCGGATGGCGGTGGAGCGGGCGGGGAGCCTGCAGTGTCCTGGCAGAGGGGCGGCAACGCGCTCACCTGAGAGGCTGTCCACGATCTCATTGCCCCCGCCGGCGCCCGCGGGGCCTGGGGCGGGCGGGACGAAGGCCCTGGGGTTCTGCCGGAGTCGCACCAGGGTCACTCTGGCGATGGGGGGCAGGGACTTCAGCCGGGGGTAGTAGAAGGAGTTTGCGGGGTGGCTGGGAGAGGAGGAGGTTATCTGCGGAGAGAGCAGCGGTGTGGGCGGCGGCGGCCAGAGGACACCCAGCCGCCTGTGTGCGCTTGCGGGAGGTGGGGCCGTGCGGTGGCGCCTCGGGGTGTGGTCTAGGGGTGGGGCCTGGGGGTGTGGTCTAGGGCTGCGGCCTCGGGTGGGGCCTCGGGGTGGGGCCTGGGGGTGTGGTCTAGGGGTGGGGCCTCAGGGTAGGGTCTCGGGATGGGGCCTCGGGGTGGGGCCGCAGGGTGGAGCCTCGGGGCGGGGCCGCGGGGTGGGGCCGGGCAGTTCAGGACTCCGGGCAGGCTCCGAGGGTGCGCGGCCCAAGGTCTGGGAAACCGAGCAGGAAGGGTCAGGCCTCTGGGTGGCGGCCTGGGCCCTCCTCCCCGAAGAGCAGCCGCCTGCAGACTGGCGTCTTGTGGTCAGGGATGAGGCTGCGCCCTGGCCCAAGAGCCACCCGGTGGAGGGCTCTCGTCCCCCACCTCCGTCACCCCCTCACCTCCGTCACCGTGTCCTGCGGGATGGTCGCGAAGTTGGGGGAGGAGAAGGTAAAGCCGCTGTCGGTCCCGGCGTCGTAGGGGTAAAGGTCCACAGCAACCTGCTCCCTCCAGCGGTCCCCATCGCACAGGTCCAGGCTGTCCACGCCCACAAACCAGTCTGGGCTGGGGACGATGCGGACCACAAAGGACACCTGCGGGGAGGGCGGGTGCTCAGCCCGGCAGCCGGCGGCCCAGCCCCTTCCCCCCACCGCTGCCTGGGCTCACCAGCGAGTGCCTCGAGTGGACCTCCAGCTCCGCGGACGTCTGCCCGGTGCCGCTGGGCACGGCGGGCGCCGAGAACACCTCGTGCACGCTCTGCAGCTTCTCCCCGGCCGCCTCCATCTCCCGCATCAGGGCCCAGGCCTCGCCCCGCTCAGCAAAGTCCCTGAGCCCGTCGCTGACGTACTGGTTCTTCCTCCACAAGCTGTAGTCGGAGCTGTGCGCTGCCCCTGCGCGCGAGGCCGGAGTGTGAGCCGCCGCGCGAGGGAGCGCGCATCCCCGGCGCCCCGGGGGCAGGGCCCAAGCACAGCAGGACGTGCTCCGCAGATATTTCTGGCGCTGCAGGAAAGTGGGATGAGCGTGCCCACCCTGCACACTGGGAAGTGTGGTGGAGCGCTTGAGGGGGGTGGTCACTGCCGGACCGGAGGGACCGGGCAGCGGGGCTGTACTTACCCAGCAGGGAGGACCACTGTGCGGGGGGTCGGAACAGGGGGTACTGCTTGGGGAAGGCTGTCTGGCTCCACTTGCCCGTGAAGGTGAT
The DNA here is from genome assembly GCF_054177405.1 of Leptonychotes weddellii. Lineage (NCBI taxonomy): Eukaryota > Metazoa > Chordata > Mammalia > Carnivora > Phocidae > Leptonychotes > Leptonychotes weddellii. The sequence continues at coordinate 178,028,649 of NC_138370.1, forward strand.
GCTGTACTTGGTCAGGGGCTGGGCCGTGCAGACAGACTCTCCCCCCAGCGGCTGGCTGGCCACAGAGCCAAGTGTGGTCAGGAGGAGGGCCCAGAGGGCCCTGCCCCAGGTGGTGGTGTGACTTGGGGCTCCCATGACCTAGGAGCAGAGGGAGAGCTCCACCAGCTGGCGCCCCTGGTCCTTGAGGGGGGAGGGGCAGGGGCCTCCCAGAGTGCGGCGCCCCCCACACATCCCTTTGCACTCCCACCTCCATCAGGCTCAGGGGGACCCCTGTCCTGCCCCCAAAAGCCAAGCCGTGTCAGGTTACACTTGGATCCCAAGCCCAGCAGATTCGGAGCCCTGGCTTGGTCTCAGCCGTGCCCGGGGCAGCATCCCCGAGTCCCAGGAACCTGGAGGGTACACTTCAGCCTCGCTGTGCTCGGGATGACACGAGCAAACGCAGGCCTCCCTCTTGGGGTGCTGCGGGTTGCTGGGCCCGGGAAAGGGCCAGGAGGCCCAGCGCCTCCAGATGGGGACAGGGGCGCACACGCGTACTCACCCAGCAGGAGCGGCAGGAGGGTTGGCAGCTGGGCTGTGGGCAGCAGATGGTCCCCGAGGGAGCCCAGAGCTCCAATTTACGCCCAGGACAGCCCCCCGGCCGGCCACGGCCGCTGCAGAGAGCCGAAGCTCGGACGGGGAGAGGGAGAGAAGGGGCTCCTCCAGTGCGGTCCGCCCTCGCTCTGCGAGCAGATGCTTCTCTGGCGCTGAGGTCACTCTCCTCCCTCGGGCGCCTGCCACTTGCCGCACCCCTTTCTTTGTCTTTCCCTCCCGCCTCCCCGCCCTCGGCTCCTCTCCCTGCCGCTCCCCCTTCCCAACAAACCCGTCTTAGTGTCTCCCAGGAGGTACTGTCGCAGTCTCAGCTGGGAGGGGAGCTGGGCTGGGGAGCGCCAGTGTGTTACACCCTCCGCGCAGGGTGGGACCCCAGGGGCCACATTCCTGGCCTGACGCTAGTCCAAGTGTTGGAGAGGAGCTGGAGAAGTGGGGGCTCCCAGTTCAGGCATCCCTGGCCTTGAGGAGCTGGGTTTTGGCACACACAGCCTGTCAGCGTGCACAGAGCCGCCGTCCACAGGGCTGGCCAGGGCATCCCTAGAGGGGAGCCAGAACCACTCGGGTAGAGTTGTCCCAGCTCCAGAAAGGCTCACTGGGGCAGGGAGGTGGCCCAGGGCCCCCGCCCCACTTCCCTCCGTGGGGTAGAGCTCCACGGACACCTGGCACGCAGGGGGACATGACCAAAGCTGGTCACCGCTCACGGTCAGGAAAATATTTCTAGAACCCTAATCATGGGGTCTGGGAACAGAAAGGAAGCTCTTACTTATCAGAACTGCCCAGGGAGCTTTCAAGCTTAAACAGAAAGCATTATGATTTTTGGAACTGTTAACATTCCAGAGGAGGTTGGGGGGGTGGGGCGGGAGGAGAGGGACAGAATAAATAGAATCAACAGGAATAGAACGCACACAAAAACGAATGACCTGAGCTGTATTCAAATACATCCCACAGGCCGCAAGAGCAGCCTGCCTGCATAGCCATATAGATGGCAGGTCCTCAGGCTGAGCACATCCTCACTCGGGGTTTTCCAACTTTTTGGTCTCAGGACCCCCGACACCCTTAGAAATCATTGAGAGCCCCAAAGAGCTTTCGTGTGTGTGGGTTACAGCTGTTAATACTTACCGTATTTGAAATCCTAACAGAAACGTTCAGAATACGTATTAACTCACTTACAAATGAAAATACGTTCACATAAATAGCATAATGTTTCATGAAAAACAACTATATTTTTCAAAAAAGAGTGGTCTGGTTCTACATTTGTGCAGATCTCTCTCTGCCTGGCTTTGTGGGCCGAGAGCTGGGCCTCCACATGTGACCCCGCGCAGCGGGCGGGAGGTGCGGTGCTGGTCCACCCCCAGCAAGGACAGGCCTTGCGGCCTCTGGAAAAGTCCCGCACCTGTGGGAGAGAACGTGAGCAGAAAAGGCAGGCGCTCCCTGTGCACCTGTGTCTTGTTCTCCTTGAGAAGCCGTGGCTTTCTGGGGGGAGAGAAAGCAGGAGATGGGCCCAGGGCTGAGTTGCAGCCGGCTCTCCTGCTGTGATTTGCTCACGCACTGTCCAGTGGTGGCCGTGGCCTCAGGCTTGCCCCAGTTTACAGGGGGCTCTGGTCCCAGCACCCCGACACCCATGTGGAAAGCCTCTGCAGCTCAAGGATCCTGGGGAGGGGAGGCGTGATGTGAGGCCACTGGAGCTCCAGGCCTAGAGCCCTTGGGCAGGGCCCCAGCTTCCTTGCCTGGGCTCCCCTGGGAGGCGCTCCACTTCCTTTGGTGGACGGCCCCCCAAGGGCATGCCTGATGGGATTCTTGGGACACAGTGGGACCTGGGAAGGGGCACAGAAGGAGGCCAGGATAGGCGACCTGTGGCCCCCTGGCCTGGGTTGGGCCTCAGGTGGGGACCCGGCCAGTAGGGAGTCCGCTCAGCTGCAGACATAGTTCTGCCAGGTCCTGCCTCCCTTCGAGAATCACAGAATCGTGATTTGAGGAGCACTTTTCCATGGAGACCCCCACCGACGGAGGTTCCGCCCTACTTAGGCAAACCCCCCCACCCCCACCAAGGGAAAGCCATCCGTTCATTAACCCTGGATAAGTACCTCCAGCGTCTCAGTGCTGGGGACCCAGAAGTGAGCCTGACCACCAAGCCCTACTCCCCCGGATGTGGGGGAGGGGCTGGGCAGACAGGATACATTCTGTAGACTGGATTCTATTATTCAGCGAATGCTTCGTTAATTGCTTGACCCTAATTCCAGGGTCCCTTTCTGGAAGTCACTTCTTGATCAGTCACTCCTCAGCTGGTTTCAGGGCAATGGGGCTCAGGACTGTGGTTGCCGGTCAGGCCTCCACACCCCTACGCTCCCTGTCTGCACCCCCACCCTCCTTGTCTGCCATGCTCTCTGCACCCCTACCCTCCTGCACCCCCTGTGCTCTCTGTGACCCTCATTGCTCCAGTGGCAGAGCAGTCCTGTCTGCCCCTCCACTCTAAATGGCTGCAGCAGGCACCCCTCAAATTAGTACCGAGTACAGGAGCAGTACTTGATGGGCCGACCTCCTTGCTGTGGTTGAGCAGCTGTGAAGTCCTTTCCATCTAGTGTGAGGGGTGGGGTTTGTGGGCTCACACTGGCCCTTGAGGGCTGTGTGGGATTTCCAGAAGTCTGTGTTTGTGGGTTGCTGAGAATAGGCCTGGCAGGCAAGGGAGTGCTGGGTGAGCTCTGTGTCCTCATCCTCTGCCCCCCTGGGCTGTGTCCCTGTCCCCGGGTCCCAGAGCCCAGGATGCCCCTGCGGGGTGCTGGGGGCCCTTGAGGTCTGGTGTAACAAGGGTCCTTTCAGAGCCCTCACCCGGGGACAGGCTGTCTCAGGCGCTGGTGTTTGGCTCCCCTGGGGGATCCCGCCAGTCACACAGGCGCACATTTGTCTGCTCATTTGCCCACTCACCAGACATTGACCAAGGGCCCCGTTCCTGCCAGACACCACAGACTCTTTCCACACCCTTTCCAATGGCCGCCTCCTGAAGGGCTGAATATTCCAGCAACACCCCGGCAGTCCAGGGGTTCTCCCCGCCCTACTGCCCCAGCACCCTTCCCTATGCCCAGACACTTCCCACCTGTTCCGCCCCAGGGCCTTTGCACTGGCAGCTCCCTGTACCTCCCCGTGTGTCAGTCTCAGGGAGCACCTCCTGACTGCTTGGCCCAGAGGAGCCCCGTCTGCCCTGACTTGTCATGGCTTTGTTTTCAGTCAGGGCTCCTGAAGAGCGAGTCTGACTAACGTAAGCAGGGTGTGGCTTCCAGAGCCGTTAAGAAGGCTGTTGCTGGCTTCCAAGAACGACTTCCAGGACTGTGCACAGCATGGTTGTTGACCAGTGGCTGGCCCCACCTGCCTCGTCGCACCCACTGAGCTCTGCTCTGGATCCGGGTTTCTCCGAGCCCTTCTGGTATGTGGAGCCCGAACTGGTCTGGGAATCCTGGGCCCCGGGTTTAGCTTTGCGGCCTCTGCAGTCCAGGAAGGCACGAGAAGGGTCAGTGCTAGCCAGCTGAGCCCCACACCCACAGCTCCGCGCCTGCCCTTCTGTCTTGTGGAGCCAACGCCCAGTGGGGGCCTTGCCCGGTGGGCTCCCCCCTGCAAGCAGCCCCCTGTGACCACGCCCGACTTGCAGAGGGGCCCTCTAGCCCAGGACTCTCGGCAGGCATCACAGCCACGCTGCTGGGCCCACTTTGTCGAGGGGGTGGGGCCACGGCGGCTGAGGGGCAGGTCTGGGAGGAGACCCGCTTCCATCTGGCTATAGATACAGATTTTACCTGCTCTGGGGAACGTCTGCCTCCCATGAACACGGGCCTCTGCTCTCAGCGTTTGCCATGGTGTCTTCATCCAAATTCAGATGACAGAGTGAGGACCTCTGGAAATGCTCTCTTTTGTAAAAGCAGTGAGAAAACAGGCAAAAATGGCTGGCACGGACCTTTTCAGCACCAGGAAATTAACCAAGCTGTAGCAGGCTTTGGAGTGTTTTTTGTTTTTTGTTCTAACCCAGAAAATTGGCTGCATCTTGGTAAGAACAGCAAGCCATAAGATGTTTTGTTTGTTACCATCTTGACCATTTTTAAGTGCACAGCTCAGTGGTATTGCACAAGTTCACATTGCTGAATGGCCATCACCACCGTCCATCCCAGGACTCACTCCTCTTGTGAATCTCAACCTCGGTGTCCATCCAGGAACAAGTCCCCATTCCCGCTGCTCCCAGCCCCTGGCAGCCCTGTCTCTGTGATTTTGGCTACTCTAAGTACCTCATCCAAGCGGCATCATATAGGTTTTGTCCTTCTGTGGCTGGCTCCTTTCACTGAGCACAGTGTCCTCAAGGCTCACCATGTGGTGGCAGGTGGCAGATGGTCCTTCCTGTTTCAGGCTGAATACACGATGTACACACACATACACACGGGTAGTCCATTCATCCGTCATTGGACACCTGGGTCGCTCCCTTGCTTTAGCTGCTGTGAATAATGCTACAGCGAACACGGGGGTGCAAACATCCCTGCTTTCATTTCTTTTGGATGTAGTATACCCAAATATGGAATGGCTGGGCTGTATGGTGGTTCCATGTTTAATATTTTGGAGACCCTCCACACTGTTTTCCACGGCGGCTGCACCATTTCACATTCCCACCGATGGGGCACAGGGCTCCATTTTCCCCATGTCTTCACTAAGCTACGAGGTGTTTTCACTTGGTCCGTCCCCCACTCTTCAGCTCTCTAGTAGCCTCAAAATGAGCAGCCCAAGTTCATGGTGCAAACCAACAGCCAGCCGGCCCCTGGACGGAGCCCTTTCAAAACAGCATTCCTAGGAAAGTGTCATGATTTCACCTGTCTCATGGTTTCCTGGAACACCCCGTTAGCAAACTTGTCTGCATTTGACTTGATTCAGAGCTGACCCCGTAGACAAGCCTTTTCCCCAGGGGTGATGGCTGGGAACCATCACAGGCAATTAATGAACTTTGCAATGGCCTGAGGTGGTGGATAACAGTGGGGACAAACAAGAGACTAACCGAAAGCTGAGAAGGAAAGTCTGAGAGATGGGGTGTCTACAGGGAGCTATGGAAAGCACTGGCGTATTCCCGGAGATCTAGAAGGCCACACAAATTCCTAGGGCAGCACGTGTTCCGGAAAGACCCGAGCTTACCTCCAGCTAGCCAGAGGCTCTGGGCCAGCAGGAATGGGGGGAGTGTGGGCCACGGCCCAGCACCTGCAGAGCGCCCCACAGCAGGGGACACGATGGAGGGCTCTGTCCAGTCATTACCTGGCCACGAAGCTAACGAAGCAGAGACTTAGTGGCCACATGTGGCAAAAACACAGATCGTACAGAATTAACCCAGAAAAGTCACTAAACAGGAAGCAAAAGCAACAAAGCAAGAGGAGCAGGTAGGCTCTGACTTCCGGAATTGCTGCATTACATTATTTTAAATCTTCAAGTTTCATCCAAAACCACGTAACGAAGAGCCGAGCGTGTGGCCCCTTCCCGCGGCAGGCTGGGGAGCTCCCAGTAGCAGGTGTCTCTGAGGAGTCCCAGGGGCTGCACTTTGCCAGACAAAGACTGTGACTGTCTTCAATATGTTCAAAGAACCAAGGGAGGCCTGTCCAGAGAATTAAATTATGAGGTGACGTTTCACCAAATAGAGAACACCGGGCATGAACAAATGATAAAGAGAACCAAATCGAAATTCTGGAACTGAGAAATTTGCTGGAGCCAGTCCACAGCGTGTGAGCAGCAAAGAATCAGCGGGAAGGAGGTGGGTCGACCGGGGCTGACCAGCCTGAGGAACAGAACGGTGAAGAGAACTGAACAGGGGCTCCTGTGTGCACCCAGGGAGAGCCATGGGTCCCAAGGAGGGGAGCAGGGAGAGGTCTGCACCAGACACGCGTCCCACGCAAGCCCTGTGAGACAGAGACAGAGAGAACAGCTCCCCAGCTACGTGCAAGGGATCCCCAGGGAGAGGTCCGCACGCAGACGCGTCCCGAGCAGGTAGGTTCACAGCTGCCTTCTCTGGAACCGGAGGCCGCGGAGATCAGAGGCAGCGGATGGCACGTTCAAGGTGCTGGAAGACAAAATGGCAACCGAGAACTCTACGGGTGAAAACACTCCCTTTCAAAAACGAAGGAGAAATGAAGACGTTCCCGGCTTAGGAAACCTGCCCGACAGAAATACAAGAGGAGTCAGACCGCACTGAGAGGGGCACAGACAGAGGCTCAGGCCCGGGCGCGCTGCCAAGGGCAGAGGCGGGGATCAGTGCAGAAGACCGCGTGAGTGCATTCTGTGCCGTGGAGCTCCTTTTGCTCCTGTCTGACTTAGGAGGCCCTGCACACAGCAGCGGCTGTAACAATTACACGTCCTGTCCCGACGGGCAAGGAACGTGCACATGTGTAATTTACGGACAATAATGGCGCTAAGGGAGGAGGGAACAGAGCTGTGTCCCAGCCAAGTTTTTGTACGCTATTGAGATTAAAGTGATATTAATCAGGAAGGGGCTTGCTATAAATTAATTACAGTTCCCAGGGAAACCACTAAGAAAATAAATCTTAAAAAACACAGTAAAAGAAAATGACAAGTGAATTCAAATGGGACACTAGAAACTACCATTTAACACAAAGGAAGTCCATAGGGGAGAAGAGAGGAACGAAAAAGATACAAGTAGCAAATGGCAGAATGGACAGAGTAACGCAGGATGTTTCTCTATGTTTCTGTATGCGGTCTGCAGGAGACAGGCATTGCATTCCAAGACACAAGCAGGTCCAGCGCACGATGGACGATGCACCTTGCACACAGCAAACAAGACCATGCCAACGAGGCAGGATGGCCTTGGGACAAACACTGTTCCTACAGACAAAGAACACTTGGCAATGATGAAGGGTAAATCCGTCAGGAGCGTATCACCATTATAAACATATATGTGCTGTTGAAAATCCACATAGAGTCCTGGACTCCCTCCCAATCTTACCTTCTAGGAAGCCTTACGGCTGCCATAAACAGTGGATCAACCCAGACGGTGTATGTTCTATGTGTCGTATACTGTAGTATAGTAACGTACCCTAGAGAAAAGATGCTATGAAGAAAATCGTAAGGAAGAGGAAAATACATGTATGGGACCGGACTGTTTGTGAAACAGAATCTCTGTGACAGAGGATCTGCACTGTTCAAACCCTGTTGTTCGAGGGTCAAATGTCCTTGGAGACTTTCGACTTCCAATAGCTCGTTTTTAATAATGGATAGAGCAACGGGACCAGAAAGAGAAGGAAAAGAACACGCAACAAGGGCCCAGGAGGCTGGAGTAACACTATAAGCTTCCTGGATCTCGCAGTCTGACCTCCACAATTGACCAAATGACAAGACAAGTCTCAGTAAATTTAAAGTGAGTGAAATATTGTGTGTAAGTTCTCTCACCACAGTAGGATGAATTAGAAACTAAGAAAAAATTGGGCTTCAGCCTCTGTCCTGGAGCTTCTGGGAGACATGGGTCCCACCTGGGACAGGGGTCCTACCTGAAAGCCCAGCTGTGCTGCTCACTGGATGGCAACCCAATCCATCTCTTTCCTCTCTGGGCTCCAGGGCCTGAGGTTGCGGGGATCTCTAAAGAGCAGGGGTTTGAAGTTACAGGGACAGAGTGAGCTGCCCTGTGCAGTGCCTGTCACTGGGGTGGCCCAGCAGGGCTGCCAGCAGGACCCCCGCCCTGGGGAGGAGATGAGCAGGATCTCTTGGGGGCAGGCCTCACATCTCTCCCCAGAATGTTCCGTACCTCTGCAGACCATCTAAGCCTTGGTGGCACCGATTCTCTGGGGACTGAACCTCTGCGTAAGGCCCGGGGACTCTGGCCGAAGTTGGGTCCCCTCCCTCCCCCAGGCTCCCCTCCACCCGCACCCACCCAGGTGCACCCTCTGCCTGACCTGCCTCCCTCAGGCTGGGGCAAGACTCCCCTGAACCCCCACGTGCTGGAAATGGGGTTGAGCACTGCCTCTCTAGCAGGAGCTCAAAGCAACAGCGAGGCCAAGAAGTTGGGGCAAGGGCACCACGTACAAGGCCACTTGCCAGTTAGCCCCTGGTGGGACCGGCCAGATGGTGGGAAGGGAGCCCCATGAAGGGCAGGCACGAGGATGGGCTCAGGCCCCAGTCCCAAAGGCTGGACAGAGCCCAAGTGCTGGGGGGCCCAACAGGAATTTCATGGATATGCTGCCTCTGGGGAGAGCGGGGAATAGGGATTGCTAAGGAATGGGGAAACCTTACCTCTCTGCAGCAGAACCAGGAGCCCTGCTGGACTCTCCAGGTGGGACTCGCAAGGACCCCGGGTCCCTGTGCCTCTGGCCGAGGGGGGCGGTGGGCAATGGAAACCCCTGGCTGCGCAGCGCACGTGGGGCGTGCATGAGAAGGAAGCCTCTGTCAGTGTCTGGTCCTCCGAAGTGTCCTGTCCAGCCCGTCCGGATGGGTTGCAGAAGAGCTGCATCGGCTGGGCCTTCCGCTTGCCCATGCCGTCCTAAGAGATGTTCGTTGTGTTGGCCCTTTTGGTGATCACAACTGCCCTGTGGATAGTTTTTATCCTATTTTATGATGAGAAAACTGAAGGATGGCACTCAGCCCCTCTTGGGGGGAAGGGTTGGTAGACCCACCCAGTGGCCGCCCCCTCGGGAAGGAGCCTGAAGGGGGACGGTCCTCAGAGGCAGCCAGCAGTGGACGCACCCACCAGAGAGGCAGACAGACGCAGATCTCACTTGCCCACAACGGCACCGTGAGCTCCCGAGCTCCAGGCCCGGCGCTGTGCACGGAGCCCAGAAGACACGGGGACGGGGCAAGGGGTGTCCAGCCGAACGAGACCGTGTGTGCTGCCCGAGGGGATGCCGAGCCGCACGTGCCCACCTCCCCAGCACACATTCCCAGAGTGGGTGGAGGATGCAGGGGCCCCCAGGACAGCCAGCCCCCGCCCTGGGCTTGTGTGCCTCACACCACGAGCGTCCCCTTTCCTGGGCTCCGATGGGACAGCAGATGCCCAGCAGCGGGGGCCGCGCATGGGGCCGGGGGAGCGGCTGGCTCCCCGAGTCCTGACCCTGTGCTGGCCACACCCCCTGGGTCCTCAGTTTCTCCCTCTGCAGGGTGTGGGAGGGACCAGGCTCACCAGATGGCCCTCTGGCCCCCACACACTTGAGCACTGAGGTCACCCCTTGCCTCATGACCCCACAGGCCAGCCAAGCTGCTGTGCTGCTCCAGGAGCTTCGTCCAAGCTCTGAGTCAGGCCCTGCTGGCAGCCAGGTGGCCGTGCATCCCGGCAATGGGCTCAGACGTGGGGACTTCGGCATTCACGCTCATACTTGCTTCCTCCCCGTGGGTTTTCCCTCGTTCCTCACAGGGCTGGAGAAGCCATTTGCTGAACCAGAGCTGGAGGCCAGCTCTGACAGGCTTCAGGAAAAGCACCTTCCAAGGATGGCCCTAGGGTTCCGAGGGCTGACTGGCTGGTGAGCAAAGGGGTGCACAGCAAAGGGAGACTGGCTCCTTCTGGGGTCTGTGGCATCGTGTCCAGGTCCTTCCTGTCTGGTCAAGAAGGTGGTCCAGGGCGCCTGGGTGGCTCAGTTGGTTGAGCGACTGCCTTCGGCTCAGGTCGTGATCCTGGAGTCCCGGGATCGAATCCCGCATCGGGCTCCCTGCTCAGCAGGGAGTCTGCTTCTCCCTCTGACCCTCCCCCCTCTCATGCTCTCTCTCTCTCTCTCATTCTCTCTCTCAAATAAATAAATAAAATCTTTAAAAAAAAATAAAAAAAAAAAAAGAAGGTGGTCCAGCTTTGCCCCTGTCAGGGTGGGGGGATTGAAGGGGTCCCAGGAAGGGGGCCCCTTTCCCAGAGGTGCAGGCAACATCAAAGGAGCCGGCCCCAGTGGGGAGGAGCTGCGTCGCCCAGCCCAGTGGCTTTCTCGCTGTGCCCTGCCCACGCTGTCCCCCCGCCCCGGGAGGCCTGGAGGTGCAGGCCGAGGGTCAGGCTCCCCAACAGGGCCGAGTGAACCAGCACACACACACCCAGCTTCCTCCCAGCAGGGCTCTGCCTACCCCCCAGCCCAGGGAGGCCAGCTGCCCCCGAGGACTCGGGGAAGGCTTCCTCCCCACTTCAGGGACCTACTTCCCAGCCTGGAAATTCTGAGCAGGCTCTGGCGGCCCCATAGCCTTGCGGCTGGACGCCCTGGCTCCAGCCTCGCTGGAGGCCTACTTTCCTCCCGGGCCCAGTGGAAATGTGGGTCAGCGCTTGCTCGCCTGGCCTGGGCCCAGAACCGATGGAAGGAAAAACACAGCCTGGGGGCTGCCCAGGGGGCCACCCGCACAGCAGCCTGCCCCACTCCAGCAGCAACCCCACCCTCACCACCACCTCCATGCTGCTCAGCAGGCAGGGGCCCAGGCTGTCCACCTCTTCATCCTTATTCATTCATTCCCAGGTCTGGCTGTCATGTGGCTAACGGAAGACCCCACACTGTCCTGGGTCCTCTTCTCCCCCAGAGGCAGCTGGACTGAGCCCACGGGCCCCTGGTGGGCGACCCTATAGACCACACCCAGCAGGCCGACCTGGTGCGCCCCTTGCCCACCAGCACCCAGAGCCCAGCGCCTTCACCCCTCCCAGGTGTCTGCACCATCTCTCAGAGTCACAGCACCCCTGAGCTGCCCGTGGGTGCCCTGATCCTCCACAATCCTCCAGGGACCCTGCTCATGAGGGGTCATGGGCCCCAAATTCGGGAGGGCACCCTGGAGTTGTGCGTGCTCTAGCCCCTGCTTCAGGACCCTCCTGTTCAGACCACGGAAAGCCCACCTGGAGGTGAGCTGGGAGATGGGCAGGGGAGAGGCCAGGACGCCCTGCGGGTGCTGGGGTGAGCTGGGAGGTGGGCAGGGGAGAGGCCAGGACGCCCTGTGGGTGCTGGGGTGAGCTGGGAGGTGGGCAGGGGAGAGGCCAGGATGCCCTGCAGGTGCTGGGCACTGCCAAACTACTTCCTGAGGTGTCTGCTTCCCTGCCTTCTAGGGATTCCCAAAGGAGATCTTAAAAGCATAGAAAGCCTTATTCTCAATGATTTAAAGAGAGGATCAGCCCTCCCTTTCCTCTCAACCTCTGAAAGTGACAGAAGGAGCAGGGCCGGTGGGGTTTGAAGGGCACTGGACAGGTCATGTCGCATCCCACGTTTACATATATCTGCTGATCCTCTTTCCTGGAGCTGGTTTGGGCAGAAATCCCTGGGAGGAGAGTGTCCGTCCTTGGGGGTCAGTTCAGGGGTCGTGCCTATTGTTGACACTACCTTAAGGCCTGGGCAATGAGTCCCCAAGATCAGCCACCTGGGGGTGGGGGATGTCCAGCCAGGCATGGCCCATGGATGCAAATTAGAATTGTAGATGTTCCCACAGCTCTGATCACCATCTGAATGAGCAAAGCCATGCTTCTGTAGGTTCTCTGCAGGCAACCCTGTCCAGTCTCCTTTCTCCCTTCTTTGGAGGGTCCTGCCTCCTTAGGGGTGGGGTTGGCGATCAGAACACTGGATGCCCTAGATGTTGTGGCCACAGCCACTGCTCAGGCCCCATCGGTCTGGGAGGGTGACAACTGGTGAGTGTTCTGGTTCAGCACCTGGGTCAGTTATCCGAGGGGGCAGCCCATCCTGGGGAAGCAGCACCTGGATTTAGCAGGGCCTGGAATGGTGTGTGGGGTGCGGGGGCAGCCTGCCTTCCACTCCCATTGCGGAAGGCAGTAACTCAACTTTGCGGCGGTGATCTGAATTGGGGTCCTGTGGAAGAGACAAGCTGGAGGCAGGTCCTGGTGCCCTTGCCCCTCGGGAGGCTCATGGAGGCTGGAGGCTGCCCACCCTCCAGCTAACCCACCAGCCTCCACCCAGACAGACCCTCCAACTTGTCTTCTCTCGTACTCAGCAAGGGAAGGAGGCCAGTGCCCTGGGGTCAGAGAGGCCAGGGGACTCCACCTCAGGGAGGTCACTTCACCTCCTGGGTCCTGGTAGCTCAGGGTCTGCCAGTCTCTAAAGCACTGTGGGGGCTCTGTCTTACCTCTCACTGAGAAAGCAACCATGGGCAATGAGCACGAGTGTGCGTGGCTATGTTCCAATAAAACATTTCTGACCAAGACCTCAGGAGGGCTTGAGAGCACAACCGAGGGTCAAAAGCCCCCATTGCTATCACCCACACACTCCACTGGAGCCTCTGCCTGTCCTTCCCCTCACCCTCACAAACCCATGAAGTCCTGAAACCTTGTTGGTGGATGGGGCAGCCAGGGTGGGGAAACTAACATGTGTGCTGACAGAAAGAACATGTTACTTCAAGAGAGAAAATCTTAGCAAGGCCTGGAGATCTCATCTGCAATGTTGGAAGCAGAGGACAGTGAAATGTCATCCATGGGTCATGGAGAGAGAAGGACTCCACCCCAGGCATCTTATACTAGCCCAGAAGTAGTTACTGTGAGCATGAATATTAGTACACGTCGTCATATCCCCCATTCAAGGGAAATACCAGAAAAAGACCAGAAAACTGACCGTGAGTCAGAACAGAGGATGCAAGATTGATGTCAAGACAGCACTAAGAGGATAGGAGCAAACACTGGCGCACACTGATCCACACACTGAGTAAGTGAGCACATGTTGGGAATGACAGAAACATAAGTCATCAATATCTATGTACCACACAACATAGGAACTAAACACATAAAGCCAAACTGAAAGGCAGCACAGGGATTAAGGAGTGCAGACACGGGAACTCTCACTGAATCTCTTCATTTTTAGGTCTAGTAACGACTGAAAAATATAACAGACATGGATGTAGACAATGATCTTCACATTCCTCTGAGGGAAGACAGGACTTTCTACACGGCCATGACATTACATACTTGCATGCAAAGAAAACCTTTGAATGAAAAAGTAGATCAATGAAAATGATCTTATTATAATCTAACAGAATTTGAAATAAATAACAAAAAAGTCACATACATACTCCCAATTTTAACCACTCAGAAACTAAGAAACACATTCCTAGGTAACGCTCAGATAAAACAGGAAATTGAATCTGAACATACAAGGTCTCTGGAAAGCTATGAAAATGTAAACACGGGCGCCTGGGTGGCTCAGTTGGTTAAGCAACTGACTTCGGCTCAGGTCATGATCCTGGAGTCCCGGGATCGAGTCCCGCATCGGGCTCCCTGCTCGGCGGGGAGCCTGCTTCTGCCTCTGACCCTCCCCCCTCTCATGTGCTCTCTCTCTCTCATTCTCTCTGTCTCAAATAAATAAATAAAATCTTTAAAAAAAAAAAAAAAGAAAAAGAAAATGTAAACACATCTTAGCACAGCCCAGAGGCTCAACTGACCCAACACTCAGATGCTCAGAAGAAGGAATGAAAGTGAGGGATTTTGTGCCCATTTTAGGAAATTAGAATGAAAACAATAAAATACGTCTTAAAAAGCAGAAAGAGGGAATTATGGAGAGAAAACCAGAAATTAATTAAGTAGAAAACAAGTAAAAAGGAGAGATGATAGGGGCGCCTGGGTGGCTCAGATGGTTAAGCGTCTGCCTTCGGCTCAGGTCATGATCCCAGGGTCCTGGGATCGAGTCCCGCATCGGGCTCCCTGCTCCTTGGGAGCCTGCTTCTCCCCCTGCCTCTCTCTCTCTGTCTCTCATGAATAAATAAATAAAATCTTTAAAAAAAAAAAAAAAGGAGAGGTGATAAAGTATTTTTTCTAATAGAAAATAAAATAGGACCCCCTAGTCCTGCCTAAAAGCCTGGTTAAGGAGTGACAGTCTCTATTTAGAATTCGTGTATATTGAAATTTAGAAACTCACAACCCACATGCAACCAGGAGCTGGAAAGGGAGCCAGGGTGGACAGCTGGGAGATATAACAACAAGACTTATAAATCTGGGGCAGCTGCCTGGAAACCTGGAGCAAACAGGTAATTTTCTAGTGAAAACCAATTATCAAAATAACTTAAAATATAGGGGGAAACATAGACAGATGAATATAAGACAGTGGAAAGGTGATTAAAAATGAAGGAATGAAGGAAAGCAGCAGGAAGAGACATCCACATCCACAGTGGAGTATGCTCTAACCTTAAGTCAGAGGAGAAGTCATTCCAGTGTTATTCTAACTTTTCCAAGACACATAAAAAGATGGAAAACTCTGTAATTCATCTCATAAAACCAGTATAACAATATAAAAACCTGATGTAAAAAAAAAGACTACAAATATCACTTATAAATGAAGATGAGAAAAAATCTAAATATGAGAATAGCAAGAAGAATCCAATAAAGAATCTGCAGAATTACACACTGTGACTTGGTAGGTCTGGTCCAGGCTTCCAAGGGTGGCTCAATGATTGAGTTCAATAAGTTCATTGACAAAATAGCACAGAAAATTCATAGAACCAAATCAATAAATACTGAGAGTGAATGTGACAAAGTTCAGCAATCATCATTAATACAGATTATCAACCTATATAATAACCGATTACAATATTATTAATCTGTGTAATCTACTATAGTATAATGTAATAGTAATCATTATTCATAATATAATAAAATAGAAAAAGAAATTAAAATCTTTGCACACAACACTGGCTGAGATCATTCTGCCTAGAAAACACAAAACTTCCAACAAACACAGGTATGAACAGTGATTCTTCCCACTGCCATTACTGTTCAACCTTTTTTTAAAGATTTTATTTATTTATTTTAGAGAGAGAGAGAGTGAGAAAGAGCGTGAGAGGGGGGAGGGTCAGAGGGAGGAGCAGACTCCCCGCTGAGCAGGGAGCCCGATGCAAGACTGATCCTGGGACTCCAGGATCATGACCTGAGCCGAAGGCAGTTGTTTAACAAACTGAGCCACCCAGGTGCCCACGGTTCAACATTTTTTTGGCGGTTCTAGCAAATGTAATAAGGAAATCAAATAAATGATGTAAACATTAGAAAAAGATGGATAAAATTATTTGTGTGAGTAGTAGTACATGACCGCAAGACACTATACCCTAACATTGATAAAGATAAATACATGAAAGCGAGTAACTTGTCACTTCTCACCAGTGAGCACCTAAGCATGAGAGCAAGAGACGCTTGGTCCCAGGAGGAACTTGGGGGCTAAGGTGAAGGTGCTGGATGACCCCCTGGAGGGCGGCGAGCCACTCGCTGCTTCCGTCTCCAGGCTGGGCTGCCCGCGGCAGGGCGGAGTGTGGGGACGCGGCTGCCACCTTTTCAAAGGCCCACTTTCCTGTTTGCATTCTCGTGGCCCTCACGTGGCAGGCTGTTGCCTGGCGGTGCATCACGGAGGGGCACCCTCCCCTCGAGGGCAGGACAAGCCTGGTGAGCAGTGGTGTTCTCAGGACAACAGGAACCATCCAATAGTTGGCAAGGAAGACGGGAACAGACGGGAGCAGAACCATGCAAGCTCCGTGCAGGGCAGACGGGCCCTGAGTGAACGGAGAGACACAGCGAGTGCTTGGGAAGGCTTGGGGCCCAGGGTCCGTGGGCGCGGCCTCCCGGTTGGATCCCAGCTTTTTAAATGGGATGAAGCTACTTTAAAATGGCTCTGGAAGGGTTTGTGCCTGGCCTGCAAGAAAGAGAGGACCGGTGTGGACCCTGGTTCCAATCCTGGCTCTGCCAGTTGTCAGGTGCGTGGCTGGGGCGTGATGGCTTAGCCTCCCTGTGCCTCAGTTTCACCACCTGCTAAATGGGAGTTGTGCTGGGGAGGGAGTTAACATGTGAGAAGTGCCTGCCCTGAATAAATGTCTGCTCACCTGAGTGGTGTTTGCAGGTGTCAGAATGTCCCTGAAACCCACCCAAATCCCATCTGTGTGCCATCCACAGAAGATCATCAGCTCCCCGGGAACGGAGTCCAGAATTGGATTCGGGAACATGTGAGAGGGTCCTGAATGACACTGCCGAAGGTCCACATCACTGGGGAAAACTTGGCTTGAGTCATAATGAGCGGTGCCGCGGAGTAGTGGGCTAGGAGCAGCCCCCAGGCCCCGGGCTGGGTTTCCTGGGCGGAGAGGGGAGGGGGTGCTGGCAGGGCCGGGGCCACGGGCTGCAGGACCCTGCCCAGGATGAGGGGCCGCGGCCACGGTGAGGAGGTTGTGGGTGGGCCGGCTGGCTCAGCGCCAGGATCATCCAACTCTCATGGCATGTCCTCCGTCTGCTGAGAATGTAAACCATGACGTAATGGCTCAGGGAATGTGGTTTCCGCTGGCTGCCCCGCAGCTGACAGCTGGTCCCCATCAGGGCAGCGCCGGCCGCCAGGCTCTAGATGCCCCTGGTTTTCCAGCAGGAAGCTCGAGGCTGCACAACTGTAGGCCGGGTGGACACCCCTTCCATTGCCACCGCTGTTCAGGACCGGCTCCAGCTCCAGACGCGTGGGGAAGGCAGTTAGGGCCTGGGCAGGCAGAGGGCAAGGCTGGACGTGTGGGCCCTTCCACCTTCGTGGACATCACATCCCCGGGCTCGAGCTGGGGGAAGGGTGGGGGGCGAAGGGAGAGCAAGGATGTGGGGCTCTGTGTCCCCTTCGGGCACCTGCTGTGGAGGGCACTGCACTGGGGACCCTCAGCCCCCCCAGGGCGGGATGGAGCTTGAGCCCTTGCTGGTGGATGGACCCCCTACCCCAGTCACTGATCGGACCTCCAGCTGGGGTTCCTCCCCAGCCCAAGCATCTTAGCTTCCTGGTGGTTCCACCAGTCACATCTACAGGCCAGAATGTTCTGGATGGCTCAGAGGCCCCTGTGTGGCCTGGTCCCTCCCTGGCTCTTCATTTCCTTCTGCACAAGCCCAGGACTAAGCCTTTGTGTTTGAGCCTGCGCCCCCTACCCCCTCCCACCTCTGTGAGATCTGCCCCCGGGGGGCCGTGTGGGTGCACCTGCCCAAGGCACCCCTACCTCCCCAATCTGGCTGCGCCCCAGTCCCTGCTGGTGATCCCGCTGCTCCCCAAGCCCCACCGCACTTGGGATGTGCTCTATGCACAAATGATGGGGCTCCCGCCGGGCAAGGGGCCGTGCCGACTCAAGCTGGGATGAGCCGGGGGGCCCTGACTACCCCACTGGACACCCTGGGGTGGCCCTTTCCAGCCCAAAGCTTCCCCTCAATGGGCCCCACCAAAGGCCTGGGCAGCTCCCGAAGCCCACCCCCTAGACAGGGGCGTGGGGTCCTCCAGTGGGCCAGGCCTGTGCCCAGCAGTCCAGAGAACGTTTGTGGGGGGCAGCCCTGCAAAACCGTGTGGGAGGTCGGAGTCCTTACAGGAGGAAGGTCAGAGGGAACCTTATATCCCGGAGAAGCTGCACTCCACCGCAGCGTACCAGGGCAGGGCCTTGGCACGTGCCGCCATCCCACCGTGGGCGCTCATGGTTGCCACCAAAGGACAGATGGAGGAAGAGCACTGGCTTAAAAAAAACGACAAAAAAAAACCACCTTTATTAAGATAAAACTCACATGACATAAAATTCACCTTTTAGAGTGTTTACTTCAGTGGTTTTTAGTTTATTCACAAGGTTGTGCAACCATCATGTCTGTCTACTTCCAGAACATTCCATCACTCCCAAAGAGGTCCTGTCCCCTTAGCGGCCCCTCCCAGCTCCTGGCCACCACTCGGCTGCCTTCTGTGCCTGGGGACTTCCCCATCCCAGATGTGTCTGTAAACAGAGTCACACCAAAGTGGCTGGTGGGTTTGCTTCTTTCCTTCACATGATGTTTTCAAGCTTCATCCGTGTTCACCCACGTGCCCGAGCTTAGTTCCCGCCACAGCTGCACAGAATTCTGAGCTGTCCTGTCCCCCGTGAAGTCGGTCCCGTCCCCCCGACGGAGCCATCTGTCCCCCGTGAAGTCGGTCCCTTGTGCCTGTAGATCCGCATCAGGCCCTCGGGTGACTGGCCGGTGCCTGCACACACGAGCGTCACGTGGCGCCAACTGGCTGCAGCCTGAGGATGTTTGTTAGCTTCAGGTACGCGTGGTTTTTCCTTATTGTTTTTTCCTTCCAGAACTTATTAGTTATGTGTCCATGTTTGTTGCTCAACGTTAACCTTGGAATCAGCGTGCCTAGTTAGGGACGTTCTCCGGCCCGCGTCACGCTCAGATTCGCTCGGGTGGAAGTGAGGCCACCGTGGGGCTCAGGCGTCCCACATCAGGCAGGATTGTCCTATATAGACAGGAGGTGGGTCCAGATCGTGCCCGGACAATCCATCATTCTGATTGCGGCTGTAAACACTGCTCCTGCCGTCTCTTCTTGGAAGCCGCTTGAATTGGGAAGATACTGGTTAGGGTTGGCTGCCTTCCTGAACTGTTTCTGGCAGTTTCTAGGCCTGCGCAGGGTCAGCTCCCTGGAGCTCCCGGCCCGGTGAGGCTCTGTGGCTGAGGCAGGAGGGCGGCCGGCCTCCACCTGTGCCCCTCGGGGCTGCCAGGCCGGGCCCTGGGCAAACCGTCGTGGGGGGGCACTGGGCCGTCTGGAGGCCCTGCACGGCTGTGGCCACAGGAGGCTGCCGGGCGGGGAGGCTGGTGCTGGCGCCGGCATTACCGGGAGGTGCCCCACCCCGGGGCAAAGGCCTGCCTGTCCCCACGTCTCATTTCCCTGACTTTGCCGAATTGCAGTTTGCGCCCACGGAGCTGTGCGCTTTGCCGAGGGCAGTGCCAGGCGGCTGATGGTACAGGGTGGCTGTTCGGATTTAGGGTCACTCCCCTGAGTCCCGAGTCTCCCTTGGGAAGGTCAGGCCGCAGTCCAGCACCGACTGTCCCTGCCCGCTCCCACTGGACACCTGCTGGGTTCACCCTGCTCGGCCAGTGTCCTGATACATTTACCAGCGGCGCCTGCGGGGATGGCGGCCTGGGGGGTCGGTGGCCACAGAGGGGCTGAACACTACCTGGTGTTGTCCAGGCCCCCCAGGCACGCCTGTCCTCACTCACCTGGACGCCGCACCCCAAACCCCCCCGGCTGCCCACTGCCCAGGCCCCCACAAGTTGCCCCCACCCAGCAGGCCCCCGGCTCTGGCGCCGGGCAGGCTTCGATGGGGTGGGGGGTGGGGAGGCTCAGGGCTCAGTGACCAGCAGGTTTTGGAGGTCTCCGAAGTTCTGGGCCCCAGGGGGGCAGGGCAGTGGGAAGCGACCTGGTCCCTGACCTCCTACATTGAGCTCTCCCAGGGACAGCCCGGCCAGGGAAGGGCTGGGAGTGGGAGCAGGGAGCGGGAGCTGGGGCCAGGCCCTGGCCTGCTGACGAGCCCGGGCCTGGAGAGTGGCCAGGACCCAGCATGTGGTTCTCATTTCGGGTGTGATGGCTCCTCCCGTTGTATCCTTCGTCCTCCATCCCTGGGCCGGGGGTCACCCGGTGACCGTGCCCTGCCCTGGGCCAGCACACAGCCCTGAGCAGGAGGGTACCTCATCACTTGAGCCCTGGGCAGCAGCCCAACCTTGGCCACCTCGCAGGGCGTCTTGGGCTCGGGGTCGGCCCAGCCCCGCCTCTGGCACTAGAAAGAGCCGAGCACAGGATGTGCTAGCACTGCCCACCCCCCCCGCGGAGGGCCCCGGCTGCAGACCGCCGTGCGTCCACGCCACCCAGGCCCTGCTTCCCTGGTCTGACCCCTGCGCCCACGCAGGGCTGCTACGGCTCTGCCAGGACAGACGGGGGCCGGCGGGCAAGGTCACCTGGCTTGTGTGCGCCCCGGCCCTGGGTCGTGTGGCCATCCCCCCAGCTGCTGGCCCCACTCAGCCTTCCATCCGCTTTTGCCACCAAGAGTGACCACAGCCGCGACCACACAGGGCTGCCCCGCCCTGCCCTGCCGTGGGAACCCCGTCTCAGGGGCAGAGACCCCCCCATGAGGGCTGGAGGTGACAGCCGCTGCGGAAGGAAGTGGGTGGGGAGGCAGAGCGAGGGCGCTGACCCACAGCAGACACCCCCGGCCCCGGGCAAGCCTCCACGCCCCTCTGCTGCAGGTCTGCTCGGCCCGGGGCAATGGGCTCAGCCAGGACACGGGGACCCAGCAAGCCTCCTCACGGAGAAGGGGCCCTGGTGCTAACAGGATCCCCGAGCAAGAGGGGTCTCCCCTGAGATGGGCCCCCAGGAGCATCAACAAGGCCAGCAAGCGTTCATGGTGCCCTCCGAGGAGAACTCCCCCTGACTCAGGGCTTGGCCTGGCTCTGGGGGAAACAAGGGGGAGGGGTTCCCTGAGGAGGAGCAGGCCTTGCCTGGGGGTCTCAGTTGGGGGGCGGAAGAGCCAGGGCCCCCCATGCCCGGAGCACAAACCCCCCCAAGCCCGACCTGGGGTGTGTGTAGAGGGGGTGGCGCGGGAGTCTGGAGCTGCTGCTGGGGCAGGTGACGGTGGCTGCAGAGGCCACCCTGGCCTGAGTGGGGGATGTAAGGGGTCTGTGCAGGCCGGGGGCAAGCAGAGGAGGTCCCGTGGGGGGCCAGGCTGAGCCCTTGAGGGGGGAGAGACGCCCTCCATCCTGTTGGTGGGATCGAGGGTTCTGTCCCGGCCCCCTACAAGTTTCCTGGCTTCCAGCCTCAGTGTCCCCATCAAGTGGGGGGCAGTCACTGCCTCAGGGCCATTATTATCTGCTCAGTGCACGAGCCCCTGTAGCTGCCCTGGGGGCCCGGGAACTGGGTAGGGGGAGGCCCATTAGCAGTAGCCCATGCACAGGGCTGGGAGGCAGCCTTCCAATAAAAGTGGTGGATGTTTTAGTAAATGGAGGATCTTGGAAATGGCTAAGGACAAAAAGAGTCCGTGGCTTGGCCAGGCTTGGCCAGGAAGACCCAGGAGGGGAGCAGTAACCCTCAGCCCCCTGGACTCCCCAGATGGCCTTGGCGGAGAAAGAGGTGGCCAGGCCCCTGGCCGAGGCTACTTCGTGGGCATGGGCTTTCTGAGGAGTGGAATTCTGGCTCTGGAAGATGCAGTCCCCGGCCCCCCACCCCGCCAGAGCTGGGGCCCGAGGCCGTGGGGGCCTTGTCAGGAGCCCGAGATAATGGAGGCCTTCCTGTACCTGGGCAGGAGGGTGGAAGGGGGCTGGACCGGCTCCAGTCTGGCTCGCATTGAGCTGGGGCACTGGACACATGATCAGCCCTGGGCCAGAGGCAGGTGAGGAGGGGGAGCTGGGAGGGAGAAGCCACCTCTTTGAGTAGAGCCATGAGGAACACATGGCCAGGGAGGGGGAACCTTCCCCTCTCACATGGGGGGGAGCTGTGTGTATGGGGGTTTTGGGAGGACACACTGGAACAGCCAGGTGGTACAAAATGGGGGGGGGGTACACGGGCTGGACCGGAGCCCAGAGCTGGCCTGGCTGTCATGGGGCTGCCCATGCCCTGGGAGACACAAAATTAGCTAGGAGCCCAGGGCAGGCTCCTGGGTGAAGGGGACAGTATGCTTGGGCACACAGACATTCCTTGCCCTCCTGGGGCTGGCCATCCAGTGGCAGAGAAAGATAATGTGTATGTAACAGTTAAACAAACAACAAATGAGGAAACTGTACTTATAACTCATATTATAGTTAAAACTTGAATTTCCTTAATAAATAAAAAGTACTTGCAAATCAATAAGAAAAAGACCAGTCATAATTTCCCAAATAGAAAATAGTTTGAGACAGGTAATTCATAGGAGACATGGGCAGTGTGCAGTGTCACCAGGACTAGGAGAAAAGCAAGTAAAGTCTCATGGAGGCACCACTCCTCACCTGCCCACTGGCATGAATTACATGGTTTGATCTCGCGGTGCCCGGGCCGCTGTGGCAGTGGACACTGGTTAATCCAGGAATATCTCCCCAGATTGCACACGTGCATATCTTGGATTAGCGATTCCACTCTTGGGAATCCACTTGAGGATGAATGTGTTCACCCATGACACCCACCCAAGGACAAGCCACAGGCTGGACCGCGGTTCGTAACACCAAAAATGGGAAGGAGTGACGAGGGCCTGGAAGAATGAACAGTGACTCATCCCCGCACTGGAATCCTACACAGACACCCCAGTGCTGCCCGTGGGGAGTGGAAGACCCCGGATGCTTACTGCTCCCAAGTGTAAGAACGCAGGGAGACAAAGAACCCACTGGCCACTGAGGGCAGCTGCTGAAGGGTCTTGTAATGTCACCCCATCTTTTTGTGCCTCTTGAATATCATTCCAAGTCATCTGTGCCCATGGCGCCCCTCTGGCTGCTCCGGGGTGGGGGGGGTGGACTGGCAGCAGGTGGTCATGCTGTCCCGGTGAGTGCGCAGGGTTAGACCAGGGTGGTGGTCCCTGGCTGGGCCACGGTTCCCAGGTGAGGCAGCAGGGACTCGATGCCCATGACCCCGGCTTGTCTGAATGCCCCGTGCCAAGGGGAGAGGTCTGCAGGGTGGCATGGGGAGCGTTGCTGGTCACGAGGACCCGAGGTGCCCTCCAAGTGCTTGGCACCAGCCTCTGGCCCAGTGGACCAGATGCTTTTCTTTATGCAGAGAGCGCTGGCCGCCAGGGCAGCAAGCCCGGAAGAGCTATACAGCTGGCCCTTGTCTCAGTTTTTCTCCCTGACGCTTTTTGCTGAAAAATCAATTCTGCAAACCCAGCTGGTGCGGGCTGAGAGCAGCTGGGGGTGGTGCAGCGGATGCTTCAGCAGATGTGGACCGACACCCCCTTCCTGCCCTCCCTGAGCCTCTCTGGGCCTGAGCAGGGTGGGAGGCAGGGGCACGAGGGGGCCAGCCTGGGTGGGGCTGAGGTCACAGGGAGGGAGGCTGCCTCCCTGCCCGGTCCCTGCTCAGGTCACCCCCAGGACAGTGTCCCCCCACGTCCTGCCCAGGGCCCAGCCGGCATTCACAGACCCCTTGCTGGGCGCCCACCCACCGTCCTGAGCCCCCAGAGCAGCACTCAGACCTCCCCTTCCAGCTCCATCAGAGAGGGCAGGGGGCTGAGGGCAGCTGACCCCCTCCCTGCTGGCATCCCTGCTGGGACCCCTTCCCTGCCCACCCCGAGCCCCGTCCACCCTCGGCCAGCTGGAGCTAGAGGGGTAGAGGGGTAGCCCCGTCCCAGGGTCTGGAAATCAGCTGGTTCTCTGCTGCACGGCCTGTCCTCGGCAGTCCTCGTGGGGAAGCGGCTGACCTCCCCGCCCGGCCACAAGGAGCTGCACAGTTTCACCCACAAAGGGGTCCGTCCCCGTCCCGGATGACATCTCAAGTTTACACGCATATGTGTGTGCATGCACGCGCACACGGGCACCACGCCAGCCCCGGGCTCTGTCTTCCCTGTGGACCCCGCGTCTGGCCCCGCTGCTCCGCGGCTCACTCCAAGCACGGCGCGAGGGCGAGAGTTCCGCCACTCCGCAGACGGGACGTCTCCATCAGCGCCGGTTTCTGCTAACTGAAACAGACCCGGGGGATTTTTCACGTTTATGAAAAAGCCTTCGCCAGACTAATGTGGGTCTTTCATAAAAGGAAAGGGCAGACTCCAACTTCCGGAAAGCCGGGATACGTGTGCCCAGACCGCTGTGATTCCCGATAGGGGATAAGATGGTGGAATTTGTTAGAAACACAGGTGGAGTTTTGGCTGGACTGTAAGGAGCTTCTGTGCTGGTGGAGAGAAGGCGTATTTTGTCTCGTTAGGCTTCCCCACCCACCGCACGGCCTTGTGGTCTCTCCGTTGGCTCGGACTCTGCCGCGGAGGTCCTGGGCTGCTCGTGGAGCTTGGGGCCAGCGGTCACAGCCCGCACTCAGGGGAGCGGGATGAAGGGCAGAACGCCTCGGCGCCCCTGCTGCCTCAGTTTGCTCTGCTTCTCTCGCGGCTCCATGAGAGTGGCTGGTGCCAATCGGCCCATGTGGTCCAGTGGTTGGTTGATGTTGGGTTTTCTACACCGACGTCTGCTGGCGAGTGTTAGCAGCCTGCCTCTCCCCTTCCAACCTCCCCATTCACGCTCTTGTCCCGTGCTGTGGCCGTGGCCTTCATTGCACAGCCGGGGAAACCGAGGCACAGGGCCACGAAGGGTGTGGACCCGTGCGCTCTGCCTCCCGCCCCCATGCCGGGCCCTGCTCTGAGGGCCGCTGGGTGGGCCCAAGGCCAGAGCAGAGCACGGCATCTCCCATGGCCTTGCCCCACAGCCCCAGACCCTGGGAGTCACCTTTCCGGCTCCTTGGGCCACACCCACACCCCAGCATCAGCAAAGCTCGCAACTGTCTTCTCCCGATGCATCCCACCCCTTCCTGCTGTGGTCTAGGCAGTCTGCATGCCCACGGGGCCCAGGCGGGCCGGGGCTCCTCTGGCTGTCGGGATGGGGGCCCTGAGCAGATGCCGGGTGATGGAAGGGATCCACAGGACTTGGTGAGGGGAGTGGGGAATGTGGGGCCTGGGGACCTCGGGCTCCTGGTTTGGGCCCTGGAGCCTTCCAAGGGGGCTCCAGGAGGCAGCTGGCCTCATGGGATAGCTCTTGGGCCAGAGATGGGCTGGGCAGCATCCAGCAGGGAACCCACCTGCTGGGCAGGGTCAAGGGCAGCAGTCTCAAGCACAGTGAGGCCCCGGGCCCTGAGACCACAGGCCACACCTCCAGTGACCTGCAAGCCCGGTTGGGGACCCCAGGGGCTGGCACCTGGGCTGGGAGCTGCACCCTCCTGTGACGAGGGCACCAGGTCAGCAAGGGCAGGGCTGGAGGCAAGGGGACGGGGTGGGAGGTCCACTTTGGAGACCGGTGACTAGACCCCTTTCCTCCCTGCTGTTGGTGGGTTTGCCCTCTGTTCGTTTCCGTTGTTGCAGGGTTTCATTGTGAAATACACACCAGCTCATTCCCCTGAGCATTCACAAAACCGTGTTTCTAGTCTCTGATCATCGTCAGGAAAGCTGCTCCCGACAAGCCCGCTCTGTTCTTCACTGTGGGTCTACATCTGTGCTAGGGGGCCCCTGGGGGGGGACTGTGGCTGTGTCTGAGTCTGCCTGCCCGGGAAAGGCGCATCAGACAGGCATCTGCACACAGTGGGTCCACGGACTGTCTCAGCAGCACCCTATGGGCACCGGGAGCATGGCTGAAGAGGGAGCATCACTGCAGAGGGAGAAGCTGGGAGCATGGCTGCAGAGG
>NC_138370.1:178054742-178063725 GCF_054177405.1 Leptonychotes weddellii
AACACACACACACACACACACACACACACACACCCTACCCCCACCCCCACCCCCACCCCCGTCCCGCTTGGTACTTTCCAGCACGGGTTTTGGCGGGAGCCGTGCTCCTCTCCCGTGCGCAGGCGCGGGGTGACCAGCTCCAGTCTGCGCAGGTGCAGAAGCTCGGAGGCGGCTTCCGGGCTGCGCGTGCGCCGCGCATGGGCCGGCCTGGGCCGCGGCCGTCCGGCATGGCCGGCCGGGTGTTCTGTAATCGCTGCTTCCAGCCGCCGCACCGCACGTCCTGCTTCAGTCTGACCAGCTGTGGCCACGTGTACTGCGACGTCTGCCTGGGCAAAGGTGAGGGCGGGCGGGGCCCCCAGACCAGGCCTGCGGCCACCCACGTCGCGCACGGAGACGGCGCCACAGCCGCGGGGCCGCGGGGCAGCGCGCGCTGGTCGTCTCAGCCCCGGGGGTGCGGCGCTCGCTGCCCTTTGGGAAGGCAGCGCGCACCCAGCCCCTGGGACGAGGGTGCGCGGAAAGCCAGGGCAGGGCCCGGGGGGACGCGTCCTCAGCTGGCCTCAAGCAGGTGTGGAGCCGGGGCGGGAGGAGGTGTGGACGGGCCCGTGGAGCCCGGGGGCTGCGGGAGGGCTAGCGGCCGCGTGGGCCGGAGCATGCGTGCCGGGCCCCTGGCCGGAAACCACTGCTTTAAGCAGGTTGGTGACATGGTCAGAGGTGTATTCTTCTTTTTACGAGATGTTCTCCCTGAAGTATAAAAAAGAAAAAGTGCGTGAATGGAAAGCACAGTGAGTTTTTCAGAGCGAATTTACCTGTGAAACCAGCTCGCCGGCTAAGGCAGCAGCGTCCTCAGTGGTCACCACTGTCCTGACGTCCATCGGTGTGGCTCGCCGTGAATGATCTGAGCACTCGGCAGCAGGATCGGCCATGCCACACGAGCTCCTTCTGTGTCCGGGGGGCGGCTCAGGGGCCCACATTGGACGCTGAGGTTCTGGGGAGAGCCGTCCAGGGGCAGAGCCTGGGGAGGCAGCTGAGTATACAGGTAGGGAGTCAAGACAGCCAGGAGTACGTTGGGGAACTAGCACATAGATGATAATCGAAGGTACTGGAGTGAGGAGAGGGCCGAAGGCGGAGGGAGCTAGGACAGGGTTTCATCTGGGAAGAGCATTTCTTTTTTTTCTTTTTTTTTTAAGATTTTATTTATTTGAGAGAGAGAGCACATGAGAGGGGGAGGGTCAGAGGGAGAAGCAGACCCCCCGCCGAGCAGGGAGCCCGATGCGGGACTCGATCCCGGGACTCCAGGATCATGACCTGAGCCGAAGGCCGTCGCTTAACCGACTGAGCCACCCAGGCGCCCGGGAAGAGCATTTCTTAAGACGGTGAAGATAGGAGATGTGGGGGGAAAGAAAGCAGAGCTTGTGGACTTGGCGTCCCAGGGCAGAGTCAGAACTGGAACCTCCCACTGGAGTCAGTGGTGTGGGTGAGCTTCGGTGAGAACGATGCGGGCAGGTCTGTGTTCACAGTTTTGGGGGACTGGTTCATGGCCTTGGGCAGGCTGATTCCCACGGCTCTTTTTTTGAAGCACGGTCCAGTAGCCCAAGGTCATTCCTCCAAAAAGCCACCAATGCTGGACACACAAAAAACAGTGGAAGGGCTTGAGGGTGGAGCACTGACCACAGCTCCTTGGCTGTTTAGTGACTGTGACTCAGGGGTAAGCCCTCCTTAAGCTTTGGTATACGTCCTTCCAGACTTTTTCCGACGGATACAGATTTCTACAACAAAAATGGTACTGTGTGTATACCAGTTTTATTTACCTGAGTTTATTAATAGGACATGGAGCTCTTTTCACGTTAAAGTAAGTCTATCGTTCTTTTTAAGGCTGCATGATGTATCTTTTAGTTGCTGTACCATGATTTATTTAACTGATTCCCTACTAACAGCTCTGCGTGTTTTCTAATATTTTGCTGTTAAGCACCACTTGTTCCCTTATGTGGTTTTTTCCTTTGGGGTATCCAGAAGGGTGGGGCTGCTGCACTGGGGTGTGTGCAGTAGCACTTAGGACCAGGCACCCCAGAAAGGTGGCTGCTCCCTGTCCCCAGCATGGATGGCCGGCATTTTCGTTTCATACGTTAGCGTCAGTCTGCGCTTTTGCCAACTACTCATTTGGGCCCTTTCACACCTTTTATTGGAGCGCTTATGTTTAATAGGTTTGTAAGCACTGTTTGTGAATGTCAGTTTGCCTACCCATCAGCTGCAGACGGATCCTCTCTTTGTCAAGTCTCTTCCTTCCCTGCCCTCAATGCAACTCGTGGATTTTTAGGAGCCAGCTCTGTTCATCTTTGACTCCATGGCTTCTGGCGGTGGTGGTGCTCCGAGGGATCTTGTCCAGAATCCCCAGGAGAGACATAGAGGGCGGGAACATACTGCCGAGGGTGGGTGCTTTCAGAAGAGGGCCACTTGAACGTGTTTGTAGGGATGGAGGAAAGGGGACAACTCTGGAGGCTGTGGAAGGGAACCCCGTCTTTCTACACAAGGACCCCATCCCACGTGCTGTGGGGATGAGATGAGATGAGACAGAGGAAGAAAGCAGAGGGAGTTGAGTTGTTCTGTGGTAAGTGGAGGAGAGGCAGGAAGATTGAGGTAGGTCATGACTTTTTTCTTGGTAACTGATACGGGGGGCCTGTTTGAACACCCCCCATAGGGAATTGGTGGGATAACACCCAAGAAAAATGGAGGGTTGCCCAGCAGTGCTGCAGCTGGGCAGTGCTGGACTCAAGTCTGTGAATGCACTTCTCAGTTAAGTGATTGTTTCCCTGGGTCTTAGCTGCACTGGACCAGAAGAGGGGGAGACAGAGAGGCCGGGGTTTGGGCTGGGTGCGCTGCTTGGCAGGACGAGGGTTCAGTATTGCCTGGCCGGCTCTGGGCTCCAGGCTGGTTTGTGAGAAAGGGAAGCTCCGGCGTGTGGGGATGGGGCAGAGCCCAGGATGAGAGGCCCTGCTGCCCCCACTGAAGGCATTTGCCAACGACACCCGGGTGCTCTGGTGCCGCGTGGGGGCAGGCGAGGAAATGCAAGGCTGCCCTTAGCAGCCAGCCACACGGAGGATGGCAGGAGTGGAGAAGAAGGTGGTGCAGTAGGTGGGCCTGAGCCAGAGACCCCGGAGAAGAGCAGGTGGGACGTTAGCCCTGTGCTCTCCGGCCAGGAGCTGCCTTATGGGCAGCCAGAGCTCAGCAAATACAAAGCACCTACCCAGTGAGCTGTCTCCTGTCTTGCAGAGGTGAGGCCAAGGGGGCTGAACAAAGCCTTTACTTCATCTCTTAGACGGGGTGCAAGGAGCTATTTTCATTTTGAATATTGGAAAAATTTTACTTAGGATATCACTACAAAATCTAATTGTAAGAAAATCTGAGATAGATTTAAGTTTGAGCATTGTTGATCTTCACAATCACTATTTTGGGGCATATTGACAAAACTGGAAAAATGGATTATTAGTTGAATAAATCTTTTCAATTCTGTCTACATGCACAGTCTTATCATTCTCTGAACGTGGAAAATATAAGTGCTATAATCCTGTATTATATTGAAGAAATACTATAATTTGAAGCCTGCACTTAACATTCAAAAGCGCTACTCACTATAATAAAGTTTGCTTTTCTTTTATAGGTGGCAAAGAAGAGTGCTTCATTTGCAAAGTCCCTTGTCGCACGGTTTTACTTTCAAAACATGTAAGTTGAAATATTTATTATTCGGATATTAATCACTGTTTTTTTTTTTAATTCAAGATTCAGTTTTTCATCACTTGGGGGGGGTCTGAAATTTTGTTTCATTTTGCTAGGTTAATCAGAAGATCTTACAAGATTTCTGAGTAAAGTACAATTAGGATTTGGTTTTGAATACCTCGTACAACTTTCTTTCTTAACCATAGATTGGCCCTATGTGTAGTTTGCTGTGCTGAGTTCTGGGAAATGAAGATGAGTTGAGTAGGTTTCCTCAGCACAATACAAGCTCCTTAAGAAGGAGATAGAGTCTGGATTTCCATGGGGGTCATATCGAATTAAGAGGGTTGGAGGAAAGGAAGTTTAAAGTGGGTTACTGTTGTAGTAGGCTTAAAACGCGGTCTTTTGTCCTCTCTGTGAAATACGTCAGTGTCACCTATTTGCTTTAAATTTAGTTGCAAAGAATTATTCTCTTTATACTTAGGTTCTAAGGTACATATTTGATCTGATGTTTTAATCTATAACAATCATTTCTTGCTGATTACACATATAATACGAAGTCACGCAAGACTTAAACGATACAGAAAATCATAATGGAGAAAAATCTTGTTTCCCACAGATATCCACAAGCAGGGGTATAGTTATTGCTGTGTGTGTTACTGTGGCTTATTTTTTTTACAAAATGGTGTTTTCTCAGTTGACTTGGTATTTTTGGCACACCCACACTCTGAAAAGACTGCATAGCATTTCAGTGTTGTCCTGGGGGGAGGGTGGTTTTTCACTGTTTCAGTTTTACAGTGAATATTTTTTTACTATGTTTCTGCATATGTATAAGAACATTTCTGTAGCTTAAATTCCTAGGAGTGGAAAAATAAGGGCACAGATTTAAGTGTTTAAACTTAATAGAAAGCGCCTTATTTCCCTTAAGAAATGTGCCAGTTTAAACCCTTGGCCGTAGAGCCGGGTTCTGCTGGGTCACGCAGCTGGTCGGGCTTGCCTTTGAGGGAGGGGGCGCCCCTGGCCTTTCCCTGCCCTCCTGGGCCCTACTCTCCATTCATTTATTTTCTCTTTTCTTTTCTAGAAGTGTATTTAGAGAGATCTGTTTCCTTCTGTTTCCTGCTGTTGTACATCACTTCAAGCATTGTTTTTATCATTTCTAGATAGTCTTTAATCTCTCTTTTAACTTCCTTTTCGACTCAAGATTTATTCAGGAGGGGGGTGCCTGGGTGGCTCATTTGGTTAACCGTCTGCGTTCGGCTCAGGTCATGATCCCGGGGGGGTCCTGGGATCGAGTGCCACGTGGGGCTCCCTGCTCAGTGGGGAGTCTGCTGCTCCCTCTCCCTCTGCCTCTCCACCTGCTTGTGCTCACTCTTTCTCTCAAATGAATAAATAAAATCTTAAAAAAAAATTATTCAAGAGAGTGCTCTTTAATTTCTAAGAGGTTAGATTTTATCTCCTCTATTATTTTTGTGGAAAATTTTTAATTTTATGTCTCTGTGACCAGAGAATATGGACATGTGGTTACTTTTTTTAATTGTCAAGATTTTCACTATGGCTTAATACATAGTAATTGTTAATGTTCTACACATGCTTGAAAAAGTATGTATTCTTTTGTTCTCTGTGCGTGTGAGAGAGTGAAGTTGTTCACGGCACTGACGCTGTCCCGCACACCTGCATTCTGTGGGCGCTTCTAGCCGTCTCTCCAGGACCCAGCTCCTCTGTTCTCCATGGGCCACGTGAACGCCCTCCGCCATTCTTCCTGCTTTCCCTCCTGCTTCCTGGAATCTCTTCTCACCTGCATCCAGAGGGATCTGCCAACGTGGGTCGTGTGTCCCAGCTTCCTGGGAGTAAAACCATATCCCCTCATGCCCGTGGCTCTGTGGCCTGGCCTCTGGTGGACACCTGGTCCCCTGGCCGGCAACTCTGCCCCGCCACTGCTCCTGGGGCCAGGCAGCTTCCACCTTCCCCCTCATCCACAGCCTTTAGGTCTCTGCCTACGGCTCTGTATGACCACACCTTCCTTGACCTGTAGCAGGAAGGACACTTGATACCATGGCACAGTGTACGTGTGTTTGCATGCACACGCATCTGTGTGTGTGCACGTATGGGAAGTAAGTTTCACCAAACAACTCCTATCCTTGCTAAATGCAGCGCCCCTGATGGTTTCTGTTCCGACTGGGTTTTTTGCTGTTGTTAAAACCAAACAGCTTCTGGACTGCAGGACACGCATCTGTGACCGAGACTGCGCAGCTGCACCAGCCACAGGTTTTGGAACATGCATCCTTCTCTCTTCCTGGCTGCCCTTTGCTTGGGAATGACCACAGCTGCTCCACAGCCCGACCAGAGCTTAGATGCGCACTGGTCCCGGTGGAAGGCGGCGCACGGGAAACTATATGACGAGAATGAAGAAGGATGGAGGAGAGCAGTGTGGGCGAAGAATATGAAAATGATTGAACGGCACAATCAGGAATACAGCCAAGGGAAACACAGCTTCACAATGGCAATGAACGCCTTTGGTGACCTGACCAATGAAGAATTCAAGCAGGTGATGAATGGCCTTAAAGTCCAGACGCGCAAAGAGGGGAACGTGTTCCAAGCACCTCCCTTTGCTGAGACCCCCTCCTCTGTGGACTGGAGAGAGAAAGGCTACATAATCCCTGTGAAGAATCAGGGTCTGTGTGGTTCTTGTTGGGCCTTTAGTGTAACGGGTGCCCTCAAAGGACAGATGTTCCAGAAAACTGGCAAGCTCGTGTCAGAGTGAGCAGAACCTGGTGGACTGCTCTCAGTCTCAAGGCAATGAGGGCTGCAGTGGTGGCCTGATGGATAACGCCTTCCAGTATGTGAAGGGCAGCGGAGGCCTGGACTCGGAGGAATCCTATCCATACTGTGCACAGGACGGATCCTGCAAAAGAAGCCTGAACAGTCTATCGCCAAGGATGCTGGCTTCACGGACATGCATCAGGATGAGGGGCCCCTTATGGTGGCGGTGGCAACTGTGGGGCCCATCTCTGCTGCGATCGATGCAAGCCTGGATACCTTCTAGTTCTATCATAAGGGCATTTGTTATGATCCAAACTGCAGCAGTGAAGACCTGGATCACGGTATTCTGGTGGTTGGCTATGGCTCTCAAGGAGAAGAACCAGAGAGCAAAAAATACCGGATTGTCAAGAACAGCTGGGGCACGGACTGGGGCATGCAGGGCTACATACTGATGGCCAAAGACCGGGACAACCACTGTGGAATCGCCACCTCAGCCAGTTTTCGCATTGTGTGAGCTGAAGGTATAAAGAAGACTGAGGGGACAGAATATGCAGAAGAGGAATTTTATCTTACAACTGATCATACTTTATTGTGTGGGATAAAACACTTGAACCACTGGAGATCCAACTTGTGATCTGATTTTGTGACTTCTTTAATTGCTGCTTTGAATTGCTTTGTGTGATTGACCTGTCCAAGAACTTTTGAATTTTTATATCTTATATTGATGTATAAAGTTTCACTTTTTAAAATAAAACCGTTTCAAAGTAGAAAAAAAAAAACCAAACACACTGTAACGGGCTAAGCTGATCTCCTGGGACCTGCAGTACGAATGCGGCCCACACCTGCTCCTTTTGCTTCACACACAGGGCACCACTTATATTTCTTAATTTGTTTGTCATTGAAAAGGGCTGTCACTGTTGCACACACAAAATAGTACACCGCCTTATCTGTCAGGTGGTAGTGGTGAGGGGACAGTGCAGACTGAAGCTGGGGAGCCTGCGGGAACCTGGGAGGGAGGCAGGCAGGTCTGCAGGACAGAGCCTCTGGTGAAAGCAGAGAGCAGAGCAGAAGGATGTGTGGACAAGAAGGGGGTTGCACTTAGACTGCAGTTGGCTGGTTCTCCAGCAGAGATGGAGAGGGGATGGCTGCAGCAGAGGGCTGCAGTGGGGAGGCCCTGAGCCCCGGAGAAGCCAGTGGTGTCCGGGACCTGGAGGCCATGAGTGGTCAGGGCACTAATCCTCATGCCCACTTCACGTAGGGCCCTGGGGAACTGGGAGAGGAGGAAGAACCCCCCCCAGTGGGCAGAACTGGGGACTGGAGCTCACTAGACCAGAGGCTCCTCTAGACAGCAGAGGCCTGTCTAATGAAGATGGCCCCAGGGCAGGAACCCCAGGACACCCACCCACAGGGTCTCTCTGACTGCTCTGTTTCTCTTGTCTTCCCCTGACCTTTGAGGGATGGATTCACTTGTCTGCCCCAGGCCCCAGGTCAGAGGTTGCTCACGGTGGGGATGGGCCTAGTTCCTAGGATGCAGCCCAGATCAGGACCTGGAGGACAAGACCACGTGCCTGCTAGGACCTGGGTTTGGTATGAACTCAGAGATAGAGCATTTGGGGGGGTGACTTTTCTGGGTAAGAGAAGAGAGGAATAGACACCAACCACTGGAACAGCAGACGGGCCTGGCTGGGAGCTGTCCTTGGCCCTGCTGCCCTTCTTTCTGGGCCCCCAGCTAGACTCCATGTCCCCACCTGCTTCCCGTGAGCAACGCCACTCCAAACCTGGCCCCCAAAACAATCTCCTGGAAAGCCCCCAACTCAGCCAAGTGGATGCTGGTGACCCAGCAGGGCAGAACTGCTGGGCCCTGAGTGGAAGACCATACACCGAGTCCAGCCTTCTGCTAATGTGTGGGCGGGTAATTTCCCCTTAAGCCACTGAGATTGGGAGCTGTCTGTTGCACAATTAGCCTGAGTTAGCCTTTGCCTACCATGTAACTTTTGGAATCAATTTCTTTCGTCAGTTTCCACACACAAAGTCTCTTGGGTATGCACTTCATCAATAATGTGGGTAAAATTGAAGTCTCTACAACCTGGACTCTCTAGTCCATAAGCGCGGTACACCTCCGTTTACTTAGATGTGCTCCAGTTTCAGTAATGGTTTTCTGCACAGAGGCTGTGTGCATCACTGTTAGCTTCACCCTCGGGTATTGATTTGGGATGCTGCCATACTCATTTCTTAAAATGTCATCTCTTTAGTGCTTATTGCTGGTGTATAAAAATTGGTTGATTTTCTTAGCTTTTATCTGGTGACCATGCTAAATTCACTTAATGCTATTGGCTGATCTGGAGCTTTTTCTAGACTCTATGCACAACCATATCATCTCTAAATGTTTAATCTCCGTGTCATTCCTCCCTTTCTTTCTCTCTGCCTTCTTGTTCCCCATTGCATGTCAGGTATCCTTTGTCTCTTTCTGATTTTAGGGTGGAGCTTCCAGTGGAGTATTCATGTGCACCTTGGG
>NC_138370.1:178063825-178092750 GCF_054177405.1 Leptonychotes weddellii
TAAACACTGTAACTTGGTTGTGATGTGGTATAGTCTATATGGGCAGAGGGATTTGGGGGTTTTGCACCTCTGTTCGTGTGAGAACCGACCTGTAACTCTCCTTTCTTACAATGCCATTTTCAAGTTCTGGTGAATCAGGGTTTTGCTGACTTAATAAAAGGACTTGAAAATTCTTTCATTTTTCTCTTCTCTTGCAGATTTTTTTTTTTAAGATTGGGATCATTCAGAGAAGGTACGTTAGAATCATGCCTGACATTATCTGATCCTAGAAGGCTTTTTGTGGGGAGGTTTTTAACTTGGGTTTTAATTTTTTAATTAGATATGGGAGTCTTCAGAGTTCCTAATTCTTGGGTCAGCTTAAGTGAGTGGTCTTTCACTAGGAGTTTGTGCACTTCATCTGAATTTTCAAGTTTCTCATCGTCAGTGTGTCTGCAGTCATCTGTATTTTCAGTGTCTGTGAGATCCGTAGTGATGCCCCTTTGTCATTGTAATAATGGTTGTTGTGCCTTCTCTTTTTTCTTCAACAGTCTTGCCTGGTTTTATTGACTTTTTATCAGTGTTCTCAGAGAACTAGTGTTTCTCTTCACTTTACATTTGTTCTCAGCTGTGTTCTTATCATTTCCTTTCTTCTTTTTTCTTTGGATTTAGTCTGTTCTGTAAGATGGGTGCTTCTGTCCACTGCCAGCCTCTCCCTCCTGGCATTTATGCTGTGGGGTTAGGGCAGTCCTCTCTTTGCCCTTGCCTGCATTGTATGTGTTTGGCTATTTTACATTTTTATTGTTTTTCACGTTGAAATAATTTGAGATTTCTGCTCAGTTACTCCCATGACCTGTGTGTTTTCTGAAAGTATATTGACTTAGAAATATTTGGGGATTTTTAGTTATTTTTACTGACTTTTATTGAAGTCTAATACAGAAAAGTGCACAGATACAAGTCCATGGCTCCAGGAATTGTTTGTGACCTAAACGTGTCCACCACTCAGACCAAGACAGGGTTCATTTCTGTGACCCCAGAGACCATGGCATGGCCTCGACCTTCTGAAGTCCAATATGCAGTAGATCTTCCTGCCGAAGCAAGGGTCTTTGTCCCACCTACCCTGTTGGTGGGTGGTTTCGTTCTGTCTGCACGGAGCCCCACAGGGCAGCTAGTGTGTGGTCACCATTCTGATCTGCGGTTACCCCACAGTCCCCTCCTCTCATGCTCCTCAATGGCTCCTGAAACCCCTGCTCCCACCGAGGAACCATTTCCTACCTGAAGGCAGTGCCTTCTGTTGATGTCAAATTTCTCTGGTTTTTGTCTGTCTGAAAAGGGCCTCTTTTTTTTTGCCTCTATTTTGAAGCATATTTTCACTGAGCTTAGAATTCTTTAATGGACATTAATGTTTTTTTGGTGCTTTGATCATATTCCTTCCTTGTTTGTCTGTCTCCTTCCACAGTGTGGCTGTGCTGTGTGTGATGATGGTTGTCTGTGGAGTTGTCCTGCTTGGCTTCACGGAGATTCCACAGCTTGTGCAGTGGGGGCCTTTGTTAGACTGGAGAACCCGTGTTTGCTCTGTGTCCACAGCCTCCGGTGCCACTGGGGCCTCTGCCACATGTAGAATGATTGAGTCCTCTCTCAGAAGGCAGTGGACCCTAATAGACCAGTGACAGTGTTTCCAGGTGCTTGCAGTTCTGGTCCATGGAGTTCTTCATCTAGTTTGGGGTCGTCTGTGTGTGTGTGACGTATCTCTACAGACAGGCATGGTCCCCACTTGCTGAGCACCAGGCTCAGCCACGCTCTCGGGGGAACTCTGCATGGCCCTCGGGGAAGGCTCTCGTTTCTGCTGGCCTCACTGGGAGGACAGAGGCTCGGAGGCGTCAGGCCACGTGCCGGGGTGGCAGGTCTAGCTGGTGCAGAGCAGGGCTCACACGAACCTGGAGGCCCCGGGCCCTGTCTGTGGGTCGTGCCGCCCCGTGTGCAGTGGTCTGTCCAGGCAGCATTTTGCGGGGACCCCCGCTGTCCTGACACCACGCCAGCCCCCTCGTATCCCAAAGCCAGACCTGCTCCTGGCCCCTCCACTGTTCCTGCCAGAAGGCCCTGGCCCTTCAAGGTACAATCCCCAATTTCTACCACTGACCTAATTTAGTTACACTCTTGTTTTAGTGGAGTTTGGGGTCACAGATGGCCCCCAAACCGCCATCCTGACCTTCATGACTTGTTTACAGTCCAGACCAAAGACCAGACCGGGGTCACCCAAGACTCTTCCTGCACCTTTTCGGTCTGGTGTGTGTCCGTACTGTTCCTTCTGGTTGATGGCCGCTCCTCCCAGACTCCTGCCGCAGGATGGCTGCTGCCCGGGCTTTTATTGCTGCTGTGGTCAGGGGAGGAGGCAGGGCAGGTCTGCACTAGGGCTCGGAAGTAGGCAGACACCGTTCCTTCAACCCTTATGTTTTTAAATACTTTATGTTTGCTTGTTAAGTATCTTGCACATACTTGTGATTGGTTGAAAGCGTTCTCCTCAGCTTTTTTCCTTCTT
This sequence comes from Leptonychotes weddellii, assembly GCF_054177405.1. Lineage (NCBI taxonomy): Eukaryota > Metazoa > Chordata > Mammalia > Carnivora > Phocidae > Leptonychotes > Leptonychotes weddellii. The sequence continues at coordinate 178,066,341 of NC_138370.1, forward strand.
CTGAGTTCCGTGTGTTTCCACCATGAAAGCCTGGCTTTGGGGGTGTCCTTCCAAGGAGGGGTGTGTCTCACCGCACAGATGAGCCCCTGTGGTCAAGGCCACTCTGCCCTCCAGTGGGTGCCCGGAGCCCCTTAGCACTGCCCTTTAGTCCTTGGACTGACCGACAGCCACCAGCAGCCAGGACACAGGCGAGCCTCCCAGGCCCCCTGGAGATGGTTTGTGGGGTGCTGATTGTTTGTGTCGTCTGTGGCTGATTCTAGATGTTCCTCCCCAGTGTCTGTACACCGTGTTGGGAGCAGTAACATGGACCCCAGCTCCCCTTCCCTTTCAGACCGACGCGGATATCCAGGCGCTGTTTATGGGCATAGACGGTCTGTGTCAGAAGTACTCCAGAGAGACCTGCCAGGTGAGCTCGACACGTGGCTTGCCCGCCCGGCATCGGAGACTCGCTGTTGTGATGACCTCAGAAGAGACAGGGTGTTACAAGCTCTGGAGACTAGTCCCTCCTGGGGTTCCCTGCCTCCCGCGGCTGCCCTCGCCGAGACAAGGCCATTGGCCGTGTTCGGTCGTTGCTGCTGTGCACGGGGTCACAGCTGTCGTTTGACCCTCACGATCTGGGGCAGACCTGACGGTTCGGGTTTGGAAGGGCCCCACGTCGAGGCCGCGGCTGCTTCGTGAGGCTGTCCTTTCTGAGGGTCACGGTCCATGAGGGCATGCTCTCCCCTGGCTCCCGGGGTGCCTGTCTTTCTCCCAGCCCTGCTCCCCTCACCTCGCCTGCCTCGCCCCCACATCTCACCTGCTGCTCCCCCCTCCCTCTAGTGTTGTGAATCCGTGCTCACCCCGCGTCCCGCCCCAGACGCCTGGCCTCCCGGCCGTCCCTGGACAAGGTGTGGGCCGCCGTTCTGTCCACGAAGCCGCTTGGGAGAGAAGGGAGCCCTCCAGCCCCCAGCCATCCTGCTTGTCCCCGTTCTGTTAACACGGAGCCCCCTGCGGGCCGCCTCCCACCTACCCTCTGGGGGAGGAGGCTGAGCGGGGCAGCATCCAGGAGCTGCCTCCAGCCAGGACCTTTCCCCTGGGGCAGCAGGCCGAGGGAGAGCAGTACCCACCCTGACCGTTCTGGGCCCATGCCTGTCTGGCTCCACCAGCCCCACTGAGACCTCCCCTCTGCACGGCCGCTCTCTAGCTGTGACAAAGCCAGAAGCCCCACGGTGTCACGGCTCTGCCATCTACGTGTAGCCCTGTAGTCACACGCACGTGCCCCAGAAGCCGCCCACGATCAGGCTTGGGAGGTCCTCAGACCCACGGCATTCACAACGACGGGCAGCCCCATGCTTGCAAGAGTCTCACCAAGGACATGGCGTTTCCAGACGGCCCCGCAGAGCGTGCACCCGTGTAGGGGTGGGGGGTGGGCTGCGGAGGCAGCTGCCAGGGACCTCCCTCACACCTCTGGGCCACACGTCCCACGGCCACGTGCCCATCTGTCCGGGTGTGAAGTGGAGTTTCCAGAGGCCTCACGACAGGATAGCGCATCGTCACGCACATTAACGTACTGGGCTCGTTACTCTTTTTTTTTTTTTAAAGATTTTATTTATTTGACAGAGAGAGACACAGCGAGAACGGGAACACAAGCAGGGGGAATGGGAGAGGGAGAAGCAGGCTTCCTGCCGAGCAGGGAGCCCGATGTGGGGCTCGATCCCAGGACCCCGGGATCATGACCTGAGCCGAAGGCAGATGCTTAACGACTGAGCCACCCAGGCGCTCCTCGTTACTCTTGAATGAATTGATAGGTATCGTAAATTCCTCTCGGTATTAACTTCTGATAGGGAAGCACTGACGGAGCAAACCCACATCGACAGTAACTTTAAGAGCGTAAAGCCACCCTCAGGCCGCAGCACAAGTGGGTGTCAGAACCACAGCAGGGGGGTCCAAGGAGGCGGTCAGGAGGTCACCCTTCCTGATCTAGTTTGGAAGAAGCAGAAATCCTCCTTCCCCTGAGCAGCTCCCTGAGCCAGGGCTGGCCCGTGTCGGTCAGTCAAAGCGTGGACACTTGGCTGCCCCTCGGGGATGGACCCACCGGGTGGCAGGCGCCCCGAGCTGTCCCACAGCTGCCCCTGCCCGTCACAGGGACCGGCAGAGAGGGTGCATATGTGCTCAGCTCCTGGTCTGGGCTTCCTCAGCCTCCGCACTTCATAAAAATCTCACGGAGCGGGTGCCCCCTCTGTGCAGGAGGGCACTCTCTACCAGATGAGGGTCATGGCCCTTTTACATTTTGTTCTGCTGGTGTCCATATCCCCCACCCCGGTCAAGGCCGCAGCAACTCAGCCTGAGGGGCCTGACACCCTGGAGTCCCGGAGGCTGGCCCCTGCCTGGTACAGGTGGGTGGCATATGGCCACAGGGGTCCACGCTGCCCCTGGACTTGCACCAGGCCCCTCGGGACTCGGCGTCCCATCCACAGGCCCCTCTCCCGGCTCAGCTCCGCCCGTGGCCTGGTCCTTGCTGTGGCCTCATTGCCTTGTCCTGTCTGTGCCAGCCACGGAGGCCTGCACACTTGTTCTCTGCCTGTCCTCAAAACACCACGGGCCCGCCCACAGGCCCTGCTGAGCCCGAGCTCTTCTGAGGTCAAGCCCACCTGCCGGCGTGGACACAGCCCTGCTCCCAGATGCTCCAGGTGGGCCATCCTGTGGTCACTTCCAGATGCTCCTGCTTTCTGTTTCTCAGAATGGACCCTGCACCAGGACACGAGGTTTACGGGTCAGAGGTGTGTGATACCCTCTTCTTGCCGCAGGCACAAAACCCGTTGAGGAATGAGACCAAGCGAACAGACTGTCGGCCTAGTCCTGGCTGAAGGCGACTTGGGAGGGGGGGTGCCTCTAGATCTGCCAGAACGCCTCCCCGCTGTGCACAGCCCCCTCCTCCAGTCTAGGACCTGGCTGGCCCTTCTGTCCCACAGCACCTCACCCCCTCCTGGGAGCCAGACCTGAGAGCTATCGCCGAGCATCAAGGACATTTCTGGGACGTGGCCTCATGAAGACGAAGATGCCCATGGAGGTGACATTGTAGGCCCCTCGTGGTGCCCCCACCACAGACTAATGCTCCAGGCAGAGCCTGTGTCCGTCGGCCCTTGTCTTGTGGAGCAGGGGCCCCATGCGGTGTGTCCTCCAGACCCCCGAGGGTGTGGAATCCCTGGGAAGATGCAGGAGGATAGGAAGAGGCTGTCACTCCTGACTGTGGAGGTGTCTTCTGGAGGTGGCCCGGGCCATAGAGGAGGCACTGAAGACCTTCTGTGGGCTGGCCGTCTGGTCCATTGTGGTTTCTCCCTCAGTCTGTGCTAGCCCAGTGAGCCTGGGGACAGCACCAGCCGCCCTTCATGTCTGCCCACTAAGCAGATTCCTGGGGTACACTGATGGGGTGTAGGACCTAGAGGATGCTGGCCTCACATCCCAGTCCTGCAGGAACCCTGCCCGGGGGCAGCAGAATCAAGTTTTAGCAGTTACAGGGTGGTGTTCCCGGAGGGGAGGCATCATTGTCTGAAAACTTCCCTTAGGGACACCTGGGGGGCTCAATCGGTGAAGCGTCTGCCTTCGGCTCAGGTCATGATCCCAGGGTCCTGGGATCGAGCCCTGCATCAGGCTCCCTGCTCAGCGGGAAGCCTGCTTCTCCCTCTGCCCCTCCCCCTGCTTGTCCTTTTGCTCCGCCCCCTGACAAATTAAATAAATAAATAGAACTTTGCTCAATGTGGGGTGGCTCTCTCCTCCCCTGAGTAAATCACAGATCGCTGTTTCTGATTTAGTTGGTGTTCTCAGGAACCTACCACAGATGCGGAAGTTGGGGCCCGTCTAAATGGAAGAGCAGAGGTGGTCCCAGGTGCAGTGGGCCCTGGGGGTCCAGAAAAGGTCCCTGGGCTCTCTGGGCTCCGCTTGGCGCTGTGCCCTTCCAGCCAGCCCCATCCACGTAGCATGTCCAGGGTGTTCCCCGTGGGTGCTGTTTGGTCAAGAGGCCTTCCCGTGATCCATTGCTGCGGCCAGAGGGATGGTACACTGTGATTGGCCCACTGGGTTGTGTCCCGTCCCATGGCGAGGCCCTGAGCACCACTGAGGATGCAAGCGAGGGGCGTGGTGCAGCCCTGTGGTCTGTGTGACCTCCGCGTGGAGCACGCGGCCTCCGCTCGCGTGTGCATCTGGGCCCGCGCCGCTGCACACACCACCGGCTGTGCTGAGCTTGGCTCCAGGCACGGGGGGGCAGCCAGCAGAGCCCACGCCTGGACCGGGGGACAGGGTGTAGGGAAACGGAGCGTGCTTGGGCCTGCACCGAGGTCCATCCCAAACCCTGGCTTCTGGGACAGCGTGCGTGTTTGCAGCCCGGCCAGTTCCTGTAGCTGACACATATTCTCTTCTCAGATTTCAGAATTTCAAGAAAAGCACAGAAAGAGACTCTTGACCTTCTATAGAGAAAAGGTAACTCCCGTGACTTGCTGCCTAGTTAACCCAGGCTGTGTCTCAGGCGGCGGGCCCCTGGCTGGCACCTGTCCTGCTGACCCACAGCCCAGCATGGGTTCGCGTCTGTGATCAGCACGTGGCCACTTGGGGGACCCAGCCGTGGTCACGGGGGCAGTTTCACTTTGCAACAACACTGACCCATGAACATCCCCAGAACTCATCGGGCACTTTTCCACACACAACAGCTATGAGGTTGCCCTGGGGAAATCTTACAAAAGGACATTCAAGATGCCTGTATGCCCTATAAACACCCTCCTCTACACGGAAGGAGAGCAGAGCTTTGGTGAAAGCGGCAGTGTTCATCTAGTTTCGCATCTGGGGTGTAGACAGAGAGCTCAGAGGAGCACCGGGGCGAGGCTGCTTGCTGAGGCTGGGCTACACCGCACGGCTTCGCGCTGCCAGACGGCTTCCCAGCACTGGCTCCCGGGGCCCCTGGCGGCCTGCACGCAGTGCAGATTTACTCCGAAACAGCAAGAGGGCAGCTCCTGTGGCAGCCATGTTCGGATTCGTGGCTTACAACGTTGAGAGGGTCAGTGTGTGCTGTCTACACTCTCCGCTAGTCTGCCTGATAACCAGAAGTTTGATTGTGTTTAGATCACAAAGCTGGAGGAATCCCTTCGGAAGTCAGTGCTGCGGATGGAACAGCTTCAGAGGTGAGTACTCTCCACGGGCACACCCGGGGCAGCTGACTGCTGCCCGCTTGGCCGCCTGACCTTGTAAGACCTTGTAACCAAGGAGGAGAAGAAAGAGCACTTTTATTTACTAGAAGCTTCTGTCAAAGCAAAAGTGCAGTGGGAAGCAGAGGGAGCTGTGAAAACACACAGGACTGGTTCCCCTGGGGGGCTCCCCAGAGGGTCCTGGGGCTGAGGGGCTCCCCTCTGCCAGGAATCATGGCGCCCGTGACAGTGAATGCGTGCAGCCCATGTGTCTGTCAGTGTGGGGCCCGCGGTCTACCCTAGGGCAGCATCCACACGGCCCCTTTACCGTCACGGTGCCTTCTGTTCTGTGAGATGGACTGTGTTCTCTCAGGTGTGTTAACACGGGGACTCTGCGGAAGTCCAAGTTTGCCGGGTCGCATGTTAGGTTAAAGTCTGCAGAGTCAGTGGCCCTGGGGAGCTGCTGTCCACCCAGCTGGTCGCGTGTGCAGGGGTGACCCCCACACTGCAGGTGGATGCTTGCTGCCGGGGGCCCTGGGCAGCTGGAAGCTACACGGCCACCACGCGGCCTGTCTGGGGTAAATGGGCTGCCGCCAGCCGGCACCAGGGTGAGGGTGTGCTCTGGGCGCCACACACTCCGGGGAGATCCGGCCCCGGCTGGCACAGCAGTGGAGGTCCCGAGAGGCCGACCCAGTGGTGAGGCCCTGCTCCGTCCGAGTCCAGGGAGCGGCAGAGAGGGTGATGCGCCCACGCGGGGTCAGTCCTTGGTGTACAAGTTCCTTTCTTTCTGGGGAACCGCTCCGCAGCCACTGTCTTTCCCCAGGCTGCTCCCGTGTGGCCCCCCGGCCCTGCTTCTGTGCTCAGCTCTGCGCTGCACACCTTTTCCGCCTCGGGTTCATTTTGGCTGCTCAGTTATATGTTTCTAGAAGGTTCCTGGTCCTTTCTGCCATCGTGGGGTTAGCTTATTTTTGTCCCCATCTTCTGTTCAGGCACATCACAGGCAGGGTATCTCCCACACCTGACTCCTGCGAGTCCGGGTCTGCCTGTTCTCCCCGGGCTCTCGCGCCAGGTGGAGCCTTTCTGGCCTGGCTGGGGCGGGGTCATCCGGCTGGCTCGCTCCGCGCGTCCCTCGCTTGGGGGAGGACGCCCTCACCCAGACCGCCGCCCGCGCACAAGGAACAGAAGTCATGCAGCGCGGTGTTCACCGTGGGGGCGTCGGGTCAGCTCTGTTGTGGTGCTGTGTCCTGGGGAGGCCAGCACAGAACAGACGTGTGTAGGGAATCCAGGAGCCAGTGCCCTCGGAGATGCTGGGTCCCCACAGTGCAGACGTCTGCCTGCCCCCACCCCCTGGTCAGTGAGTCACTTGGCAGGTCTTTGTCAAGCACCTGCTTGTTCCCAGCACTGGGCATGGGCAGGCTAGAGTGAGCGCAGGCCACTTGCCTGTCCTCAGGGGGCTGCTCTGGGTGGAAAGTGAGTCTGCGTGTACGTGAGGCTGGCAAGAGATGGGGGGCCGGGCGGACGGGGAGCATCTGGCTGTTTGTCATCTTCTACTTCAAACTGGAATGAATTACGTGGGAGTAGACGTTTACGGTTTAATTAACACCTTCTCTCCATCTGTTTAGTATGAGATTGTCACAACAAACAGCTTTCAGCGCAATAAAAACTCCAGTTTCAAGTAAGTAACATGGGGCCTGAACGGGGAGGGCTATGAAGAGGCATGCAGCTGGGCTGGCTGACCGCGGCCTAACGCTCAGACCTCCACCACAGCTCCTTCAGCAAAGCCAGGCGGACACCCGCTCCTGCCCCTTGACTCGTCAGCCTCTGACAGGTGTGTGCCCGGTGGGAACGTCCGAGGGCCCCTGAGAGTCACGGGTCTGACAGGTCACACGGCCCTTCCTCCAACACACCTCCGGTTCTCCTCGGCCCCCCAACCCTGCAAGTCCCCCGATGCTGAACAGCTCGGTGGATACCCAGCGACACTTAGCACAGGACTCGGGAGCTTGGCCCTCCCTCCGGCTCCTCTGGGCCCTGCAGAGCCTCACGGGCACAGCCCCAGAGCCAGGTGTGTGGTGCAGGCTGGCCCATCAGAGCTCCATCCCCACAGTCGTTGCGACTGGTCGGGGGCCATCCTGCGCCCATGCTGGGCTGATGGGCGGCGGCGTGCCTGGGACTCTGGTCTGGGGCCAAGATGGCCAGGCTGGGGGAGGCGCTTGGAAGCGAATGCAGCACAGAAAACAGGACAAGATACCACAGCTGTGTTGGTGGCACCCCTGGGGACCCTGACCCACCCTGGCTGACGGGAGCTGCACCCCTTGCCGTGGCGCTTCCCTGAGACCGTTGGGGTTGAGTCTGGGTGCAGCACTGGCCCTTTCTGCCGTGGCTCACGCTCGGCGGGCGCACGGGTCACTCCCCCACCCTTCCTCTGTCCTTCCTTCCGCCATCTCTCCTGCGGGGCTGCCAGACGACGCTTCCCTGTCACACGTGGGCTGAGTAATTAGGGGACTAACATTTACTGAGTACCCGCTGTGTAAAACGTGTTGGTCAGGCAGTAAGTGTTAAGGAAAGTAGACGAGGTGTTCTGCCTGCGCTGCAGGAGGTTTGGGCCTGAGTTGGAGGGGCGAGGACACGGTTGGCCCACTGAAGAAGGAGGGTGTGGGGCGAGGAGTGGAGCAGGGGCTCCAGAGCGGGGCCAGGGCCCGGTGGAGAAGCGTGCCCATGTGCGTCTGGCTGACAGGCCGTGGGCAGCCAGTGAAGAGCCCGATGCACGAACGGACAGAGTGTGGGCCTGGACGGGGTGTGGACGAGACCCAGGCTCACTAAATGTATCCCACTGTTCATTTAACAGAGTGGAGTTCATGCAGGTTGACCATACTCCTTCCCCAATGAGAAAAGTAAGTACACCTGTTCCCCGTGCTGCTTGTCCCCCACACAGCACACAATTGTGGTTTTCCTCAGCGCCAGGATACATGAGCGTTTGTGTAATGGACGGATCACAGCGGGGTCTCTTGTCGTGTGCTGGACCAAGGGGTGAGCAGGTTGGGGTGTGGTTTATAGAGTAGGTCCTGCATGACCCTGCAGGGAGCCGGGCCGGGACTGTGACTGAGGCACAGGGAGCAGGCGGGTGGGCAGGGTGGAAGTGATGCTGTGTAGTCAGGATCAGCCCTGTCCAGCCAAGCGGAAGCGTGAAGGGCTCTGAGGAACAGAGGAGAGAAACCAGAGCAGAGGAAGCTCAGGGCCCCAGGCCTGGCCCAAACAGAGCGTGGCCAGACTGCCCCCTGGCCAGATGCGGGCAGCTTGGGAAAGGGGTGGGGGAGCTAGTCCCCAGGCGGAGGCTCCTGGGGCCTGGAGAGGGAGCGACCAGGTCGGAAAAGTGGCTCGAGCAGTGCGCGGCTGGTTGGTGCACATGGACTCGTCAGCATTGGTAACTTAGCCAACACAGCGCCTAGTGCTTCTTGTTTGCAGTCTCCTGGTTGCCCTGGGAGGTGCACATGGGTGTTCAGGCTGCTTAGTGAGTAGTGCTCGTTTCCAAGGGAGCCGTCCTGGAACCATATTAAGGAGGAATCCGGATTCCAGGATGAGCAGGTGGGAATGCAAAGCCATTCAGAGCTGGGATGGAGGAGACACCCCAGTCCCTGGCAGCTGGTGCCAGCGAGTGCCTCCTCCCCTGCCCATCTCCAAGCCCCACGTCAGGTCCTGGACGGAGACTGAGGCTGCACTTCCTCCCTGCCCTCTGGGTCCCAGCACCCCCCACCGCCTGCTGGCCTTTTTTCCCCAGAGGCTGGACCCTGAGCCTCACCTACATGTGGCTTAGTTTTGGAGATCCGAGACTGACAACCTAAACTGATTCATGTGTCACTGGGTGTTACAGCTGAGGGACCAGAACGTGGGGAACTGTCTTGAAATTGCAGAGTGACGTCCTGGACCAGTGGGAGCCCGTGCTGCCATCGGGCAGATAGGGGATAGTGAGACTGCACAGACGTCTCCAGCAGACAGGCGTCCAGGATGGAAATGAACGGGTGCACCTGTGTTCAGAGACGGGCTATGGGCTGCCAGAGCAGAACGCAGGGAGACTTGTCTACCCTGTCGATCCCCGCCCGGCCACTCCGCCGGCCCTGAGAATGGGTGCATGCGAAGGCACCTTGGCTAGAACGCTGTGCACACCCAGCAGGGGCGGGGTGAGTGCTGTCTCCTGGCAGACCCAGGGTGGTGCAGCCGGCCTGCGGCAGGGGGCGGGGGAACAGGGCTCCGGCCAAGCGAGGGGCGTTGTCTGGTGTTTCTGGCAAGGTGAGTGGCCATGGCCATGGGGGAAGCCGAATGAGGGCATCACAGCCAGCGGAGAAGATGCCGTGCCCACCCTACGACACCTCAAGCAAGCAGCCGGGGGTCAGCTGCCGGGGCACGGCCTTCGCCAGTCCCGGGGGGCCTTGTCCTTGCTCCCCTGCTGCCCAGCGCCGAGCCTGGGGTCCTGGGAGAAAAGGCGAGCGAGGCAGAGCCTACAGGTGGACAGGGTGCTGATGGCGCCTCACACGTGGACCAGGCTTTCCCAGCCTGCGACTTCCTGCCGGGGACTCACAAGCATCAAGTGAACACGTCCCGTGACTCACGAATTCGTGAGGGAAGCTGGTAAAATGTGAACGCCAGCTTGAAGGAGAATCCCGAGGACAAATACACGTCGGCCGTCGAGAATGCAGAAACGAGTGCGTGAATGTGCAGACACGTAACCAGCAGCTTCCACGTGGCACCCCAGACGGGTGGGGTGGCTGTTGTCATGTGACTTCAGGACCAGGAGACCCCGACCCCATGGCAGCGGACACCCTGGTGGGAAGCTTTGCACATCCATAACCTCCTGACACTGGGGAGTCCTAGATCTTTCTAGAGTGTTTATTCTCTCACAGGAAAAAGCCTGCACTGAGCAAGTTGTAAATAGAGGGAGAGCCATAAAGCTGCATTTGATTCAGCCCCTGAGCCGGGCCTGGTCCGCATGGGGCCGGCAGGCGGCAGGTGAGGAAGCCCGCCCGTGAACGCCTGCCATGTGCGGAGTGTGCTCTTCCTTGGAACCATCTGCCACGTGCTGTCTTCTCGGATTTCCTGTGAACTCCTCGCCGCCCTGTAGAGCCCTCTGCCCTTGGAGCCACCCCCAAAATGCAGCCTGGCGTGGGACATCTCCCACGGGAGCTGTGGCTTCCTCGTGCTGGTCCAGGTCGGGTCTGTGCCTGCTCTGCTCAGAATGGGCCTTCAGCCGGGGCCCAGGGAGACGGTCGGAGTTCTGCATGCGGCTGAATACAGCAGCGAACATCCCAATCCTAGGCAGTAACTCCCAGTCATGCTCCAGAAAACGGGTCCTCACAGGCCCTGTCCTGGTACCTCTGACTCCTGATACCCATGGCAGCACCTGTCACCCCTATGGCCACACAGCCAGGCTGTGCTGTGCTGTGCTGTGGCCACCACCCTGGGCAATCTGGGTCTTTGTATCCTTTTGGCTTCACCTGTTACTGGTTTCTCCCTAGAACAAATAGAAATCCTTTCTTAGTAGGAGCTAGGGTGAGAAAAAACAAGTTACCCAGCTCTAATCCAACTTAGTAATTTTTGCCTGTGCTCTATGATGATAATTTTTCTGGTGTTGCAAATACTCTGTCAGTTGTTTAGAACTGGACGGAGGTGGGGGTCAGGAGCACAGCCCCGTGGGAGGCTGTGAGAGGAGCAGGTGCAAAGGGCTGCTGGGGCGCACGAGAGCGGTGGGCATCTGGGCATCCTGACTCAGTGGGTGGCCATGCAATGGGGAGCCCCGGGGAGGGTGGGCAGGCCAGGTACTCTTGACTTACGCTCTGCGCAGCAGCAAAATGGTGCGGTTGCCAGGACTGGCCCATGGGAGGAACCCAGAAATAGTGGGACCAGAGCACGAGCCCATAGGGGGACAGCTGCAGCCAACCCACCATTCCCAAGGATGGCCGGGAAAGACGCTTCAACTTGGGAAGCTCTGTCCTGGTGTGAGTGTGCCATCAGTGGGTGTGAGCGTGCTGTCCTGGGTGTGAGCGTGCTGTCAGTGGGTGTGAGCGTGGTATCCTGGGTGTGAGTGAGCGTGCCGTCAGTGGGTGTGAGCGTGCTCTCCTGGGTATGAACGTGGTGGTCTGGGTGTGAGCGTGCTCTCCTGGGTGTGAACGTGGTGGTCTGGGTGTGAGCGTGCTCTCCTGGGTGTGAACGTGGTGGTCTGGGTGTGAGCGTGCTCTCCTGGGTGTGAACGTGGTGGTCTGGGTGTGAGCGTGCCGTCAGTGGGTGTGAGCCTGCTCTCCTGGGTGTGAACGTGGCGGTCTGGGTGTGAGCATGCCATCAGTGGGTGTGAGCCTGCTCTCCTGGGTGTGAGCGTGCTGTCCTGTGTGTGAACATGGTGGTCTGGGTGTGAGCGTGCCGTCAGTGGGTGTGAGCGTGCTCTCCTAGGTGTGAGCGTGTTCTCCTGCGTGTGAGCGTGCTCTCCTGGGTGTGAACGTGGTGGTCTGGGTGTGAGCGTGCCGTCAGTGGGTGTGAGCGTGCTCTTCTGGGTGTGAGCATGCTCTCCTGGGTGTGAGCGTGCCGTCAGTGGGTGTGAGCATGCCCCCCTGGTGTGAGAGTGCTCTCCTGGGTGTGAGCATGCTCTCCTGGGTGTGAGCGGGCCGTCAGTGGCCATCTCGGTGGAGAGCCAGCCCTCCAGGCAGGGCTGTGCTGTTTGCAGTGTCTCTGCCTGAGGGGGCCGGTCCCTTCAGGGTTGAGTCTGGCTTGTGGGTATGAGCCAGGGGGTGGGGTCACAGAGGGTGGCCTGGAGCGGGGCCGCCAAGGGAGACTGCCTGACCATGGAGTAAAAGGACCACTGGGGTGGATGTGTCAGGGGTGGGGGCTGGGAAGATGGGCCACTGTCAGGGACCTGGGGGCTGGTGGCCAAGTCTAGTGACAGACCAGGGGGTCCGGGCATGTGAGGGGCCACGGGAGTGAGGCCAGGGCAGCTGGAAATAGCATTTGGCCCGACTCCTGGCAGCATCTGTGTTGGGAGGAGGGCTCCGCCGTCACTAACAGCAACAGGGAGGTGTTCTCTCAGGAAGTCAGGGAGGGGGTACGTGACAGGTGCATGGCCGGAGCAGGGCTCCCTGTGATTTGATAACACCTCGCCCCATCAGCATCTAGATTGCAAGGTGATAAAATTATATGCACAAAATGGATTTAATTAGGATTTTAAACTTTATGGTATCAGGGGTGCCTGGGTGGCTCAATCTGTTAAGTGTCTGACTTGGTTTTGGCTCAGGTCATGATCTCAGGGTCATGGGATTGAGCTCCACATGGGGCTGTGCCCCCAGCGGGGAGTCTGCTGGAGATTCTCTCAAAACGAATAAAATTTATGACGTCAGTCAAGGACTTGACTTCTCTCTCTTCCGAAACTCTTAAAAGCACTTAGTGGAGCCCTCCATGTGCTAGCTGCTGTGGGCTCCCTGGGGCCGTGGGGCACAGCAGTGTGGGACCCGTCTCTGGCCAGCCCAGGAATTTCCCCAGCTGACTGACAGACACTGAGCAGTGTGTTCTTAGTAAATAGGGAGAATCTCACTCAGCAGTGGCCACATCGGAAACTCTTTTTCTTTTTATACCTTAGCCTGAGGTGGCAGTTGGCCCAGCAAGAATCTCTCTGATCAGCCCACCTCAGCATGGACGCATGGGTAAGTGGGGGTCCCTGCACCCATACCCCATGTCAGCACGTGGGCTGAGCTCCGTTCCCCGGAAAGGAGCATTCAGTCAAACCCATCAGGACGCACCCATGTCAGTGCTCCTTCAACAAAGTCAGCGTGGGAGTGACCTGTTCCCCAAAGTGGTGTGGCTGCTGGGCCCATTGGGGGACCCGTTAGGAGCCCCTCAGAACACGCCACAGACAGAGTGCTCTTGCGGGAGCGGGTCTCCTCTCGGCCTGGAGCAAAATGGTATCATCACCAGCCTTGCTTCCTGGGAGTTGGAGAGGCTGAAGGGTTTCCGAGGGGAGTGTGTGTGCCCACCGGCAGGCTCGGGCCCCTTCCCCGCTGGGGTCAGGGTGGGCCCCCTGGCCTACCCCCTCTGCTGTTGCCCCCACCTCCTCACCAAGCGCCCAGTGAGCTCAGGCCTGCAGGGGAGATATTCGTGCTTTGTGACCAAGCTTGCTTGCCCTCGAGCCCAGCTTCTCTGCTCTCTGCCCCACCTTTGCTTCTTGCTGCCAGTGATATTCCAGTAGCTGCCTTGGAGTAGGACCGAGAGGCAGGCTATCTGCGTGGTCGCATCTAGAGCCTCCTGCTGCCTCCCTCACGGCTGAGTGGGAGTGGGGGTCCTGCAGCACCTGCCCTGGGGGACTGTCCCGTGGTGCGTCCCGGATGTGGCTCTACATTTCTACCACTCGTGTTGTTCCTGCCGGCTGGGAGGCACCCCAGCATGGCTGTTCATCCTGCTCACAGCCTCTCATCCCCACTCCTTGCCTTTTGCTCCCACACTGCCCACCTCAGGCCTGATGTGCCGGCTTGGAGAGAATTCAGCTCATGGATGCAGCTCCCCACCCACCCTCCCCCACCCCCCGGGGACGGAGTTTCCCATTTTAGCCTGTTTATTCCCATGCACGGGCCTCCCTGTCACACCCTGGTGAGAGCTCGTGACACTTACTCTCTAGTCCTGTCCAGCTTCCCGTGGATGCCATTTCCATGGTGCATGAGGTGGTGTTCCTCTTGGTGCTGGCTCTTGCCCCGTCCTCGCCTTTGTTGGGAGCGTCCTCTGGGCCCAACATCCCCTGCACCTGCGCGGGCCAGGCAAGCTGTCCTCACATGCCCCGGTCCCACCCACACCCTGGCCTTCACCGTTCCCGTGCAGTTGTGGGTTTCAGATCTGTCTTTACAGGACTGAGGTGAGACCAGCAGTGCATGCAGGGGAGTTGCTGCCCTGCTCATCTTCCTTTCCATACAGAAGCCTGTGACCTGGCATCCCAGCCTGGCCATGTCCTCAGCCTCAGTGCACTTCCCACCCCCCCAAGGAGGCTCTTGCCCCTCGCTGTCCACAGTGTGTGCGAGTTGTGTGCAGGGACATTGGTCCTCACTGGATTCTCTCCCCGGACACGTTTCCAGGAGGGAACACGGGGACCCCCTTGATGCTTTCCAGATGTATCGATCAAGAATTGAGAAGTGACAGGAGGGCTGCCCTGTGTGCGTCCTGCCCCGTGCGTCTCAGTGTCCCCCTGTTGCCACTCTGGAAGGGATGGGTCCTCATTTCTGTGACTGTGATCCTGAGTTTCTTCATTTAAGTCATCTCTTGTTTTTTTCTGTGAATTATCTATTTTTTCATTTGTCCTTCACATATATGAAATCCTCAAGATGAGGGATATCGATCTTTTATCCAATTTGCTATTTAATTTTTTATTTGATTTTTTTTTTAAGTTTTAGGTACTTAATATTTTTATGTCTCAAATCTGTGGTTATGTCCTTTCCTGCCTCACAGAAGATTTCTGTGTTTGGATAGGTCTTTTCCATACCCATACCATTTTCTTCTAGTTTTCAATATTTACCTTTTTCCAAGCTCTTTGGAGTATATTTTGAGATATACTGTAAGATGAGTGTCCCAGCTTGATAGTTTCATAATTTATTTTGAAAATATTTCAGAAATAACACACAAGAAAATGGTAAGAATAATATAAAAAACTCCCATGTTCCCTTCACCCAGATTCCCCAACATTTTGCCAGATTTGCTCCCTACCCTTTATGGTTAGTGTATCTCTGAGCCACTGAGAACATGTTGCAGATGCAGTGCCCCAGCCCCCCTCAAAGGACGGGTGCATGCAACACCAGCACAGCCTGGGGCCGCTCGGCATCAGCATGGCTCTGCCCCACAGCCATTGAGTAGCCTCGTTTGCTCTCGACCCAGAGTTCCCTGTAAGGACATCCTGCATCTCGTCCTCGTATAGCGGCTTGTGTCGCCTTCACTTTCCCTGTCTTTCCTGTCTTCAACAGTTTTAAGGATTATAGGCCTTAAATTCTAAAAGAGCCTAAAAGGCCATCCCCCCCCCAAGCCTGGGTCAACCAAGAATTCTATATCTAATAGAATTCTCCTTCAAAGTTTAAGACAAAATAAATATCACAGAGTAACAAAAACATAATTGTTGCTAGCCGACCTACCCTACGAGAAATCCTAACAGAAGGCATTGAGCTGAAGATGCACACTGACGGTACCTGATGCACTGGAGGGAATGGGGTCTCATTCTCTCGGTTACTCTACAAAACGTAAGACTGTGGAAGCAGCAAGTATAACACTCGTTGGGGTCATAATAAACAGATGTAACATGTAGGGTAGTAAGCACAGAGGAGGGGGAACGGGGCCATGTTGGAGCGGAGGTGACACAGCTCAACAGAATTAAGTCAGTGTTAACTAGAAGTAGACTTGTTTAAACACAAACATGACTCCAAAAATAGTTTTTAAAATCAAGAGGAATTAAAATGTTACATTAAAAAGCACTTGTTTACCGCAAAAGAAGGCAACAAAGGCAGACTAGAAGAAAAAAGGTACATGAGACCTGTAGACAAATAGCAAAATAGATGTAAATCAGATCCTATGAATGCTTACCTTCAACATGAACAGGACTAAACCCACCAATGAGAAGGCAGAGGTTGTCAGACTGGATGGAGAAGACACAGCCACACATTGTCTGCAAGAGACATGCTTTAATCCAGCAGCACAAATAAGCTCAAAGTACAGGGTGTAAACCACACCATGCAGATGGTAACCAGACGAGCTGGAGCCGCAATGTGAGTATTGGACAAAACGGTGTTGGACGAAGGATGTTTCTGGAGAAGAGGAGGAACATCTTGGTAATACAGGGTCGCTGTATCAGGAAGACACAATTATAATGTATACACATGCAACAACAGATTTATGAAGCAAAAGCTGACAAAATGGAAAGAAGAAATAGACAATTCCATTTTAGAGATCTTAATACTCTTATCTCAAAGGTTGTTAGAACAGCTACACAAGGAAAGATGTAAAAGGAAACAAGCAGATAGCAGTGTAGCCCACACAGATCTAACCGATCGGTGGTAATGTCAAATGTGAACACACAGAACACCCCCCAACAGAAGAGCAGAGATTGTCACACTGGTGCAAGAGATAGCCCCAACTGGATGCTGTCTAAAAGAGACACATTTTAGATTCAAGGATACAAATAGAAAAATTATAGGAAAAGATTATCAAGCAAACAATAACCACTACAGAGCTAGAGAGGCTATTTTCACATCAGAATCGGGGGTTGTTCTTAAAAAACTTCTTAAAGATTTTTAATTGGAGTGCCTGGGTGGCTCAGTCGTTAAGCATCTGCCTTCGGCTCGGGTCATGATCCCAGGGTCCTGGGATCAAGCTCTGCATGGGGCTCCCTGCTCCGCGGGAAGCCTGCTTCTCCCTCTCCCACTCCCCCTGCTTGTGTTCCCTCTCTGGCTGTGTCTCTCTCTGTCAAATAAAATCTTTTTTAAAAAATCAAAAAAAAAAAAAGATTTTTTTTATTTACTTGAGAGAGAGGGAGAGAGCATAAGCAGGGGGAGCAGCTGGCTTCCCACCAAGCAGGGAGCCCGAAGCGGGGCTTGATCCCAGGACCCTGGGATCGTGACCTGAGCTGAAGGCAGATGCTTAACTGACTGAGCCACCCAGGCACCCCGGAAATCAGTCCTAAGATAAATATTATTAGAGACAAAGGGGCATTTCGTGATGGTGAAAGGCTCAATACACCAGGAAAACATAATTATTACTGTAGACACCAAAAATGGAAGACCTAAAATACGTGATGCCCAAACTGCAGAATTAAAAAGGGAAATGGTTAATTCAACTATTGTGATTCAGATATTTCAATATCCCACTGCAATAACTTGAACAACACTGTTAACCCCACTGATTTACCTGATAGGTGTGGACCCCACCCAGTAATAGCACCACACACATTCCTTTCCAGGGCAAATGGAGCACTATCTAAAATAGACCACATACCGGGACATAAAACAAATCCTGACGCATTTAAAGGGATTGTAATCACCCAAAGTGTATTTTCAGGTGACAATGGAATTAAATTGGTAATCAGCAACAAAAAAAAAATCAAAATAAAACAAATATTTGGAAATTAAACAACACAATTATAACTAACTTTTAATGGATCAAGGAAAAAAATCAGTAACATCAGAAAGTATCTTGAAAGAAAATACAACATACCAAAATTTTTAAGATGCAGGTACAGCAATGCTTAGAGGGAAATGTATAGCTTTAAATGCTTATGTTAGGAAGGAGATCTAAAATCAGTGAGCTTCCAAAAAAATAAAAAAAATTAAAAATCAGTGAGCTTCCAACCTTAAGAAGCTACAACAAAATGTATTAGAAATCTATGAAATAGAAAACTCAGTGGAATCTAAACTTTGTCCTGTGAAAAAATTAGCAAAATTGGTCAACTTTTACCTAGAGTGACCAAGAAAGCACAAATTACCAGTATCGGAATGAAAGGGGGGACATCACTACATACCCTACAGATATTAAAATAATTATAAGAAAATAGCATTAACAATACTATGCCAACAAAGTAGATGACTTACATGAAATGCATAAATTCCTATAAAGACATTATCAAAATTACCTCCAGAAGAAATAGTAAATATGGATAGACCTCTATCAAGTGAAGACATTGAGTTAATAATTTTAATATCTTTCTACAAAGAAAAGTCCATTTCCCAATAGCTTCATGGGTAATTTTATGAAACATTTAATGAACTAAAAATCCTACATGAACTCTTTCAGAAAATAGGAGAGGATTGAATTCTTTCCAGTTCATTTTACAAGGTCAGCAGTATCTTAAAGCCAAAGACACAAGAAAAATAACTGAGCAGTCAGTATTCCTTATGAATACGGATGCAGAATTCTTTAAAAAATATGTGAGGCAATCAAATCTAGCAACATAGGAAAAGAATTGTATACCATCACCAAGTGGGGTTTATCCCAGTAACTCAAGGTTATTTGACATCTGAAGATCAGTTAGTTAACTATATTAGAAATAGAAGACCTAAAAAACATTAGATCTTTTCAACAGATAATTTGACAAAAATCTATAATCATTCATGATAGAAGCTCTGAAGAAACATGTAATAGAAGGCAACTTCCTCACCAGGTAAAGGGCATCTGTAGAAAACCCACAGCTGACAGGGTACTGTTGAGAGGGAGTATGCTATCCCCTGAGACCAGGTGCATGGCAGGGCACCCACAGTCCACAGCCCCTCTCCAGTCCCACATCCACTGGGGGCTCCAGCCAGTGCAGGGAGGCCAGAGAAAGAAGTGACAGGCACATAGATTGGGTGAGAATGAGTGTAGTGTCCTTATCATAGATGGTATGCCCTTGTGTGCAGAAAATCATAAGGGATCTTTAAGAATACTAGTAGGAATCAAACAAGGCTGGTAAGGTTACAGGATGCAATATCCATATACAAAAGTCAGTTGTAATTCTGCATATGATAAACAGTCCAAAATTGAGGTTAGTCAATTGGTCATAACTGCCAGAGTTTTCTTCTGGACTTTGTATTCTTTTCAACTAATCAAAATATCATCTTAGGGGCACTGGCTGGCTCAGTTGGTGGAGCATGGGACGCTTGATCTCGGGTTTATTGAGCCCCACATTGGGTGTAGAGATTACTTAAATGAAATTTTTAAAAATAGCCATCTTCTTGATTATTTTTGCTTTACCACTAAATTTTGAAATCAATGTAAGCCCTCTGACTTTGTTCTTAATTTACCAAAATGATTTTGGCTATTCTAGGTCCTTTGCATTTTTACATAAATCTTAAGATCCACTTGTTAGATTCTACCAAAAAAAGCCTGCTGAGATTTTGATGGGAATTGTGTTGCATCTGCACATCAGTTTGGGGGAGAACTGCTGTCTTAACAGTTTTGAGTCTTTGAATCCATCAGCATGGCATGCCTGTCTCTCCACTTCTAGATCTCTAATTTATCCAGGGGATCTTTTGTTGCTTTCAGTGTATAGGTCTTTTATAGATAAACTTATGCTTCAGTAATTGCTTTTGATGGTGGAATTCTCTTCAGTCCACAAGGCATATCTTTTCCCATTCTTTTTTATTTTCAACCCATTTATGTCTGAATCCAAAGCATACCTCTTGCAGACAGTATCAGATGTTGCTTTTCTTGTTGCCTGATCCATTCTTATACTGTCTGCCTTTTCACTGGAGTGTTTGGTCCATTGAGGGTTAATACATTATCAGCATGTGTGGATATATGTCTGCCATTTTGCTATTGTTTTTTGTATGTCTTGGGATTTGTTGTTTGTATCTCCTTAACTGTTTTTTGCATTATTTTTAGTGTATCATTTTGCTACAGACTGGATTGTATCCCCTCAAAATTGATAGGTTGAAGCCCTAACCCCCCACATGACTGTATTTGGAGACAGAGCCTTTAGGAGGTAAATGAGGTCATAGGGTGGGACTCTGATCTGATATGGTTAGTGTCCTTATAAGAGACACAGGGCATGGGGGGGTGGGGGAAGGCACATTGTATTTGTGTCAACAAAACCATAAAACAACAACAAAAAGAGGAGACACCAGAGAGCTCACTCACTCTCCATGCACATGCACTAAGAGATCACATGAGCACACAGAAGATGGCCATCAACGGGCCAGGAAGAGGCCCTTTGTAAACGCCCAGCCGGCCTCCATGACTATGAACAATAAATGTCCACTGGTTAAGCCCCAGCCTGTAGTGTTGTGTTGTGACAGCTGAGCCCACTAACACACATTTGATTTCTCTGTTGATATTTTACAACGTGTTCTGTTATTTTCTCAGTGACTGCCTAGGAATTCCACCGTGCACCCTATCACAATCTACTTTAAGTGAATACTGACTTAACTCAGGTGAAATTCACTGCTCCCTTACAGTTCCTCCCCCGCTTCATGATGTCCTATTAAGTATAACTACATATGCTGTATATAACACATAATAACACATATAGCATTCATAGTATTACAAACCCAGTAACACAGTATCCTCCTAATTACTTCTTTAAAACAGTGTCACATTTCTTAAAGATCATAAGAGAAAACAAAGTCACATACACACATTCTTTACTTGTGCTGCATTTTTACCATTTCCAGGGTTCCTCCTTCTTCCCACGGATTCAAATTACTATTGGCTCTTACTTCATTTCAGCCTGAAGCACCATTTTGTTGTAGGGCTTGTCAGCTGGCAGTGGATTCTCAGTCTTTGTCCACCTCTGAATGTCTTCATTTTGTCTGCATCTTGAAGAGTCACTTCACTGGCTATAGAGTTCCTGGCCCACCATTTCTAGCCCTGTGGAGGCTTCCCCCTGCCTCGCGCTCCTTTATTTCTGGTAAGGAGTCAGCCGTAAGTCATGTCATTCTTCTGCGTGTGATGAGTTGCTTTTCTTCCGCCGCTGTAGATTTTCTCTTTGTGCAGGGAGCCCTCTAGCCTTACCCTCTTTTTCAAGACTGTCTTGTCTCTTGTGCAGATGCGGTGTGCTGGGAGCCTGCTCTGCACCAGCAGCTCTCAGCTGTCCCCACCTCACCCTGCGGGCACTCACTCCACACGCGAGTGCTGTCTGCCACCGGCGTCCCATGGCACAGCCTCTCCCTGGCACTCACCTCCATCCCTGACTCAACTGGGCTGGGCGGCAGCGTCCCGCGGACTCGCCAGGGCCCTGCGGGAGCATGCGGAGCTGCTGCTGTCTGTCACTGGTGGGCTCGCAGCATCGGTGTTGCACGGCTGTGTCGGGCTTCATCCTCGCTCTCATGAGGTCCGCTGGTCTCAGCTCCTGGGCAGCCTGGGCCCCTTCTTGATGAGCACATTGGAATGAGTCGGGGAGCTGTGGGTGTCTCTCTGACCCCGGGCACAGGTCCTCCATTCCCCATGGCCCGGGGCTCCTCCCCATCACCAGCCACACCCCATTGCCTGCTTTTGTACCATGTTGCCCCATTCAGAAATGCCCTTGTCCATCTGGCATCACAGGGGATGAGTTTTCCCATGTTCTGGGTAATGAGACTTGCCCTCTTTGGAGATCTTTTTCTTTCTTTCTTTTTTTTCTTTTTTAAGATTTTATCTATTTATCTGACAGAGACACAGCGAGAGAGGGAACACAAGCAGGGGGAGTGGGAGAGGGAGAAGCAGGCTCCCCGCGGAGCAGGGAGCCCGATGCGGGGCTCGGTCCCAGGACCCTGGGATCGTGACCTGAGCCGAAGGCAGACGCTTCACTGACTGAGCCCCCCCAGGCGCCCCGAGATCTTTCTAAAGTGCATTCAACAGCACCGCTTCCTTGAACAAGAATTACAGGTGTTGACTTGTGGGCGTCTTGTTGGTAGTGGAGCATCAGTCTGACCACCTGTTTTCAGGTGGGCTGAAGCAGGGGGACACCTCAGCACCCGAGTGCCTGGTCCTGCCATGCTGTTGAGTTCCCACAAGGCCTGGGACGGTTTTCTGCTCCTCAGACCCCGCCGAGTCACGCGGTCCTCCTCGGCTGTGTGCGGGGCGCCCACCGTGCTGGGCTCAGGCTCGCACGGCCCCTGTGGGTTGACCTGAGGGCCTCTGCTTCCTCATCTCCGTTGATAACTGTTCTGTCCACAAATTACCGTAAAGAGTAAGACGCTGTTTCAGTCGACCGTAATTGTGTTGAGTATGTAACCCAACATTACTGTCGTGGTTCTGCCCCATGTTAAAATATACTGAGATTTACTTAATCAGTCGTGTGGCCCACAGACCAGGAGGGGCCGCCAAGCAAGATGAAGTTTTCCGCACAGTCTCCTAGAAGCAGGGGGCAGGCTGCCCCACAGGGCCCCACGTGGGATCTCTGGGTCCATCGGGCGGGGGTGGGTGGTCTTCACAGGAAGAGTGGCGGGCAGTGGGATCGACGAGGTTTGGGACTGCTTAGTTGGGGTCATATTAGCAGTTTGCGGGGTAGGGGTAGGCGCTGTCCCGTGTCCAATGCTGGCCTCAGGTGGTTAGGGCAGAGTGTGAAAGGTGGGGGGTGATTCAGAGCACAGGCTCTGGGGGGTCAGATTTCCTGTCAGAGGCGGGTTTACAGACAAATCATTACTCTCTGGGAGTCAGCTAGCCCTGGGAGGGGTGGTCTCTCCAGGAGAAGCAAGGCCCCACGGTGTCAGACCATCACAAAATACAGAAAATAAAACACGTGAGACTGTTGGTCTCCCTGATTCTCAGTGATTCTGCAGAGCTTCTGAGGGTCACCTGCACACTCAGGAGTCCTGGGAGCCGCCAGTGAGCGGAGTCCTCCTGCGGTCCACACAGCCCAGCGGCACAGAGACGACCCCATTGGCCACTTGGTGCTGTGCAGCACTGTGAAAAGCACTGCCTCTCTCTGATCCAGGTTCTTCAATCACAGAAGGACACATGGAGATCCTAAATGCTGTCCTCCTTTCTTTCCCTGCCATTCTTCTGTTAAAATTCTCCCAAAATCTGGACACAAAGAGTTCGGGTATTAAACGAGAGTAGTCTTCAAATTTGCTCCCTGGTATGACTAATGCACACCAGGGGCTGTTCACATCTTTAAAGGAAGTTGCTTCTTAGCATGGAGGATGTCAGCAGAAATTCGGGAGTGTAATATCTCACAGTGTGGGTGGAGATGAGGCTAGTCCTGGCACTGAGGCGCTCATCAGAGCTGGAAGCTTCTAGAAGTGCTTTTCCTCCCAGTGGTTCTCAAGACTAACGGGAGCCAAGACAGTGTAGGGCAGAGTGCAGGTCTCCAAACATTACTGAGTGCCCTCCCTTGCCAGGCCCGCAGCCCAGAGCATGGGGTCAGACTGAGGCTCCATGGGGCTGAGCAGCCCCACCCCAGCTCTGCTGGTCTGCATGTTCCCTGAGCACCTGCGGCGCATGGGGCACAAAGCCCTGGACGCGAGATGTTCTGCTCCCATCCTGTGGACGCACCTGTCCCGTCGGGAAGGGCGTGGAGAACAGTACGTCGGGGATGTGGCAGGGGACAGCCGGGGGCCATCTGCCTTCCTGGAGCTGCACACGTTCACCTTTTAATCCTGTCCACTGCAGGCAGCATCTCGCGCTTCGGCCCGATGCCCGGTCACAGCAGCGTGTCCCAGGCTCTCCGGTATGATGTCTCGCGGCGCCACAGACGTCCCAGCGGGAGGTGTGGGAGCGCCCTGCTCACCACAGATAAGGCTGTGAACCTTAAGGGGATTGCCTTTTAAACCCATTTGTCCGTGTTCTGAGTAAGATGATATCGTGTAGACCACGTCACGTTTTGCTTTTTTGAAGCTAAAATGTAACTTAGGCAGTTACCTTGTTACTAAAAACTCCAAAAGAGCCGTTTCACGGCTACAAGATATCTTATCACAGGAACAGACTAGGGTCGGCAAACATTTCTGTAAAGGGCAGGTAGTAAATGTTCTCCGCTCTGCCATCGTGCAGACAAGGTCGTAGAGGTAAGTAGACAAACGGATGCAGCTGTCCCGCCAAAACTCTGTCTACAGAAGCAGGTAGGGCTGGATTCGGCT
The DNA here is from genome assembly GCF_054177405.1 of Leptonychotes weddellii. Lineage (NCBI taxonomy): Eukaryota > Metazoa > Chordata > Mammalia > Carnivora > Phocidae > Leptonychotes > Leptonychotes weddellii. The sequence continues at coordinate 178,090,015 of NC_138370.1, forward strand.
GCCGTGTGCCAACCCTGAATGGACAATTCCCTTGACTCTTCATCTTTGACACTGGGGGCCCCCATTCTCTGCTGCATATTGGAACCCCCACCGGGGTCTCTACGCCAGGCTCTCTGTCGCAGCCCTCCAGGGCAGGTGGTCCCTAAATGTGGACGCCCCCCCTTACCTAAGCTCCTAATGGCCTTCGATGCTGGTGGGCGAGCACACATTTTGTCCTCTGGGGTAGCCCAGCCACGGCGCTCCTCGTCTTCCCCCAGCCCACCCGGAGCCACGTCTGTGTGCCCTCTGCCCTGATTCCAGAGGCCATCCCCACCCCCCGGGGAGCCGGGCTCTCCCTCCTGGGGGGCACCAGCACAGAGGAGGGTCTGGCTCTGGGCATAAACCTGCTCCCAAGGGCCTGGTCGATGTGTGTCTGTTGAATTGACTCCTAGGATCCCACCGCTGCCAGTCCCCTGCAAGGCGCTGTCCCCGCCGGCAGCGCCTCTGGCCCCCGGCCGAGCGGGAAGAGGGGGCTCGCCCAGCCTTCGGGGCTCCCAGACGCTGGCCCCCAGGCCGCCCATCAGCATCTCCGCACTGCTGCAGAAGCAGCGTTTAGGCAAGTGTGCCCTGCTTTGAAAAGTGTGTGTGGAGCACGTTTTGTGTATGGGAGGAGTAGACACAAAACATGTTGAATGTTCCTGAGAACTTGCTTCCGAGCTCTGGTGAGTGGTGCTCACGTGTGTGTGCATCTTGGCTCACGGCTCCCATGCTCTGCAGGGTCTGCTGGCCTCGGGGCAGCCACGCACGGAAGGTGAACGAGGTCCTGCCCGTGTCAGTCCACCTGGGGCTCTCTCGCCACCAGCAGGACGTTACGCAGTAGAAGCAGTCCGTTCTTCTTGATGGAATAAAGTAATACAGTTGAATAAAGTATTTTTCTGATTATCTGGGGCAGCATATATGTGATATGTTTGAAACTTTGCTCTTTTTATTACCTTAAATGTTCCTTAGAACGCCAGTGTTGGCTCGCTGCTGGAAGGCTCAGGGGGTTGGGTGGGTCTGCAGCACGTCGAGCCCCACCTTCTGCACACAGGCCCCCACGGGGGGATGGCCACGGGGTTCAGAACGGCCACGGTCATGTGGGTGCTCACGACTCACATATGCTGTTCGGCAGTGACTGGTCTCCAGAGATGAGTTTTGTGCTTGAGTCCTGCCGGGTGGGTGGGACACACATGCTCTGTTGAGGAGAGCAACTAGTCAAGACCACACAGGGTTGGAAAGAGGCTTCTAGGGCTAATCATAATCCTTTATGGTGCAACTACCTAAAACTTGTCAAAAAACGTGTTCTTTCACGGAGGTCAAGGCTCACAGTGCAGGCAGGTGTATAACAGGACAGGGAGGAGACGACCCCCTTCTGCACCTGGAGAGCCTGAGGCACAGGCAGGTGCCTTGTCAGGTGACATCTGGCCTCCTGCCCCTCTGGCCGGGCCATGTCACACACTGGCCTTTCGGAGGGCCCGAGGCCCCTGTGCGGCTTCCGCGTCCGGCTGGCAGATGCGGGCTGCAGGTGGAGTCTGACGTCTCACAGTGGGGGCGCTTGTGCTGAGTCGGTTCCGTTTCCGGAAAAGTTTCAGTGTTCTAGAATCCCCAGTCCTGGCATGTGTCTCTCTCTGTGAATGTTACGTAAGTGCATGACGGTCTCCAGCGTGAGAATGTGGCCAGTCGTGACGTGCAGGCCATCCTCCGGCTCCCACTGCACCTGCAGCAGCAGTCTGACGGGTCCGAGCATGGGCTGACCGCCGTGCTCCTGCTGGGAGACGGGCTTGAAAACTGCCCAGGAGCTTCCCACCGCCGGGGCGCCTGGGCCCGCACACCGCCTGCCTGCCTGGCAGACCTGTCTGCGCCTCGCACAGGTCACCTTGCTGCTCAGACACAAACCTGGACTTCAGGGTTAGCGGCTCGTGTCTTCTTGCTGCTGTTCTGCAGTGTGGAGACGCGAGTCTCGGTGGAGCTTCCATGCGGCAGGTGAGGTGCAGGGCCGTCTGGTGGGGCCGGTGTTCCAGGCTGCTTCTCACCAACATCAGCACATCTGCTGCTCTAACATACTTTTCATTGGAAGGGCAAGATTAAATGAGACATCTGAGTATAGACAGAGGACAGCCCTGGCTGACAAGACCAGGTATGAGCTCAGAACGCTCATCAAGTTCAGCCTTCCCTCGAGGCCTCGGCACAGTGCGAGGCTGAGCGGGGATCCAGCGGGCTGCAGCTGAGCGCCCGGTGCTGTTCCCAGTGGCTCTGTCAAAGAAAAGTCACAAAAATAAGAGGGTTTGACAGGTTAGAGCCGTGAGGACAGCAGTGTGGCGTGGCCCGGAACGGTCGCTGGCGGCTGCCCAGGTCCGCTCGGACTTGGGGGGATGTCGCCTAGACTGTGCTGTGGCGTGGGGGTGGGGGCTGTCACGCGGCCCCCCCAGGGCAGGCGGTCGGGCGCAGGGGTAGTAACAGACCCAGGAACCAGCACGTTTGAAAGTTCGAGCTGGGCCTCGGGCCCTTCTCTGGACCGAGCTCTCGTCTTAGCGGGTCGAGCAAACGCCAGCGATGTTCAGGGGCGCGGCGCCGCGCCGGGTGTAAAGCAGCGACAGCAAGCTTCCCCGGCCCCAGCGCCAGGCCCTATTTTTGTAATGGGTGTGCCTGTTACACCTGACCCGCCTAATAGGATGCCCCAGTTGGTGCTAAATAAATATTGGACAGCTTATCTACTAT
>NC_138370.1:178092850-178116050 GCF_054177405.1 Leptonychotes weddellii
AGCAGCTTCCGAAGCGGGCCGCGCAAGGGGGCGGTGAGCGCGCCCGGCCCCGCGGGAGCAGAGCCTCGAGGAGCACGGAGGCCGCTCCCCGCCCTCGGCTCCCATGGGGTGCCGCGGACACTGGGCTGGGAAGGACACGCGGGAGGCCCAGCCGCGGAGGGGCCTTGGCCGGGACCCCAGCGAGTCGCGAGTCGCGAGGGTCCTAAGCCCCTGGCCCAGGAAAGCCCGGCGGGGCGGCCCGGAGGCGGATGGGAGCTGGAGGGCAGCGGCGGCGGGGGAGGGGTGGGGCGGGCGGGAGCGCCGGGCGGGGTCTGGGGGCCTCTCGAGGCGGCAGCGGCTGGGGCTCGGTGTTGGAGGAACCTGCTCACTCCAGAGAAGGGAAGAGGCTGGCGCCTCCGCCCAGGAGACCTCCCCCCACCGTGGGCGCACCTCCAGAAGAGGCAGTTTCCCCAAACCCTGGTGTGTTGGGACCGCTTTCGGTCCAATTCTCTTTTATAATTGCAGTACAGATTTATGCGGTTCCAAAGTCAAATCTGCCCAAAAAGATACCTTTGAAGAGGACCAGCCTCTCAGGCCCACCTGCCCTGGACAGAGCGAGTCTTATGGTTCCATTTTTAATACAAGCACGACAGGATTGCAGTCCCTCTTTTCCTTAGATAAAAACATTTCCCCACCCTGAGTTCTCACGTCCCCACAAGCTCACAGACATCGCGGCCCCTTGCACCCAGGATGGCCTTGCGGGCACTAAGCGCTGGCCCCTCCTCACCCGCCAGCCTCAGAGGTGCTCCGGACACTTCTCAGGAGGAGCCAGCAGCCTCCCGAAGCCTCTGGGCTTCGAAGCACGCAGTAGGTCCTTCTCCTCTGGGTGTTCACCATCTCTAAGACAAAGCAGGGGCCATCTGTCAAAAATTTTGTTTTTAGCCATAAAATTTCCATGGATGAGGTGTCGAATTGGATATTAACTTACAGTTGCTGGATGTGTTTTTCCAAAGTGAGAGGGTGTCCGACCAGCACTATTTCCCAGCTATGGCCACTGGGAGCTGGGGCCGGGCCCTCCATGGCCTCCCACCCGCTGACTGGCAGGAGTTTTACCAGAAGGAGAATGCGGAAAGCCCCTGGGACCAACAGGAAGACAGAGGAGGACCTGAGCTCAGGAAGAGGCCAGCACAAAGGAAGCAGGTCTGGGTTCTGCAAGCTCCAGGCCCCTCGTGCTGTCCCAGACGCCCCGTGGACTGGGAGTTGGGGCTGTGCAGTCAGAGAGGCTAAGCCGACCCTCAGGAGCACAGAGGTCTTTCACGCCCCCACGGCTGTGACATGGAGGGAGGTTTGGAACGCGTTTTCTTTTCAGACGGGAGGAAATTCCTAAAATTCTTAGGTGGTAAATCCAAGTCTGCACCAATTTTGTGTTGCACTTAAGGGAACCGTGGACAGGGGACTTGCATGGTGGGAGGGGGCAGGTGTCCCTTCCTCCACGTGTGCAGATCCTGGAGGCCTTCCAGCTGGAACGTGGCTGACCGGGGGGCAGGCTGGCGCCCTCCCGTTGTCAGGGCAAGGAGAGGCCCCAGAGGGATGGCCGCCCTGGCAGACGTCTGCACAGCCACAGATGCTACGTCCCAGGAAGCACAGGTCACCCCGTGAGAGGGACAGTGCCATCCGGCAAGGCAGGTGCTTGGATGCCCGGATGCGGGGCCGTTCACCCTGGGGGTGTCCCCAGGCTTTCCCTCACCTTTCACACGGAAGAGTCACACAGCACCCTTCCTTGCCGCACGTGGGCCACACGTGCACACACGGTGTGTTCTCACTCCATGTTCTTTCCCTGAGCCACAACCGTGGGCATGTCTCTCAAGGGGAGTGATTTACATCTGGCCTCGTCTGATGCTTCCTGTGGCCAAAGCAGGTGTTCCAGGTGGTAACCTACATCCGTGTCCTTCCAGGGCCCCACAGGTCACGCACACGAGCCACGAGCCCAGCACCCCTCACTGGCGACATGTGTTTACAAACATGTGCAGGGGTGTGTGAGGACAGCTTCAGGGGTCTCCTCTCGCTTCATTGGGTTTCCAGGTGCATAGCTGAGATGCAAGAAGATTCTCTCTGTGGCACAGCCTGGCACTTTGCGTAGACACTTGCTTTAGGAGAGTCAGAGTTAGCAATCCTGTCCATACAAATACACCCGTGTCCAGGCCCCACTCCCCCAAGGTTGCAGGAGACTGCCCGGTTGAGGTACCCAAGAGCCTGTTGTCCTGCTGGGCCCCTGGGAGCCTCAATCGAGGATACTCTGAGCTCTCCATGGCACACGACTTTTGCTTTTGTTTTTATTTTTTTAAGATTCTTTATTAAGAGAGAGAGAGAGCATGTGCAAGCAGGGGGAGGGGCAGAGGGAGAGAGAGGATCTCCAGCAGACTCCCCACTGAGCATGGAGCCCAACATGGGGCTCGATCTCACGACCCCAAGATCATGACCTGAACCGAAACCAAGAGTCAGATGCTTAACTGACTGAGCCACCCAGGCGCCCCAGAACTTTTGCTTTTAAATTTCCAACGCGTCACAGAGTGATCAGAAATCCGGGTGAAGCTGCCTCTGTCCTTCAAAGAGAGCTTTGGGGAAAGGGCTGTGGGGCCCGAGTGCTTCTGGTGGCCACTCTGCCCGCCGGCCTCGTGGGCATGGGGCTGGATGCACTCACAGCCCAGGAGACTGACTGGTGCTGAGGCAGGGCCCGGATACACACCGCTGCCTTCCTGGAGCCCAGCAGGAGTGGGCTGCAGGTCCAGCGTGCTCAGGGCGGGCACAGAGCGGGTGGAGGCTGCTGGGCGGGACTGGCAGATCCCAGGGGCTGTGGCGGGTTCCTGCAAGGGTGGGAGCAGGGCTGCGGGTGCGTTCCTCATTTTCCCAACAAGGGAATAATTGTGTGTTGCAGTCAGCACAAACGCCACTTGGAAAATTGCTTTAGAAGAGCCTGCCTGACCTCAGGAATACAGAGCACGCTTCGTGATGCTGTCCTCTGTCTCGCAAACATGCCGGGCTCGTGGTGCAGAGTCAGGGTAAATCAGGCAGCTGTGGCCGCATCCTGAGGGTGGTGGTCTCAGGGTCCCCCCTCAGCCTTCATGGTTTCATGTGCAACTGGAAGTGATGGGCCCGCTGCCTCCCAGGGTTGCAGGGGGAACTCACCAGTTCAGCTCTGCACCCTACAGACATGCCCACCCCCCCGAAGCCCTTCACCACCCAGCCCGGCAGTCAGTGGGGGTGGAGGGGGGTGCGTCTGCAGACCCCACGGCAGTCCTGGGCCCCTCTCCAGAGTCTCCGCCTCCTGCTGAGGCTCACGTGCTGATGGCACGAGGCCCCCGGAAGCCCAGGCACGGGCCGGCCAGAGCGTCAGGCCGGGGTGGCCTAGGGCTGCATCCAGCACCGCGGGGAGCACTCTGCACCTGACCCCAGACCCCTCACCTGTCCCTCTGGCAGCAGCAGGCTGGCTGTGTCCTCCGAGGACAGGTATGGGGCCTCATGTGCGCAGACAGGTGGGAGCAGCTCAGCGAGGAAGGGAAATCGCCACCTGCAGAAGCACTAGAGGGGCAGAAAGAATTCAGTAATGGGACTTACAGACCTTCAGGAACCTCCTAAATTCGTTTTCGTGAAATGTTATTTTGCCATTGTAGAGACACGGAGATGCAGCCTGGACTCTGCAGAGAGCAGGGCTGCCTGCAGCTCAGGCTGGGGCCTCTGTGGGGGTGCTGGGGAGCCTGGGGGGCACTCGGCGCAGACCACAGGGCGGGGGCAGTCAGTGAGAACACAGGGGACAGACAGCACGGAGCTGGGCTGGGAGGAAGTGGGCACACGCCCCAGATCAGGCACAGAGGCAGGGCTCCACGCCCCCCAGCTCTCCCCAGGTGGGCGGGGGGCGGGGCCCAACTCGGCATTGCATCACCAGGGTGGCTCAAGCCCCTGCAGAGGGTACGGCTGACCCAGGGGTGAGGAGCCACATGACTCATCGTGGACACCAGCGTCCTCGGAGGATCCAGATACGCCTGAGGGCATTGGAGTCAGCGGGACGTGGGGATTGCAAGTGTAGTCTGGTGGCTGCAGAATTGGGGAAACTGAGGCACAATGCCACCCCCCCCACACACACACACACATACACACACCCCGAGCCCCACCTCATGCCGAATGAGGGCAGAGCCCCTGCTCCCTGCCAGGCCTGCCCCTCCGGGGTGAGGCTCTCCATTGCCCTTGGCATCTAGACGGGGCATTGGCCTATGGGACCCTCTCAGCAAACCCCGTCCCACTCCTGGACACCCAGGACACCGTCCTGTCCAACCCCACATGCTGCAAAGACCCTGTGAGCAGGGCAGCGCCAGACCTGGGTGGATGGAGGGATGCATGTACATATGTGTGTGTGTGCACACATGTGTGTGCAGGGGTGGAGGGAGGAAGGGAGGGAGGGAGGGGGACAGCTCTGGGGCCGGGATTGGAGGGCCATGGTCTTCAAGGGCAGTGGGCTCTGTTCCCGGCCCTGGGTGACAGGTCCTGACTCAGGGTCTCAGGCCTGGTGGGGGTGAGCAGGACATCCCAGGCGAGGGCCCTCCTGAACGCCCGAAGGGGGGACCCCCCCCCCCGCTTTGCATCCCCCAGGCAGGCAGCCAGCTCCCGTGCCCCTTTCAGACCATCCTCCTCCGAGAAAGCCTCTTTTCTTCCTGTTTTCACTTTTACTGCTTCTGGTGTCTGCCTTTTTACGTCTTAGACTGAAATTTGGCAGAAAAATGATTTGCCTCAGGACTTTTCAGAGCCAAGACCCAGGGCGGGTAGTTTGTGAGCGCGGACAGAGCGCTGGGGGTGGGGGGCTCCTTGCCTCTGAGGCTTGTTTTCTTTGGGCAGAGAAGGGTTGTGTCCCCTGCGAGGGGAAGCACAGATGTTTCTCGGCACATGACTTCGGGGCCGGGGTCACCGTGAGGCTCCGGGGTGGCCCCCCACCTTCGGGGAGGAACTGCGGCCACTGGAGCTTCCAGAATCCTCTGCAGGATCGCCACCTTCACAGGAGACATTGGACGAGACCAGGTTTAAAAGGAAGGACCATCATCTCCCCCCCAGGGCTAAGTGACAGGCCTCTGGCCCCGTCTGTGAAATGGGCCAGCACCCTCCTGAACCACCTTCAGCTCCTGCCTCAGAAGCACCTCCCCCAGGAGCCAAGACGTCCCGTCTCCTCACGCAGGTGGCATGGACAGCAGGGGTGGCGCCCGGGCTCCAAGCCACCTGCATCCCCGTCCTCCTCTGGGCTGCCCGGCTTCCAAGTGCAAAGAGCTTGAATCCGGGCCTTGGAAGAGTTTCCAGATGTTTCTGGCATCAGGAAGAGCCTTCTGTGAAGCTGGGAACACAGCCGGGGTAGGGGTCCTGGTTTACCCAGTGGGCGCTTCTGTCCTCTGGCGGGTCAGCCACACTGCACCAAGAATGTTCCTTGACTTCCAAGGAAAACAGGCCAGCCGGAGGGAGGCTCGGGGCCTTCACTCCCAGCCTGGGGGTGCCTGGGGGGAGAGGACACTCGGGGACCAGGGCAGCAGACTTCTGCCCCCCCAACAGCCCCCTCCCCAGGGATGCCGAGGCCAACTAAGAGCCTGCCCTGCAGAGCCCAGCATGGCCCACCTCACCCCAGGGGCCAACAGGTAGGGGAAGCCTGGCACCCCTGAATCCTCCCTGGAGACCTGGCCTCTCTGTTGTTCTAGCGGTGCTGGGGGCCTGAGCCCTGCCCTGCCCTGATCCCTGAGTGTGAGGGAGAAGAGGGGCCCCCAAGCGTGCACGCTCAGAGACACACGCACACCGCACTCTCGTACGCATGCACCCAGCCCCCTCCACACACACAACTGCGACTCCGGGAGACAGCCCCTCAGGGCCCGAGTCGGCCGCCACCCTGGGGCCCTGCAGCCCCGGAAGCCCGGGTTTGCAGCTGGTTGTTGCCTTCCAGCTGGCAAGGCCACGCCCCGGCTGGGCGCCCAGCTGTAGCCTAGCATGCTGCACGTACAGGACTCGGTCGCGTGCGGGAGTCGGCGGCGCCCGGGTGCAGCCGGCCGCAGCCCTTGGTGACAGAAAGACGACCGCTCGCCTCGGCCTCCTGCTCCCCGAATCTGGGCGTGTGCCCTGTGGCCCTTGGCCAGGCCAGCCGAGGCACCCCCAGAGTGGCAGGCCAGCCCTGCCCTCCTGGCCCTCCGCCGGCCTCCCTTGGCCCCAGCCTGTCGCTGCAGCTGGGCCAGGCGCCCACCCTCGCCAAGCCCGGCAGAAACAACCGAGTTCACTGAGCGCTCGTCTGGAAACTGGATATATTTGCAATTTTTTAAAGCTCAGAGCCAATGTTCAGAATGGGGCTGTTTTTCCAGTGGAAACTGTAACGTGAGCCCAGAACCGTTCCCGCTTGCTCGCCACACGGAGACACCCCGACGCCCCTGCGCATGAGGCCGGCGCCCTGGCTCAGGGACCATGTCGGGCCAGCTCCCGCACCCCGCTGGGGTGGTCCCGGCTGCAGAACTCGCCGGGAGCCCCCCACAAACACGCCAGGCCAGCCAGGGCTCTGGAGACCCCCCAAGTCTGCGGCCCTGCCCCGTGCAGCTCCCTCACACTCACCCAGCACCCCAAGCCGTGGCTCAGACCCTGAGGGGCAGCTGGACCCGGGCCTCAGCCAGCCCCGGCCAGTCCCCCGGTGCCCCAGCTGGCCAGCCGGGAGCGCGAGAAGCCTGACCTCAGGCACTTTGGCCTCAGGCAGCCTGGCCAGCCGCCCTGCAGCACCTGACAGATGCTTTTTCCTCCAAGGGCCCCCTCAAGGCTGTGACCCTGGACCCCTGGGCTGTGGGCATCGGAGCCTCGTCACTGGGCCAGGGAGCTTCTTCCTGCTCCCCTGCCCCAGGGGCTGAGGGCTGACATTGGGATCCTCCCGCTCGGGGATGGCCCCAAGGCTGCCAGGCTGGGCTCACCCACAGCTTCTTCCCCCCGGAGAACGGCTGTCTCCCAGTGTTCGCCTACCACAGCTGTTATTGGCTTGGCAGTGCAGAGAGCCTCCGGGAGGCAGGGGTCCCACGTGCTTTGATCAAGCAGATGAGGGGGGCCCTTTGAAACCTCAGTGGTTGGTGCTGCCCAGGCTCTGGGAGAAGGTCCCTGGGACACACAGCGGGGTCTGCCCTGACCCCGGCCGCTCCCGGTCCCCCACAGGGCTGTCCGCACCAGCGCTCACTCACAGAACCCTGGTCCCAAGGAAGGGGTCCCCAACACCCCGCTGGGGGGCATCTGCTCCCATCCGCCTGGACGTGGAGCCCCAGCCCCCAGCCGCAGACCTGTGGGTCCCTGGTGCTGAGGACGCGGGGCAGGTCCCTGCCCCCTGGACCACACCTCCAGCCACTTTCCTCCCACAAAGACACGAACAAACCGCGGTCGGTCCCTCAAGCAGGAAGGGCCGCCTGGAGGTGAGCGCTGGGGGAGGCGAATGACCTTCAGACACCCCAGCTGAGCTGAGGACCCCTGCCAGAGCCAGCGACCCCCTCCAGGCCCAGCAGGACACGGGGCAGTTTCAGTGCTGGCCCGCGCTTCTCTCACCACCTGACACGAGGGCCTGGGGCCCACATGAGTCCAGGGGACCCTGCTGGGGCAGCCTGTGGCTGTCACCCGCTCACCGTCCTGGCCCGGTACACAGCCTCTCGCCAATATATTCTTCTAAAGACTTGTCATCTCTACACCCAACATGGGCTTGAACTCACAACCCGAGATCAAGAGTCCCTTGCTGCACGGCCTGAGCTGACCACGTGCCCTGTGGCAAGGTTTCTTATCCTGCTGACGAAGGCATATTGCTCTACCCAGTCCACCCCCACAGAGGGACGTCTGCCACCGCCCTGCCTCGCCAGGTCACCGGCTACGTGTTGTGGGACCGTCCGCCGTGGGTGTGCAGTGTCCCCGCCCTCCTGGCCCAGCAGCGGAACGGGCTTCGCCGGGGTGGGGGTAGCTCGGAACACAGCTCAGCTCTGACAGCCTCCCGGACGAGCCCTGGGCGCTTGAGCAAAAGGCAGGCCGGGGGACTCAGCGGGGGCCTGGGGCCACAGGAGGTCAGCCTTGCCTTGGGGACACTTGGGGACACAGCTACAGCTGCCATGGGCACGGCTGGGCTTGTCTCCCCTCTGCCGCAGGAGGGAAGCCTCTGCAGGGCCCAGAGGAGGGGCAGTGGGCCAGGACCCCAGCCCTGGGACCCCCCATCCCTCTGGGCAAGCTCCCCGTGGCCAGCAGGAGGCTGGTGGAAGTTGAGTGGACCCAGCACTTGGGAGAGCCAGGGCGAGGCCAGGCTGAGCCGGGCACCTTCTTGGGTGTGGGGGAGGCAGGCCGTGTTGTCTGAGCCCCCAGCCTTCCCGGCGGCGGTCACCATCCAAGGCCGTGGGGCAGGGTACCCAGGCCTCAGGTGCCTTCTCCTTGCCCTGAAGATGCTCCCTCTGGTGTACAGGGATCCCTGACCCTCAGTACCGCCGTGTTAGGTAGAGTAGCTCGGGCGTGGGCTCAGGTCTGGTATCAGGTGGAGGGAACTGCGGCGGTGGCAGGTGGCGGGGGGAGTTGCCGCCCCTGCCCTCCCCGAGTGGAGCATCCCAGACCGCCCCCTGCCCTGCCCTGGGATAGGCCCTCTTCCCCCCAGGGCCTCCCCACTTCTGGGTGGACTTCGGACCCCAGGCCATCCCAGAGGGCCCAGCACCCACCCCTGCAGCCTGAGGGTGGGTGCCTTGGCCTGGGGTTTGCCCCCAGGTACTCCTGCCTGGTGCCCCCAGGGTGGGCCCCAGGCCAGGGTTCCGGGTCCCGGCCGGCCCCTGCTGAGGCCCCCAGCCTGCCGGGCTGGCCAGAGTGGCGGGGATATTGCCTGTGAGGATCAAAGCTGGGCCCCGCTGGGCAGAGTCGGCCCTTCCCAGGGCAGATAAGAAGGATCACGGCGCCGCAGAGGGGCTCCGGGTCACCTTTCAGCCTCAGCACAGACTCAGGCAAAGGCTAAAACACAGCCCGAGACAGATACCCGGCGGCTCGCGCATCCTCACCGCTCTGCTGAGACCCCAGGGAGAACCGCCGGCAGGCCCAAGCCCCACGCACAGCAGTAGGCACACATACACGCCACACACGGACCACGCGTGCACCCAGACTGCCCCTGGATGGGCCGTGGTTGAGGCGCGGGATCTGCCAGAGGATTGGCCCCTTGGGGCCAGGGTCACCCCACTCGGCGGGCAAGGGAACAAGCTAACAAGCTTGGCTGCCGCAGGATGGACAGCAGACCCCTTTGCTCACATCTGAGGGGACCCCTGCCTTCTCCACCCCCAGCCAGACAGGCTGCCAGTGTCTGGCGGGAGCCAGGAGGGGAGAGGACGAGGGGTGTGTGCGCAGAGCCAGTTGCCCGGGCGGGGCACGGGGCGGGGGGTGGTGGCCTGGGGCTTGCGGAGGTGCAGGCCCCCCGTAGACATCCCGCTGTGCTGGGCCAGAGGGTGGTGGGGCAGGCAGCCCCTCCAGCCCCTCTGCAGAGCCCAGCCCTGGCGTCCGCCGGGCCCTGGCAGCAGGGCCTGCCGGGCGGGTGAGGGCTGCTGGCTGGCTCTCCCTCATTTCCTCTTGGCCTACAGGCTCCAGGCGGCCGCAGGAACAAAGGGCGGATTGTGCCTCATTCTGGGCCTGCTCCCTGGCCGGGCCACTGCCCTCACCGGGCCCCGTGGGCGATGTTCATGTTTGTAGCGAAGGCTCCTCCAGCCAGCCTGCAAGGGCTCAGGGACCTCGGGCAGCTGTGACAGGCCCGGGCGCCCAGGAGCCTGCCCCAGGCTGAGCTGGCCCCCCATCCCCATCAGGGACACCAGCCAGAGCGTCTCCACGGGGCCCTCCCGTGCCTTCCCCTATGCAGACTCTTCCTGTCCTGTCGCCAGGCCATGGCTCATGGCTGTCCAGCCCCACCCCCTCCCTGCCTGGGTCCCCCGTGGACTGTGATGCTTGCCACCACCAATCCACCCTGCTGGACCAGAAGGAAAGGCCCCAGGTGTCTGTCTGTGGCAGGCCTCCTGGGTCACCGGAGGGCAGGCGGGAGGGAGATACACTCTGGCCCCACACACCCCAACATTCTGGGCCCCAAAGCTGCTTCTCTCCCCGAGCATTTAATGAGTGGCACTGTGTGCAGTTAGTTGTGGGCACCAGAACCCCGGCACTCCTGTGCCCACGGCTGGGGACATTTGGCAGAGGACACAGACAACTGAGGGCAACCACCATCCTGTCACCCAGGCAGGCCTGGGGTCCTGTGGTGGCAGACGCCCTCGACAAGGCCATGCTGGCCGGACACCACACTCAGGACATGGACAGAGACGGGGATGGGCTCCAAGTCCTCCCCCGAACAAGCAGGGCCAGCAGGAGGCTCAGAAGAGGCGCTGGCCATGTCCCTGCTCCAGCTGGAGAGCCGGAGGCACTGGGCTCCGGCGGCGAAGGTGGACAGCCTCCTCCCCGCCAGAAACGGGAGCAGGCTCAGCCCGGCAGAGCCCGGGGTCCAGCAGGACCCCCATGGGCTGCGCACAGCCTCCCAGAGGCCCCGGGCACCGTCCCCCCGCCCCCACCCCACTGTTGGTTTAGCTCCCACCACCACCGTCAAAGGAGCTTTGTGGCCGCCCCGAGGAGCCGGGTGCCGATTGTCTTGGAGGGGCTCCAGGAATGAACAGTGGAGAACAGCTTTTAGAAGAAAGTGGAAAAAATAGAAGAAAAAGCTGTGAAGGAATAAGGAATTTGCCTCTGCAGAGCCCTGCCCATCCCACCCACCAGCCGAGCGGGGGCCCCTCATGCCCAGGGCTGAGTCAGAGTGTGCTGGGGAAGCGGCCAGGCCTGCAAGATGCGGTGGGAGGCGCTGCCCAGGGCACGTGGGGGTGGAGGCGGGGGTCACGGGGCCGGGAGTGGGTGGGGTTGTGACCCCAGGACACCCACTGTCCTGCCCACACATCAGAGGGTCAGAGCCCGGCCAGGCCAGGTCCTGGTTCACACAGGAGGCTCAGAGAGGGCAGGGGGTCGTGGCCACCCTGAGCTCATTGCCCCTTGTTCACTGGGTCCTGCCTAAAGCTAGGTCCCTCCCAACCAGGTGCCCAGGGCATGGCCCAGAGGAGGGTCCCAGCCAGGCAGTGGGCAGCTCTGGTGCTGCCCCCAGCTGAGGGGGCGGTTCCTGGGGGGCTGCTGGGATGATGCTGGGGAGGGCCTGGAGTCACGGGGACGATGGTCCCGGGGGCGAATCACACAGGTCTCCAGGCACCCACAGAGATTCACAGTTTTCCAGGAAGGTCGAGTCTGGGTAGGACCTGCTCCCCCCCGACCCCTAATCCGAGACCCGAGAGGAGCCACAAGTGGGCTCCCACTCTTACTCTCCACTGTAGCCCAACTTCTCCTCCTCCCTTTGCGGTGGACGCTGCTGGGTGGGGGGAGGGATGCACTGCTTTCCAGCAAAGACCCCTGCCCCCCGCCCAGCCTCCTCTGCGGCCCTGGCCCCTCCCTTCAGGAAGTCCCCAGACCCCGGGCCCCCCCAAGAGGCAGATGGAGCCTCAGCCCTGCACCAGGGCGGAGACACCCCTGCCTGCTCGGCACCGTCCTCGCGGCGAGGGCCCTTTCAGGGCCCAGGGGAAGGCTACTCAGGAACGCGGTAGCTTCCCTGGGACTCACCATGCAACCCCCTTCAACTGCAACCCAACAAAACCCACCACCCACCCCACCACTCCCTGCCTACACGCGGGATAAGGCCGGCGCCCGCCCCTCCAGCCAGCTGTCGGCAGCTGTCTCCACCTGCCGGCCAGATGCCCCACGGCTGTCGCAGGGGGTGGGGGCAGGGCGGGGCAGCCTCAGGCCCCACCCCACTCCCTTACCTGGGGCTGCTGCTGACCCTCTGTGGGTCCCCCCACGCTGCCTCTGGTTGGAGTGTGTGTTCCAGCTCAGCCACCGGGGGGGTACACATCTGGCCCCAATCTGGTCCCCTCCCTTGAGTCATCAGAGACACCCCCCACCCGGCCCCCAACACAGGGCATTGCTCCCCCCTGAGATGCTCAGGAGGCCAGCTCACTCTTCCCCACCAAGGCTCAACTATGGGGCGGCTGGCGGGTCCTCAGAATACTTCACGTACTTCTCCCCTCGGCCTCCCTGGAACCGTGAAGGTGGTGTGGACAGGGGCCGGCGCGGCCTCTGGGGGTGAGCCCGCGCCCCTCTAGCCCAGGAGAGAGGCCTCAGCGAGGCCAGAGGAGGGAGCAAGCCTCCAGCCCGCAGACACGGCCCAGATGGACTTGGCCCGAGGTCAGGGAGTGAGGGGCAGCGTGTATGCCCCAGCCCCAAACCCCAGCTGCAGAGGTGCAGCTCCCAGGAAGCCTCCGGCCACTGTGCTGGCCATGGGGCCCAACCCAAGCATGCTGCCTTGTCGTCCCAGACAAACACCAGGCTCAAGACCCCCCGAAAGGAACCAGCCGGGATCCCAAGAGGCAGACGTGTGCAGAGGGGCCCCTGAGCCCAGCGCCTTGCCCTGCCCCAGGCCGATGCTGAATTTGTGCTGAGTCCCCACCCACCCACACCCTGGGCTGACCGGGATTCCCAGGGTGGGGGCACAGGAGGCCTGGCCTGGCTGGCGGCGGACATGGGCAGGCAGGGGCTCCTGCGAGTCCTGCTCAGTGGCCCCCACCCACGAATCAGCAACACTGGGGCACGAGCAGCTGACTGGGCATTGGCAGCCGCGGAGTCTGGGCCAGGCTGCAGGCCACAGAAGCATATTCGGGGCTGAGCCCCCGAGACCCCCGAGCAGGGCCCCAGGCTCACCCCTGGCAGTGCCCAGGATTGGGTTCGTGAGGCCGGAACGGTCATCAGGAGCGGCTGACCCTGCGCTGTCCCCACGGGAGAAGCCCAGGTGGGAGGTGGGCTCAGCACCCCTCGGTCCCTCAGGCCCAGGGATGTGTCCCGGCTCCCACCTAGTGTCACCAAAGCATGTGGGCCGGCGGGGGCGGGGGGGCAACTGCAGCCCAGGGACCAGAGTGGCTGGGGTGGGGCGCCGGCCTGTAGCGACCTCCGAGCCAAAGCAGAGGCTGTGGAGAGCTGCCGGGGAGCGGCCTGGGTGGGGCTGACAGGACAGGGCTGAATCTCAGGGAGGACAGCCCAGACCTCTACAAGGTCCAGCAGGCAGGGCTGGGCTGTCAGTGCCAGAGGCCAGAGCTGCCCCTGGGTCGGTCCCAGGCTGGGGAGCGGACGCCTGAGGGATGGTGCCAGGGGGTCATGGTGAGGGGCTGGCCAGGAAGCCCCCACTGGGCCGCGACTCGCGTCAGAGTGACCAGGCCTATCTGTGAGGGAGACGGACGGCATGAGGGCTGTGTGTGGAGCCTGCGGCCCAGAGGCATGGCCGTCCTGCTAGGCCCCAGAGCAGCCCAGGGCTGGGTGGGCATCTCCCCTGGGGGCCCCCCATCTTCACTGGGTGGGGGAAGTGCAGACCATGTCTGCTCCCTGCTTCACCCCAGCTTCGAGCACTGAGCCCGCCCTCTGCCTCCACAGGGCAAGCCCACCGGGAGCCCCGTGTGGGGGGTTGTCCTTGCATGGGTCCCACCAGCCCCGGGGGGCCACTGCAGGCCAGCTCTGCCGCTGGGTAACCAAGGGTTCCTGAGCTACAGACAGCCCTCCATCAGCGTACCCAGCCATGGCTCTGGGCAAATACTTCCCCAGAGACACTGTCATGAGGCCTAAAAATAACCCCCAAACCCCAGAACCCTGCATCACCCAGGCCCCCCAGGAGAGCGTCCCCCAGGCCTGGGTGGCCGTGTGGGGCTAGGACCACGGTGAGGTCAGCATAGGGCACAGAGGTTGCCCCGGCCAACAGGCCCCACCCTTACCCCCTGCACCCCGCCAAGCTCTCCCATGCGCCCCCTGGATGTGGCAGGGGCTCTACTGAGCGCCCTGGTTTCTGGGACACCTGGAAGCTTCTCACACCTTACCCTGGTGCCAGGTGTGGGGTGGGGTCCGTGTCCCGCCTTCCCAGCCCAGCCAGGGGGCCCGGCTCCCTGAACGGGCTTGGCCCAGTGGGAGGCCCTGTGTCCGTAGCCCACCTCCCACCGCCCCTGCCCACAGGACGGCCCTGTGGCTGTGCGGCCTGGCGCCGTGCCCTGCGCCTGCTCATGAGCACTCGCCACACAGCCTGGCCATCCCCTGCGGGCCCTTAACCCCAGGCTCTGAGTCCAGGCCAAGGCTGTGCTGTCCTCGTCCTGTGTCCCGCCTGCATGTCCCATGTTCCTGACACCTCTCCTGGGTCCCACATCCTGCATTCCTGTCCCAGTCCCCTGGCCTGACCCCAGGACAAGGCTCTGATCTCCTGCCAGGCCGTCCCGACCCAAGTCCTATGAGGGTGGGGTTGTCCCCCGGCCCCCTCACTCTCATCAGCCTGAGCCCCCCCGCCCCGGGACAGCTGTGGGATGAGCCTCCCCTTTGAAGCCAGGATGGCCGGGAAGCGTGCAGGGTGCGGGGGGGAACCTGCCCTTTCAAGTGCTCCGGGCTTCATGGGGCCAGCTTATCACCACATGGGGACAGATCAGAGGGAAGAGTGCTGGCCCCGCTCAGCACTTGGGGTTCCATCCACCCAGCACACCGCACCCCCACCCAGGACGCCAAGAGCGTCCTCCTGAAATGACCTGTCACAGGTCCCTGTCCAGCCTGGCCTGGGGTCACTCTGAGGACGCAGCTGGGTCCCTCCCCTCTGTCTCCAAACTGGGAGCTCCCAGGGCAGGGCCCAGGCCCCACCCCGCAGAGAACCCCGCAGAGCTGGGGGCACCAGGTGTTGTCTCCTTGTTGGTGGTCCCCACAGCTTTGGTGGTGGTTCACTGGCCTTTCTGCCCAGGCAGGGGTGAAAATGGAGGGGCAGCGGAAGCCCACCTCCCCACCCACCCCTCCTCTCTGTCTCTAGGCCCCATCCTGGGTGGGGGACCCTGCCCTTAACACCAGCTGAGTCTTGTCCCTCTGCATCAGACCTGGGAGTCCCCGACAGGGGGCCGGGCACCCATGGAGACAGAGGTGTGGGCTCAGGTGCAGAGTGGGAGTGGGCAGAATGGCCCAAGGGTCAGGCAGCATGGAGCTGGCGACAGCCCACCGAGAGCAGAGGGACAGCGCGGGGCCAAGGGAGAAGGGTCTGCAAGCTGCAGGTGGCCCCTGAGAAGCGCACGGAGAGGGGTCTGGACCCACGTGATGGTCTCTAGAGCAGGAAGCTGAGGTCGTTGTGGGTCAGGCTGCAGCTGAGGACCCTGAGCCCCAGGGTGTGGTAATGAAGGCATAGAGCTTTGGGGGGACCAGACAGGGTCCCCACGTGTTCACAGAGTCACCAGTCCCTCAGTGCCCGCCTTCCCTCAGAACCCCTGAAAGGGCTCTCGGGGGTGTGGACCCCAGGGCTGTTGGTCTCAGCGAGAGCCAGGACCCAGGGCCCTGCCAGGCCTGTCTTGGCCCTGAGAGAGGATCCATCAGAACTCAGAAGGGGCAGAAGACAAGGGCAGTTCCCATGTGAACCCCAGGCAGACACACCGGACCTCGGCTGGGAAGGGCATGGGCACCTTTGCAGGTCCGGGGGAGGGTGGGCTGTACCCTCTCAGGTGCTGGTGGGGACTGCTCCCACCCCCATGGCCTATGGATGTCCTGTAGCCCGAGTTCTCCCCACCACCCAAGGCTCTTTCCATCCCTCCCCCACCTCAGACCGAAACACATCCAGACACCGGCCCCCACAGCCTGTCCTGTCTGGGGAACATCTGCTGGTCACCAGCTGTGGTTGCCTGAAGCCCCCACAGCTACCCCTGGTTGCTCCAGCAGAGCTCCCACACCTGGCTTCCCATGACGTCCACCGAGGGTGGCCTCCAACACCCAGAGGCCACCGGCCCTGCCCAGGCTCGGTCACTGCCTGTGGGATCAGGATCACCCCAGTGGGCCTTCCCTCAGGGCTAGCCCTTGCCTCCTTGGGGACAGAAAGACTGGGGTCCATCCTGGGGAGGCCAGGGGGCCCAGAGGAAGAGGGCCAGAGGCTGGGGCCTAGCCCCCGGACACCAGAAGAGAGGGTCCCCAGACCTGCCCTCAGCTGGGGAAAAGGGAGATGGGGGAGGCTTGACCTTGGGGAGCTCTGACTGCAGGGAACCAGCAGTACCAGGTGGGAGGGTCAGTGCCCTGGCCTATAGCGCTGGGCAGGACCTATCCTTGTTCCCTACAGTGCCCCCCGCTCCTTCAGCCAGACTTCTGAGGCTCTGGGGACCTCACAGAGGTGGCTTTGCTAAAAATCACATTATCTTAGTGCCTTTTCTTAAGAGGCAACAAGTCCCAGGCTCAGCGTCCCCAGCTGGAGAGTGGGACCGTTGTTCATAACCTGGTAACGGCTGGCAGACTTGGGACTGCACCCTCCAGGCAGCAGGCACCAGGACGGAGGTGACAACAAGGCCCCAGCCCTCCAAGGCCACCAGCTGAACCCCCAGAGTGTGGGCCAGGGAAACCACAGCCCTGCACTGAGGGCCATGGGGGCCATACTGGTAGGGAGGGAGGGGGACACCCGCAGGGCCAGGTGTGCAGGACTCTAGCTAGCTCGGGAGGTGTCTGCAGGTGCGTGACCAGTCAGCACTCCAAACACGGCCACCTGAGTTCAGTTCGGGGGAGCTGATGAGGCCCCGGGACCCCAAGGTGCCAGCCCCAGAACCTCAGGCCAATGACAGGACTCCTGGAGCCCGGGCCTGGCACACAGGCACACGTGTGCGTGCATGCACACACCTGTACGCAGACCCAGGCCCCCCCACACACCTGTAACACAGGCCGACACACGTGCACATGCACAGAAGCCAAAGGCAGAAACACCGGCTTAATGGAAGAAGATGCACATTTTCTTGTTTAACAAAATAAATTAAGTATACGAAGCTTCAGCTCAAACTCTACATAAAATTACAGAGGTCTGGGGCTGCCACAGGCAGTGGGGCGATGGGTGCCCCGAGGTGGCCATCCAGGTGGCCAGCAGGCCAGGGCGTCCCAGGCCTGAGGACAGGCCTGGTCTGCAGTGCCACCTTCCTTCCAGCATTATTAATATTATTATTTTCATTTCTTAAATATAAATATCAAGGGCCCTTCTCTCTGGCAGTGGGAGGCTGGATGGGGCAGGGTCGCCCCCAGCCGGCACCCGCCTCTCAGGACAGGGGTCTGGACTGCTCTGCCTGACCTCCCGGCCCAAGGGACTGGGGGACTCCTGGACGCCCAGACTGGGGTGGCAAGCAGAGCCAGCCGCCCGCGGAGGCCCGGGCAGGGACACGGAGGCCAGCACGGGACAGGGGTCGGGGGGTTTCGGTTTGCAAAGCCGGGGTGCCCCTCAGACCTCCTGCCAGGGGCGGGAGGGGCGGCTTGACCATGGCCCCTGCGAAATCCTCCTCACAGGAGCCAAGGGATTCCTTCATCAACTAGCCTGCTGCTACATGCACACTGCGAAGTTACAAACGCAGACCTTCCCCAGGGCGTCTGAGTCTGAGGGGGTGTGTGTGTGTGTGTGTGTGTGTGTGTCCAGAGGTATGTCATACACGTGTGTGCGTCATCCAGGGCGCCCGGGGGCTGACCGTGCCCCCTGCCTGGGCTCCACGGTCTCCGCGGCCCTCTGCCCCCGGCCCCCCACGTGCCCCCTGGCGCCCCGCGCGGCCGCACGGTCTAGCACTGATAGTGGATGTGCTGGTGCTGGTGGATCTTGCCCTCCACGTGAGAGTGTGTGTGTGAGTGCGTGTGTGTGTGCGTGTGCGTGTGCACGTCTGTGTAGAGTTTGGGGTAAAGTCTGGGCCCAGCAGATGGGCCCGGGCCCAGCAGGTGCTGGGGAGCTGCCGGAGGCCCAAGCTCCTCACACAGCCCCAGGCCGGGGGCAGTGCCGAGGCTGGCTGGCACGGGGAGGTCCTTGTCCCCGCCACGGTCGCGGGCGGCCACGGGCGGGCGGTGCGCAGGCACGGGGGCGGCGGGCCCAGGCGCACACGGCTTCTTCTTGGCTTGGCAGAGCCACAGGAGCACGGTGCCCAGGATGAAGACGGCGCCGGCTGGGATGCCGATGACCACGGGCCACGGCAAGCTGGTGGCCGAGGACGAGGGGGACACGGGGGGCCCTGGCGGCTTGGGGTCTGCAAGAGAGGCCCAGGAAGGGGGTGGGGAGAGGATCGTCGCCATGGGCCCCGGGAAAGGCTGCGGGAGGCCGGCGTGTGGCCTCGGGGGCCCGGGCTGGGGCGGGGGGCGCACGCACCTGGCAGCACGGTGAGGAAAGCGCTGCGGAAGCTGTAGCCCATGGTGTTGGCCCCCAGGCAGATGTACATGCCAGCGTCGTCCTGCCGCGCGCGGGTGATGAGCAGCTTGTTGAGGTAGGAGCCGTCGGGCCTCGACCACACGTCGCCCGTGGGCAGCACCACGAACTTCTGGCCGCCCACGTCGATGGTGGAGTTGTAGCGGCCCTCGGCGCCATACTCCACGCGCTTCAGCCACTGGATCACCGGCTTCACGTCACTGCGCACTTTGCACTGGAAGGACGTGGTGCCCCCAAAGTCCACGGTCGTGTTCACGGGGTGCGTGCCCGTGAGGACGGGCTTGGAGCGCGTCCGCTCTGCACGGGGACACGACGTTAGCGCCTCCCCGGGCGCCGCCAGCCCCCCACGGCCCCACAGCCCCGGCACTCACGGATCACGTCCACCTTGTAGGTTGCGTTGATGGCTCCTGCGCGGTTGGACACGCGACACGTGTACTTGCCACTGTCCTCGGGACGCAGGTTCTTCAGGCTCAGGGTCCACTTCTTCTTCCTGTGCTCCCCGGCCTCCAAGCCGGTCAAGGCCTGGTCGTCCTTCATCCACGTGATGTCGGGCCGTGGGTGCCCACTGGCCACACACTTGAGCCGCACAGAGCTGCCCACGGGCCGGGCGATCACCCGGCGCCTCATCTTGGAGGGCTGTGTGAAACGGGGCCGCGCTGCAAGGCGGACAGCACAGAGGTCAGCACGGCACGGGGGGGCAGCCCCCACCCGCACCCAAGGAGGAGGGTCTCACCCCACTGCTTGCTGGCTGCGTCCTCCCGGCCCCCAGAGGAGCCGTCCTGCCCCAGACGCTCCCTTCCCACACCAGGGTCATCTGCAGAGAGGAGGGCACGTGAGGGGGGCCCCAGCAGTCCCCACCCTGACCCCAGCCTTGGGCCCAGCTGGGAAAGCTCTAGAAACACAAATGGGAGCCCCTGGAGGCACGCCCACATCTCAGAATCCCAGAGACAGCCGGGCAAGAGCTGCCTGCCCAGCCTGCTCCCTGGGTGCAGGTGACCCCAACAGAGCTGCCCCCCCGGCTCCGGGGGGTCTGCAGGGCCAGTGGGAGGAGGGGGCCAGGCCTGCCCAGCAGCTGCAGTAACCCTAGCCCACATCAAGGAGCCGAGGCCTTGGTGAGCTGACATGGCTCGCATACCGCCTCGTCATCCTCCCCTTTCAAAGGACAGTGGGGGGGACACCAGCAGTCTTCCCGTCCCACAGTCCAGAGCAGGGGGCCCAGCGGGGGTGGGGCAGGCTGAGGAATGCCCCTCCTGGGACAGCCGCCTCCACCCAGCCGGGGACCCAGGGAGGGGGTGGCAGAGGTCAAGCGCTCCCGCTTTGCGAGATGGGCCACCATGACTGCCAGGGAGCCCCACCCCAGGGACCCACCCCGGGAGCCCGTGGGGGAGGGCCAGGCGTGCAGAGGGTGTGTTGCTGGGGACCCCGCCAGTCCCCGAGCCCGGGCCCCAGAGGCAGAAGAGAACAGAAGGCCCTTGGCGGCCCCTCTGAACTCTGAAATCTGAGCCTCAAAGTTAGAGCCGACGCCAAGGCCGCCAGCTTGCCCGGCCGGCCCTTTAGTGGGACCACCACCCTGGGGCTCCCCGTGCCCACTCCTGCTGCCCCCTAGCCAGCCTTGGTCTCCCCGTCAGCAGAGCTTGGGGACCCCAAGGCACAGGCCCAAGGGGGGGGCTCAGGCCAGGGTGGTGACCACAGAGGTCACGTCCTGTCCTGGGCTCAGAGGAGGCCGGCAGGTGGGTGTCCTCCTGGCAGCAGCGGGGAGGGCAGGTCCGCTCCCCAGGCTGCGTGGACTCGGGGCCCACACGCCACGGCCCCGGCGTGGCCCCCACTGACCCATCACGATGAGGGTGTAGTTGACGCTGAGACTGCCAAAGCCGTTGGTAGCCTTGCACACGTAGGCGCCGGCGTCTTCCCGCTCCACCTCCTTCACCTTCAGGCCCTGGGGCAGCACGCGGAAGCGGCTCCAGCCGCCATGGATCGTGCGGCCGTCCTTGGTCCACATGGTCAGTGGCGGCGGGTCGCCCTCCACGGGGCACTGCAGCCGCACAGTGCGGCCCAGCCGGGCCACCTGCCTTGCAACCACCTTGTCCGCCATCCTCGGGGGACCTGCGGGCAGGTCAGAGGGCTCAGTCAGGGAGGAGAGGGGGGCGGCAGGTGGCCGGGAGCGCAGGCAGGCATGCGTGCTGGGAGCCAGGGGAGGGGCTGTCCCCGTCGGGTCCCCACCGGGGACTCCACGCACATACACCTGCCCAGCCCAGGCAGTGGGGGTCTGGAGCCCGGGGCCCTGCTCCCAGACTGCGGTGGTCAGCATTCACCTGGAACCCGCTGCCCGCCGGGCCGTGCGCACGCAACTCCCCATACGTGCCGTCACAGAGAAGCCGGGGTACAGAGGGGCTGGGGTGGCTCAGCCAGGATGCACGTCCACAGGCGAGCCAGGACGGCCCCCCACGGCCTCCCGTAGGCAAGGCGCAAGGGAGGGGTCCATGCAGCACAAACAGACGTGTCTGGGGGCCCGTGTCTGTGGCTGTCTGCATCTGCCACGGCACACCAGGAGGCTGGGCGGAGCGGCACGGTGGGGCCAGAGGGCGAGCAGCGAGGTTCCCGTCTGGCTGGCAGCCCCCTGCCTGCTGCCCCCCAACGGGAGAAGCCCAAGTCGCCGGCGGGAAGAAACCCACTCCCAGCCATGTCAGGCCACGGCCAGCCTCAGTGCCTCTGGTGCAGGGAGAGCGGGCATGCCCAGCCGCTGGCAAGGACACTGCAGGTGTCCGAGAGAGGCGGGGCCACCTCCTGGCCCACGCCACAGCTCCTGCACTATGGGGTGACCGCAGGGGCGCTGAGCTCTTACACTCACCCCACCCACGGTACCCTCAGACCAGGAGAGGCGGCTCCGGGCACCCCTCTGCCCTTCCCAGGGGCCTGGCTGGGCCCGGCTCCCGAGACCCTGCCCTCCGGCTGTTGGCCGGGGGCACTTACCCCACAGTGCGGCCAGGAGGGCCAGGAGGGCCAGCATCCCGCGTCCTGGCCTCCCGGAGGTGCCAGGCGGCGGCTGCTGGGAGATGCTGTCGCTATGGGGCCTGAGGGCAGCACGTATCCCTAATAACCAGCCGGTATTTCTTCAGCGCGTGATCACCAGCTGCTCGTTGCCGGCCTTTGCATCCAGGACCCAGAGTGCTTCCGCGGGCTCTTTGGAGGCTCGCCCCCTCCCACCCCCAGGGGACCCTTGCAGAGCACAGCCCCACACCACTGGTCTGCAGGCGCTGAGGGGAGGTGGGGCGGGTCCCCATTTGGATGCAGGGAGCTGACAGCCCAGGGTCCAGGCAGGGAGGCGGCCCAGCTTTGCTGGGGGGACAGGGAAGCGGGGGACACAGCAACACCAGGCCCTTCCCTCTATGACCACAAGCAAAAAGTAAAAAGGGAGCTAGAGGCTGTGGGGGAGGGCCCTACCCAGCCCCCACCTGCTCACCCACCCTGCCCCACCGAGCCCACCCCCAGGAACGCTTCTCTGCACCCATATTCTGCCTCTGCTAGGGTCCACCCAGGCCATCCCTGCACTCCCAGCCAGCCACCTCCTCACCAGCCCCCAGTACCCCAGGAAGGGGCTGCTGAGATCTACCGCTCCCTAATTTCTCAATTGCACATGGGGCCCCCAGACACCCCCAACTTGCAGGGGGACGGGTTGCAGGGCCCACAGACAAGTGGGTCTCCTGAGGCCCCCAGCGTGCAGGGTCCTGGCCTCACTCCCAGGCAGCCACCATCCGACACCTGTCTCTGCCTGCAATCCCACTGTTCAGAGGGGCCGCCCCGCAGCCTGCCCGGAGCCTCCGAGGCTGACACCTGGGTGTGCACACAGACCCAAAAACCGCCTGGCAGGTGCTGGGGGCTAGCACGGGGTCCCTCTCCCCGGGGCTTTGCCTGTCCCAATCCCACCCTGGCCAGCACAGCCCCGGCCCCGCAAGAAGCCTGAGTCAGGAGCAGACAGAGGACCCATCGGACAGTGCTTGCGGGCGCAGGAGGGGCAGGAGGGGCACCCCCAGGCCCGCCCCCTCCCTGCACCAGGCAGGCGAGTTTGAGGAGCTGGGGGGGTGGTGGGGGGCATCTACTGGGCCTCAGAGGCCACTGTGGAAGGGAGAGGAGGACAGAGCCAAGTGACCGCCAGACGGACGGGAAGTGTGGCCCCGAGGGCCGGCCTGCACGCAGTACAGGGGGACAGGCAGGCGGGAGCCAGAGGCCCCAGCCGGAGCCAGCCTTATCCTAAAGCAAACAGCCCCCTCCCCTCCCCCTGGGCCAGGCCTGCCCTGCCCCCTCCACCCCTGCCTCTGCAGAGACCCCAGCAGACTCACCGGAGGGAGCCCCCCCAGATTCCTGGGGATTTTGGCTGCCAGTTTGACTGCCACGGCTCTATATTTAGCTTGGGAAACACAAGCCCCCATTGTTCCACCTGGTCAGGTGTCCAACCCACCCAGCCAGAGGCAAACTGAGGCAGGAGCTGAGGCAGCTGGAGGGTGTGTGGGTCGGGGGTGGGGGGCAGCCGGTTTCCCACCAGCTCTGGGGCGGCCCCTGGAGTCCTTCAGCCAGCATCCGCACTTCCCCATGAGCACCACCCCCAGGAAGCCCTCGACCCTCCACACACCGTAAGCCACAGCCTTGGGCAGTTTTGGGCATGGGCAGGATGTGGACAGCCACATGGAGGGGGCAGACATGGGGGCAAACGGAGGCCGGGGCTGGGTCTCACCCCTCAAGGGGGCTGAACATCAAGGTGGTGGCAGAGAGAGGATCACCACACCCCCTTTCCCCCCTCCCTCCTTCCCGTCCTCCTCCCCAGCAGCTGTGAAAACATGGCCAGGAATGGGGGTGCCAGGAGGGGTCAGGGGGCAGCAACCCAGAAGACCTCACATATCCAGCCTACACAGCCAGGCT
>NC_138370.1:178116150-178124313 GCF_054177405.1 Leptonychotes weddellii
CCCCAGACACTGTCCCCCAGATGCACCCACTCTACCCACAGACAGTCCCTCAGGTACATGCACACACAGAGAGACATACCCCAACAGTGGATGCAGACTCCCCACACCAGCGACCCCCTTGCCCCACCTGCTGAGAGCACCGTTTCCCAAGGTTTAGCAAAACAAGGTTCCACTGGAACCTCAGCTGATGTCCCTCCCATCCCAGTGGGCCCTAGGAGGGCTGAAGGGGGCAGGGCCGCTGGGAAGGAGGGAGGGGTGACACGTGATGGAGGTAGAGGGACAGGACCCCCAACTGCAGCCTATCCCATGCAGTTTTCACAGACCCTCGGGGGCCACCTGAAGCTCAGCCCCCCACACCTCACTAACCCTCACGGCCTCTGCACTGCCTATCCCCTCCTGATACACCTCCCCAACACCCCCTCCTCCCTGCCCTCCGCCGGGGGCTGCAGTGCCCCTTTCGGGTGAACCACGTCTGAACCACAACCAAGGCCCTGCTCTGTTCAGGTCTGTCCAGGGCCTGGCTGTGGGGGCATTCCACGTGTCAGCTTCTGCCTCCCTCCACTGCCCAAGGCATTCGTGACCTGCAGACCCTGAGCACCCTTCCCAAGGAGCTGGACCAGGCACTGCCCCTCCCCGGGGCCCCATGTGCCGGGGGCTTCACCCCATACCAGCCCACGCCGCCCACACTGGGGCCACGGACACAGGTGGAAGTGAGGGGTGCAGGAACCACGCGGCCAACACATCGGGGCTGGCTCCATTCCCAGTCAACCCTGAGAAGCCCCAGAAATTTCCAGCCCGGAAGGAACCCTCTGGGTGGGGGTAGGTGGTCGTCAGGCTGACCTCGTTGGGACTGGCCGTGAAGTGACATTGGACGGCCAGCCAGGAGCCACCAGAGCCCTCCCCTCCTGGAGAAGTCAAGTGGCCTGGAAAAGAGGACTCAAAGGACAGTGTGACGGGGCCTGAGCAGAGGGCAGGGAGGGGAGGCAGGGCCTACCTAGCCTGGCTGGACACCCTGGACCAGGCAGGGCAGGTGGGCACTCTCTGGGAGAGTGGGGGGGGGGTCCCTGTGCTGATCCCCGCGGTGAGCAAACACTGGTGGGGGGGCGGAGCTGGGAAGGCCCAGCCACGGCGGCCCTGGGGCCAGTACCCTCCCCAAGAAGGCCTAGGAAGCAGGGAGGCCAAAAAGAGGGGGCACGGATGAAGACCACCACAGGGTGGCCATGAGAGGCGGGGGTCAGCCTCTGCCCTGGCTCTGAGCCACGCAGTAACACACACACACACACACACACACACACACACACACACACACACACACGGGCTCCTAGTCAGCAGGCCCAGGGCGGCCCCTGGGGGCTGGACCCACGGGATCTGCAACGGAACTGGTAGGACCCGAAGGGCAGGTGGTTGCCCCAGAAACCAGGCCGTTCTGGGTGCAGGAAAGGGACAGCTTGACCCACCGAGCAAGCAAGCTGGCTGGGGTGTCCTGTCCAACCCACTGCCCAGGAGCAGCACAGCGTAAGGCAACGGGCTGGGTGGGGCCCACTAGGTCCGTCCCCTGCCCAGGAAGCGCCCGGGTGGACCTCCAGCAGAGCCCTGACCAGGGCTCCTCCTCTTCGCCATTCCCAAGGCACACACGGGAGCCACAGAGCGTCCCCTGACATGCTGTTGCCCTGGGGGTCCCCACAGGAACTGCCACAGAACCCACCCAGAGGGCTCAGCTGGATGCCCTGGTGGCTGCGTCCAGAGCTTGCCAAGTCTGCCACACTCCAAGCGGACCCCTGCCCGCACCTGCCACCCATCCCCCACCTCACAGAACGTCCTGCACCTAGAACTGGTCCAGCATCACTGGCTCCCCAGAGGGGCCCAGCCCCTGTCCCAGCAAAGGAACCAAGACGGACCCGGTCCACTGGGCCTCCCTCACATGCTGGTGCTGGACCCAAAGGACAGGGTAACATGACAGGAGGCCCAGACCACCCGAGGGCCTCGCCCGCTGTGGCCTCTAACCCGATGGCTGGGTGTTTCCTGAGCCTGGGGCCCCAGGGCCAGAGGCTGGCATTTAGGCACCAAGGTGCCAGCTTCCTGCGAGGGCTCGGGCGCTGGGCAGCCCAACGCCCCCGGCAGCCTGGGCAAGCCCCGGGCCACCGAGCCCCGCGCTCCCACCCACACCTGCTCCACCCAGCCCCCGTGTCCACGGCCAACAGCCCACAGCCAGCTTCTTGCGGACAGACCCAAGGGCATGGCACTTCGGCATGCCGGGACCCCTGCGGTCCCTGAAGGCTGCAGGGTGCGGCTACCCAGGTCATGGCGCACGCGGTACCTGCTGCCGGGCTCCACGGTGAAGCCCGCGGGCCCTGCTGGAATGGGCCGGCCGCTACAGAGTGCAGGGGGCGCTGGCCGGTGGCCCTGGCTCTCCTGGGGCTCAGCACGGTGGAGTTGGAGGGGATCACTGCCCAGCGGGGGCCCAGGCCAGAGCTGGGCCCAGCTCCCTCCCCACTGCCTGCTGACCCAGGCCCCATTATTTCTTCACAGTGCAGGGCTTGTGTAAATCTCTAGCAAACTGGGGAAGAAAGCCATTGTTTCCTGCCAAGAAGGGAAGCCCTGGGGGTCAGCAGGCCTGAGGCTGGAGCACTGTCCCTGCCACACTGTCTCCAGCATTTCAGGGACAGTCCTGGAAGCCCCTGCCTCAGGCTGGTGCTCCCCAAGGGGGCGGTCCATGTGGGACGAAGGGTGTGCAGGGCCCCCCAGGCCCGCCAGCCTCGAGGCCTTGCCCCCAGCCACTCACGGGGCGGGGGGGGGGGCAGGAAGCCAGCCCCCGGGACGCCCCCAGCCCCTGCTCCCTGCACCCCAGCCAACCAGCCTCTCAGCCCAGTCCTGGCCTGTGCCTACTCATGGCCCCCAATCCAGCTACACCAAGGCACCTGTGGCCCCAGGATGTACACCCTAGTCAATGTGACCTGCCCACCTCTCCCCAGACTATTGCCCCACCTGGAGGCCTTTCCTCTCCTCACCTGACCAGTGCCCACATCTCCTTCCGGGCTGTGCTGCCTATCCTCTCCCCAGGCCCTCACCCCACCTCCCCTAGCCTTCCTGGACTGTGGGCCGCCTAGCTGCCACTCCAGCCTGAACTAGCCCAGGGCAGTGGCCCCTGCTCTCCGTGGGCCCCAAGAGTAGCCACGCTGGACACCCACGGGCCTTGGCCAGGAGCACGCAGTGACCACCACGAGGAAGATGGCAGGCAGACTAGGTGGCAGCACGGGGTGCAGCATCTGTGGGGTCTGGACACAGTGGCCCGGGCACACCCTCCCCTCCACGTGCTGATCCTGCCCACGGAGGCTGTCACCTGGACATGCCAGGGCCGCAGTCACTGGGAAGGCACAGAGGGCCAGCCACCAGCAGGGAAACGGCCAGCAGCAAGGCCCTCGGCCTGCAAGACCACGCCTGCCTCCGCGAGCACGGTTAGCAGTGCCTGAACCCCAAGCCGGAGGCTGAGGCCACTGCTGGGAAAAACCAACATTTCCCCATGGCACTGGGCGGGGGTTGAAGGCCCATTGATTCCCGCACAATGAAGAAGGAGCCTGCGGTAGGAGTTTCCAGGCCCAGCCAAAGGCGACTTTGTTCATAGCTCCCTCCTCCCCCCAGAGGGGACAGTGATTTATTTTCTCTTCCAGGAGTGGGGCCCGAGACATAAATGGGGCGGCTGGCCTGCATCCCCACCTCACAGTGCCTGGGCCCAACTCCCGCACATCCACCTCAGCCGGGGCTGCGCACTGGCCCACCGCTGCCCGGAGGGGTTGGGGGGAAGGCCCCCTGCGGCCTGGCCAGAGGCCAAGGCCAGCCGGCACACATGCACATCATGACAGCCCTCCCGCTGAATCACACACACTGGCGGACCCTCCCCAACACAGCCCGCATGGCAAGAAGGCACCATCCCCGTGGAGTGGGGCACCCAGCGGCCGGCACCCAGCCCCGGGGGGGCAGCGCTCGGCCCTACCAGGGCAGGCCCGCAGGGTTCAGAGGACAGGGAGGTGACCTCGAGGGCTGGCTGCTCAGAGACCTGTCCACTGCATCCTCCTTGGAAAAGTTCAAACGGGACAACCCCTTCCACATGTTCTTCTAAAGCTATTTGGGTAGGGTATGTCATTCGGAACCTCTCAAGTTCCCACTGTGAGAAACCCGAATCCTATCTTCCCTCAAATTTGGAAAAAGCTGTTTAAGACAAACCCACCATGATTGTGAAACTTCCAGAAAGGGGAACTTTAAAAACATGATCTGAGTCTGGAGACGCGCTGACTCCAGAAAGCGTGACGCACGGGGAGGACAGCTTTCAGAAAACAGCCCGGCTCTCTCTGCACCACTCTGCCCGCCTAAAGGAAGTCGGTGCTCGGCCTGCTCACCCACAGAGCCGGACGCACCGAGCGGCCGTGCCCCTCAAGGCCAGGCCTGAAGCAGAAGCCAACACAGTTCAG
Source organism: Leptonychotes weddellii (assembly GCF_054177405.1). Taxonomy (NCBI): domain Eukaryota; kingdom Metazoa; phylum Chordata; class Mammalia; order Carnivora; family Phocidae; genus Leptonychotes; species Leptonychotes weddellii. Next base: position 178,120,617 of record NC_138370.1, read on the forward strand.
GAGCAGGGGTCCCCAACACCCCACCCCCAAAGCCACACAGGACCTTGCCCTTGGAGAGTAGCTCTCAGGTCCCTGCAGCCACTAGGGCTGTGCACGGCCAGCGTGAGGGCCGGGGCTGGAGACCAGGCGCAGGCCCCAGGCCAAGGCGGAGGGGAACAGAGCAGGGTGTGGCCCCTCCAGGGCCCCCTGGCACCGAGGCAGGCCCTGCCGCCCGCTGCCATCGCCCGCTGCCATCCACCTCTCTGCGGTGGGCTCCGGCCAATGACCAGGCCAGGACAGCGGCCTCCAGAGCTGGCTGAGTAGCCAGAGGACAGGCAGGTGTGGGAATGAGGGGAGTCCAAGCAGATAAAAGAGGAGTCAGAATCCAGGCTGCCGGCCACCGGGGCGGGGGGGCTGCCTTGCTGGGTATGACCTGAGTGCCCGCTGTGCCCAGGACACTGCCAGGCCCAGCCACGCCTGGACAGCCCCCACCCTTAAGCCACCGGGCCAGTCCCCAGCCGGGCAGGCGGGGGGGTACTGTGGCATTAGGCCCACCTGGGCTGCCGCCTGCCACCCAACACCCAAACGTGCCCATATAAGGCCGGGTTGGGCTCGGTGTACCCGCTGGGTGGCGGGGGGAGGGGTGCGAAGCCTCAGAGGACTGGTGGACAGGGCAGGGACGTTCCTGAGTGGTCAACACACCCAAAGGGCTGGCCTGGCCAAAGGGCCCGCCTAGCTGAGAAGCCAGCGCAGAATATGGCGGGCGGGAGTCCGTGAACATGTATGTCCCATCACCCACCAGCCAAGGATGTACCTTGCTGGGGCTGCGTACAGGGGCAAGGGTCCCTCAGGAGACATTCCGGGCCTGCCTACTTGGACATCAGGTGTGTGAGCATGCATCTAAGTCCTGGCATTGCACACGCCGACATGCAGCCTGAAGCAGGTGGTCCTCTGGGTGGGCCTTGAGACAAGCCCCCACCCCTACACCATGCAGCAACTCCACGTTCCCGACACTCCATCCCCCCAGCCCCTACCCTCTAACTTTCTAGGGATGGGCAAGCTCAGGACACAGGGCTGGGTCATGAGTCCCAGACACTAACAATGTCCCCACTGTCCTCAAACCCCACCCTGGCCACCATGGGGGTCTCTGCAGGTTCCCAGGGGCCTACCCCACCAAAATCCCCAGGATAACCAGCTGCCCTCAACTTCAGATACATATGGACATGCGTGCGTCCCGAGGGGCACTGGGGCCAGAGCCCACTCTGCCAGCAAGTGTGGGGCCCCGCAGGTGAGCCGGGGTGATATTTCGGTGAGAGGGGCCCTGTGGGTGAGGTGTGCCCCCTCAGTGAGCATGGAGTCCCAAGGGTGAGCTGGTGGTGAGCTGGGGATGAGCTGGGGGACCCTACAGATGAGCTGGGGAGGGGCATGGTGAGCTGGCGCACCCCATTGGCAAAGGGGGGTGTACCCTGGGGGTGAGCCCGGGGGCCCAGCGGTGAGTAGACCCGCCAAGCTCGGGGCCAGTAGGGGCGGGGCGCAGGCACGCGCGCCAGCCGGGCACTGTGGCAGGGTTCAGGGCCGGGAGGGAAAGGGGCGGCGCTGGCGCAGGCCGGGGCGCCGGGCTGGGCGCCAGGACTCACCTCGGGCGGCGGCGGCCGGCGGGAGGGCCCCCAGCAGCAGCGGGGGCAGCAGCAGCAACAACGTGGGGCTGGGCGTCATCTTGGCCTGTCCGGACCTGGAGGTATTGAGGGTCGGTCACTGGCGTACGAGATAGGGGTCGCCGCCCTCTAGCCCAGGGCGCCGGAGCCGGCTGCGGGGATCGGGGTGCGGGCCGCCCCGCCTTCCCTGCCAGCGCTCCGGGCGGAGGAAGCAGCGGCGGGGAGCACCGTGGGTATCAAAGGCAGACAAAGGGTTTACACTAATTACCGGCCTCCCCCGCCGCCCCCAGTCTCTAAACACCGTCTGGATTCCTGGCGCTTGTAACTCAGGCCCTGCCCGCGGGACACACAACACCGGCGGCCGCGCAGATAATCGCCAGCGCCATTAGCGGACAAATTTGCGCTTGGGGGGGGGGGGCCCACGTGGGGTGCAGGGGCGGGGGCGGGGCGCGGACAGGACCACTGGCTCGGCAGGGGCGGCGGCGGCGCGTGCACCGGGCCATCCGGGACCTGGACGCTCCCAGCCCCCGGCCAGATCCCGGACCCCGGACCCTGGTCGTCCCCAGTCGGGCCTCCCAGTCGGTCCCCCGGGGGTCTCGGGCGCGCGGAGGGGCTCACCTCGGCGGGGCAGGCGGGCAGCGGGGCTCAGGGCCGGGCCCGCGGGACGCGCTGCGCGGTCATCGCCGCCCGGGGCGCCTCACCCCGGCGCCCCGCGCCCCCGGGCCCGGCCTCGGGACGGGGCGGCGCTACCTGGGCGCGGGCGGCTCGGGCCAGGACCGGCGCCGAGGCCGGGTCCGGAGGCAGCGCGGGCGGAGGGGTCGAGTCCAGGGGCTGGAGGCCGGGGCCGGGGTCCCGGGGCGGCGGGGCGAGGGGCCCGGGGCGCCGCGCCGCGAGGCGTCCTTCCCTGCGGGGCTTTGTCAACTCTCCCGGAGCGAGCGCCGAGCCCGCCGCGCGCCCCGCCCCGACACAACTTCCCTCCAATCGGCTCGCCCCGGCTCGCCCCGCGCCCGCCCCGTGCCCGCCCCGCGCCCAAACTTTCCCCCAATCCGCGCGTGCCCGCCCCGCCCGCCGGGCTCTGGGCCTTAACCCTCGCGGTGCGGGCGGCCTGCGGGCGGGGCGGCTCCCCGGGGCGCGGCCCCGCCCCCAGCCCCCGGCCTCCGCCCGCGCCGGGCCGAGCCCGGCCCCCGGCCCCTGTCCGCCCCACCCAGCCCAGCCATCCCCTCCCCGCCCCCGTCCCGCCCCCACCCCACCCCCGCCACGCCACGCCTCCCCGGCCCCCGCCCCGTTTGTCCCCGCCACCCCAGCCTGGCTCCCCGCCACCCGGGTCCCCAACCCCACCCCGCCCCGCAGCTCCCCACCCTGCCCCGCGCGCCCCCAGGTGCGGCGGCGCCCACCCCATACCTGCACCCACCGTGCCTGAGCACTCCTGGTACCCTCAGAGCTGGCCCCGATCGAACCCACGGCCGCCCGACCTCTGGCCAGCCCTGACCGCAGCTAGGCCATCTCCTGGTTGCCCAGGACGGGCGGACAGGATGGCCGCGGAGCTCTCCGGGCCTCGAGATCCACGTCCTCGGGGAGCCGCTGGGAGCAGTGGAGAGATCTAAGAGCCAGCTCGGGTCCCAAGCGGCTCCGGGAGAAGGGAACAGGTCTCAGGTGAAGTGGGGCACAGAGGTTCTGCCCCGGCGCCCCGGCTCACCCCGCAGCCTGGACGGAAGGCAGTATGTTTCTAGCGCCCGCCTGTCACTGCGATGGTAACCCCAAGGACACTAACAATAGTAAGAGGGACCAACACACATCGCGCCTTCTTTGATCCTCACAGGCAGGCAGGTGCCTTGCTGTCACCTGATGCAGATGAAGGAACAAAGGCACAGAGAAGGCAGGTAATTCGCCCAAGATTTCCCAGTGGGCAGTCAGCATGTCCAGGACTGAAACCACGTGTTTTGGAGTCCAGCTTTCCTGGCTGTTTCTCCACACTGCCCCAGCTGCCCTTGCCCTGCTCAGCACCTGCTCTGCCCCGCCTCCCCCACCCTCACCCACCAGGGCCTCTTCCCCATCCTCTCTGA
>NC_138370.1:178124413-178142622 GCF_054177405.1 Leptonychotes weddellii
CCCCCCCCCCCATGCAGGAGCCTCTCAATCCCCTCTGGACTGTTATCCATGCTGCTCCATCAGGAACTCCGTTTAGGAGTCCCCTCTTCCAGGAAGCCTTCCAGGGAAGACTGAAACTACAGAGGCCTTGCAGACCAACATTCCCAAGGCAGAGGAGAGCTGGATGAGGGAGTGCCAACAGTCAGGGTTTGTGGTCTATCAAGGCCCAGACTGCCCACCTTCCCAAGCAAGTGAGAAGGCAGATCCTGTCTCCAGATGGGAGACACCTCATGGATGGGTAGAGGTGAGCCCAGCCAACCTTGTCCTGTCTGCACCCTGAGTGAGGGCCCAAAGGGCAGACCTGAGTAGCCCTCTCGCACTTGATTCAGGCCCTGCAGATGGGGAGGAAGCAAGGAGAGCTGGTTCAGGGCCCACCTGGGGCGGGGGGAGGGGGGGCCTGGTGGTCACGGCAGGTGCTCTAGGACAAAATGGGCAGGTGGGCAGAGGGGGTCTCAGCTGGCTTGAAGGCTGCCACGGACTTCAGGAACAGGTTTGTGAGGAGACACAACTGGAGCGTGAAAACCTCCAACAGGTGTGTAGACCGCCAAAGGCAGGTGTGTGAAAAGGTGGCTCTGAGGTGGGGGGAGGTCAGAAACAAGGAAGTGGGCTGAATGAGAGGCAATCCAGTGCAGTGTGGGGGATAAGATGGATAGTGGGGAGGAGGCATGGGCCCATGAGCGGCCCCAGGCCGGGGGGGCGAGGAGGCGTGGCCCACCCAGTGGGTACTGGGTAGGGAGGGTCCCAGAGAGCTACTCTGGGGCGTCCAGTGCTGCTGGCCCACTTCCCTGTTCCGGGACACGCTGCCCCCTGACGGAGGCACCCAGTGAGGTGGCCCCCACCAAAGGGCACCCAGCTCCCCTCCCTGGCCTCGCCACTTCCCAGCCCCCAGGCCCACCTTTTTGGGGTTCCCCAGGTGGGAGCCAGGCCTGCCTGAATGTCCAGCCCAGGCCGCTTCTTCCGGGAGGCCCTCCCACTGGCAAGCCTCCACTGCTCCTTCATGACAACTGACCTGAAATACCAAACTGGTTCAAATCCTGCCCCTTTAACACTGAGACTTAACACAATTGGCTAACCTCTCTGTCTCAGTCTCCCCCATCCACAATCCGACCCACAGAATTGTCATGAAGATTACAAGAGTCTCTGTCTCCCACCTGCCTGGCACAGGTGAGTCCCCCAAATATGTTGCTCTTCATATTATCCTTCAACCATGACAGGCTGCTCCCTGGATCTGTGCCAGGTTCTGTCAGAGGGGCTAGAGATGTGGGGTTTTGCCAGGAGGACAAGGCCCCCATCCCTACTAAGAGATGGCATCTTCATAGCAGGTGTAATGACTGAGAAATGCTTCAGGTGGTGGAAAGTGCTTGGCAGGGAATTTAAACCTGCTGTAGAGGCTTCTGCCTCTGCTCCAGATGAAGTAACAGGGACCAGATTCACATGCTCTCGCCTGAAACAGGGAAGAAAAAAAGGCGGAGATAAATATATGTGAAAAACAGCACCCAAAACACAGAACATTACAGAGCAAGGGCAGTGATCCTTGAGATGGGGAACAAATGAGGGAGACTACGACCGTCCCTGCTCCCTGCCTAGAGAGAGTTTCCAGGGTTAGTGTAGGCAGTTGGGACCCAGGCAGTGCCCAGAGGTCTCCCTCAGCTGAGGGGATGGAGTGGGGAGTCCCAGGAGGGCAAGTGGCCAGAGTCCACAGGGCAGAATCCTGGAGAGGAAATAGCTGTGCAGAGAGGAATCCCAGGGATCTACAGAGGTTTCAGCTGACTGCAGGCTGCCACACCCAACTTAGGGGAAGAGCCACGCAGAAGGGTGAGCCCACAGACAGTGGGAATAGCGCCTGTTTCTGACAGCCAGCATTGAGAACCTCCTAAGTTGAGGGGCATCAGTTAGAGTAGAAAGAAGAGTTTTGCCTCAGTAGCAAGGAAAAATCAACCTTAGGCTACATGTAGTTCTGGTCCGGTCCAGCAAAGCTTAAAAACAAGACCCAAAAGGATCACACAAGTTCCAAGTAACTTAACTACATCCCAGAAAGAAATATAAGGATATTTACAGAAATATAAAACTATCCAGCACCCAAAATGTAGAATACACGATGTTTGACATACAACCAAAAATCATTAGGCATGAAAAAGAGGCAAGAAATTAAAACCCATTATGAGGGGGGAAATCAATCAAAATTAACTCAGATGTGACAAAGGTGAGAATTAGTAGGCACACTCACTGTGACTATACTCCATATGTTCAAGATGCTAGGGGAAAGACTGCATATGCTAAGTAGAGACATGGAAGATTATTTATTTATTTTTATTTATTTATTTATTTTATTCATGAGAGACAGAGCGAGAGAGAAAGGCAGAGGGAGAAGCAGGCTCCCAAGGAGCAGGGAGCCCGATGCGGGACTCGATCCCAGGACCCTGAGATCATGACCTGAGCCGAAGGCAGATGCTTAACCATCTGAGCCACCCAGGCGCCCCATGGAAGATTTTTTAAAGCCTCAAACTGAATGTTGAAAATGAAACATCTGAGATAAATAATATGTTGAATGGGATTGATAGAATATTGTGCAAGAAAAAATTGCGAACTTGAAGTCATAGCAATAAAGACTATCCAAATGAAACACAGAGACAAAAAAATGACTGAAAAGAGAAATGAACAGTGTCAGTGAGCCATTGGGCAACTCCACATGGTGAATTACAGGTGGAGTTGGAGTCACCAGAGGATAGGAAGTGGAGGTAAGAAAGAAAAAGTATCTTAAGAAAATGGCCAGAAATTTTACAAATGTAATGAAAAACATAAGCCCACAGTTCCCAAAAGCTCAACAAAACTTAAGCACAAGAAGCATGAAGAAAACTACACTGAAGCATGTACATCATTCTCAAAATGCTGAAGAATAGTTATAAAGAGAATATCTTAAAAGTATCCAGGGGATGGGGCATCTGGGTGGCTCAGTAGGTTAAGCGTCCAACTCTTAGTTTCAGCTTGGGTCATGATCTCAGGGTTGTGGAATCGAGCCCCATGTCAGGCTCTGCGCTCAGTGGGGAGTCTGCTTGGGATTCTCTCTCCCTCTGCCCCCGCCCGTGCTCTCTCTCTTTCTCTCTCAAATACATAAATCTTTTTTTTTTTTTAAGATTTTATTTATTTATTCATGAGAGACAGAGAGAGAGAGAGAGAGGCAGAGGGAGAAGCAGGCTCCCAAGGAGCAGAGAGCCCGATGCGGGACTCGATCCCAGGACCCCGGGATCATGACCCGAGCCGAAGGCAGATGCCTAACCATCTGAGCCACCCAGGCGCCCCATAAATCTTTTTTAAAACAAAATATAGGGCGCCTGGGTGGCTCAGTCGATTAAGCGTCTGGTCCTGGGATCGAGTCTCGCATCGCGCTCCCCGCTCAGTGGGGAGTCTGCTTCTCCCTCTGCCTCTATCTGCCTCTCTGCCTACTTGTGCTCTATCTCTCTATCTCTCTGTCAAATAAATAAATAAAATCTTAAAAAAAAATAAAACAAAATGTATCCAGGGGAAAATTTTTGTATACAGGAGCAAGAGAAGGATGTTCTGTTGATGTCTTGTTGGATGAAAACAATGCACGCAAGACAGTGGAGCAATCTCTTTACAATACTGAAAAAAGAAAACCTGCCAACCTGCATTCTTTATTAGTAAAAATGTCATTTAGAAACAAAGATGAAATTAGAATTTTTTCAGACATAAGGAGCTGGAATAATTAATCATGAGCAAATCCATACTACATGAAATGTTAAAGGACATCCTCTGGGCACCAGACGGAAACGTGAAGGCACACTCACTCACACACACACACACACACACACAAATAATGATGATGATGATAATAATAATAATAAAATAAGAAGGAGAAGGAGACTAAAGAGCACCAGAGATAGTAGCTGCATGAGTAGCAATAAGAGATGTTTTTCTTATTATTTAAATCTCTTTAAAAGATAATCAGCCATTTATTTTTAACAATTTTTTAGGGTTCATACCCAATGTGGGGCTTGAACTCACAACCCTGAGAACAAGAGTCAGAGGCTCTGCCAACTGAGCCACCCAGGAGCCCTGACAATCAACAACTACTTAAAACAAAAAATAACAACAGTGTATTGTGGGGCTCATATATGAATCATATCATAGTAAGATATATGACCACAAGAGCACAAGGCTGGGAGGGGAAAGTCAAATACAGGGTTGTAGGGTTCTTTTACTACATAGAGATGGTATCATGTCCTTGCCAGTTAAAAACCCCTAAGCAATCACTAAAACAACCTAAGAAGGCATTACACCTAATAAGGCAACAAAGGAGACAGATGGAATAATTTATTAAAAAAAGAAAACAGAAAAAGGGGAAATAACAGACAAGGCAAATAAAAGATAAATAGAATGATGTTAGAGTAAGCCCAACCACATCAATAACCACACTAAATGTAAACAGTCTAAATATCCCAATTAAAAGGCCGAGGTTGCTGGATGCCTGGGTGGCTCGGTTGGTTAAGCGTCTGCCTTCGGCTCAGGTCATGATCTCAGTGTCCTGGGATCGAGCCCCACGTCGGGCTCCCTGCTCAGCAGTGGGTCTATTTCTCCTTCTCCCTCTGACCCTCCTTCTTGCTCGTGCTCTCTCTCTCTCAGATGAATAAATTCTTAAAAATCTAAAAATAAACAAACAAACAAACAAAGGCAGAGGTTGCCAGATTGGGTAAAATAGCAAGATTCAACTCTATGCTACCCACATAAACACACTTCACATATAGACACAAATAGGTGAAAGTAAAAGGATGGGAAAAGGTATCCCATGCTGACACTCATCAGAAGAAAGCTAGAGGGGCTGTACTGATTATCAGACAAAGTTGATTTCACAGTGAGAATATCACCAGGGATAAATAAGATCATTTCATAAAAGCAAACTGATAAAGGACATGCGCATGAACCTAATGACAGATAATAAAAGTCAAAAACTGATTGGAGGAAATGGGCAAATCCACAATTATATGTAGAGTTCCACTTTCCTCTCCCAATATTGGATTCAACAAATGGGCAGAAAATAATTAGGGACATAGAAGACTGCCAGCTAACTTGGGCTAACTGATAATTTTGGAAGAATTTTACATCTTCTGGGCCCAAGTCTCAACATATGCAAAATAATTCAAGTCATCAAAAGAATGTTCTCTGACCACATTACAATTATATTAGAGATTGCGAACAGAAAACTATCTGGAAAACTCTCAAATATTTGCAAACCAAATAATCCACTTCTTAGTTTTCCATGTATTGAAGAAAAAACCCAAAAAGAAAATTAAAAATTATTTTGAACTAAATGGAAATGAAAATACAGCATGAAAACAAAAACCAAAAACACCTTTATTTGGAGTGCAGTTAAAGCAGTCCTTAAAGAAACTTCTAGCACTAAACACCTATTTAAGAAAAGACATGTCTCAAACCAACGACCTTAGCTTCCGCCTAAAGTAGCTAGAAAAGATGAGAACAGATGAAACCCAAAGTAGACAGAAGAAGAGAAATAACAAAGGGTACATTAGGAATCAATGAAATAGAAAACAGAGAAAAATAATGACCCAAAAGCTGTTTCTAGAAGAAGATCGATCTGGAATCAAAGAGGGAAGACACACTCTTGATAAACGGAAGGAGTGAGGCCACACCAGTACAAATTTTACACACATGAAAATGATAGGAAATGTTATGAATAACTTTATGCCAAAAAATCTGACACATTAGATGAAATGGACAAATTCACTGGAAATTACAAACTGCCAGAGCTCACTCTGGGAGAGATAGAGAGCCTGAATATGCCTATTGAATGATGTGAACTTTTCTTTAAAAACCTTCCCACAAAGAGAACATCATGCCCAGAGGACTTCACTGCGAAATTCTACAAAACATCTAGTGAGGGGGCCCCTGGCCGGCTCAGTCGGTGGAGCGTGAGATTCTTGATCCCAGGGTGGTGAGTTCGAGCCCCACACTGGGTGTAGAGATGACTAAGAAAACATTTAGGGAGGAAATAAAACCCATTCTCCACAAATACTACCCGAAAAGGGAAGAGAAGGGAAAGCCTCCCAACTCATTCCATGAAGCCAGCAACAATATAAACGATATAAAAACAATATAAAAATACATCATGATCAACTGGGGTTAATCCCAGGGATGCAAATTTGGTTTACCATTTGAAAATCAATTAATGTAACTTGCCATATATTTTTTAAAGATTTTATTTACTTATTTATTTGAGGGGGGTGGGGGAGGGAGAGAGAGAGAATCCCAAGCGCAGAGCCTGATGCGGGGCTCAATCTCACAACCCCGAGATCACAACCTGAGCTGAAACCAAGAGTCAGATGCTTAACCAATGGAGCCAGCCAGGTGCCCCTGTAACTTAACCATATTAACAGAAAGAAAAATCATAAAGATGATCTCAGCAGAGGCAGAAATAGCACTGGACAGAACCCAACACCCATTCCTGATCTAAAAAAAAAAAAAAACTCTCAGCAAACTAGGCATAAAAAAGGCTTCTCCAACGTGACGAAACATTATGGGTGACATCATACTTAATGGTTAAAGACTAATGCTAAATCTTCCCCTAAAATCAGAACCAGGCATTGGGTTTGCTCTTTTCACTGCTATTCAACATTGTACTGGAGGTTCAAGCGGTGCAGATTGGAAAGAAATAAGTAAAATGGTCTTGATTTGTAAATGACATGATCACCTATGTAGAAAATCTATGTAATCTAGAAAAACAAAGCCACTAGAACTAATCATCTTCGCGAGCGCAGTGAGATGCAAGATCAATGTGGAGAAGTCGGTCACAGGAGTGCGCACAGCGAACAGGACTCTCGTCCACTGCTGTTGTGTGCAACTGTCTTGGACAATAGTTTAGCAAGTGTTTTCGGAGTTAAGCACACATCGAATCTAGTCCTACGATCTGGTCCTTCCACTCCTAGGTGTTTATCCAACAGAAAAGAAGGCACGTGTCCACACAGATATTTGTGCACAAATGTTCACGGCAGCTTTATTTGTAATAGCCCCAAACTGGAAACTACCCAAACGTCTGACAAGCGAGTGGGCCACCTGACTGATCCACATCCATACAATGGGTTAGCAAAAAACAGACACTGGAAACAACAGGGATGAATCTCAGAATAGTTACCCTAAGCGAAAGAACCATGAAGAGTAAAGAGAGTGTACGTTGTCTGATGGTGTCTATGTAATATTCTAGAAAAGCCAGGGGAGCTTAGTGACAGAAAGCAGATCTGGGGCTGCCTGGGGCAGGGCAGGGACCCGGGACAGGGGTGCTGTGACGACTTCTGGGGGTCACGGATGTAAATGTGTCCAACCTCATCAAATTGTACACTTTAAAGAGTGCAGGTTATTACACTCAATAAAGGTATTATTTTTAAAAAGACAAAGCAGGTTGATGTGCTAGAAAGACAGAGGAGGGGCCTTCATGGAGGGCTCGGGAGGCTGCTGAGGCGACAGGTGCCCCAGCACACAGACCCTCCATCAGTGTTTGTTGAGTGAGTACATGAACACCTGAGTTGGGGATGTGAATCGATTTGGACGTTTTCATGCACAACCTTTTTGGTTTCACCCCTCCTGTGACCTATTTCAACTTGAGATCCTCACTGAAGCTTTCCCTTAACAGAGCACGGGGCTGGCCTCATCCCTGGATCTGCTCTGGAACCACGGTTTGGAAGGAACTGGACCCACTTACTCCTTCTTTGAGGGACACTTGGGGTGCTGTGACTCTCAGCCACAGACACGGTAGGGTGGGCAGCCCCACGTGCACCCCTCTGAGAGGTGAGCTCAGAAGAGCAGCCCCTGGTGTAAGCCTTGGCCCCTTCGTAGGGTCAGCTGTCCCCACTGGAGCTCACCCGCTGTCCTGCTGCATGGCTGGCCCTCACAGGGTGGGGCACGAACTCACGGGGCTGACCAGCACTCTAAGGCTGAGCCTCGGGCCCCTGCATATGTGCACCCCTGAATCCCGGAGGGGATCCCTGCCCCAAGACCGGAGGAGGCCAGGCTATCCTGACCAGGGCTGATGGGTGGACAAGCCTCCCTGATGGAGAAGTCTGGCTCACCACTGTCATTGGCCCTGGGTGTTCCGTCAGGTTTCTCTGTAGCTCTCCCCAAAGGCAGTGGTCTGGAGCCGGGGTCAGGAGTTGGGGACGGTGCTGGCATTCACAGCCCCCTCCCGCATGGTGTTTGGTACACCTGACCTCACCTGGAGGGATGGCCATTCTACAAGCTGGCCCCAGGGCTCCAGGAGGAGGGGTTCTGCCAGGTGTGGCGGGCAGACAATGGGGCTTTGGCCACCTCTTGCTGCTGAGTAGGGGTGTCTGCAGCCCAGCTTGGCTTGGGCAGGGAGAGGCCACCTGGAGCATCCTACGGGCAGCCCCTCTCCTCTGCCAACCCAGGTGGAGACCCTTGACCAGGAGGATGCAGGGAAGATTTCTGGCCTGGTATCAGGGCCGCTGGGCTGCACCCCATGGGCAGGGCAGGTGGTGTTGAGGTATTGGGTGGGAGAGGGGCATGCATGATCCCCGGCAGCGGCACCCGGGGCCTCTCTCAGTCTGGGAAGGGTCTGCATTCATGACGTTCCATCACGCCAGGGGCTGAACTCTATCCATATCCCCCCTGCCCAAGCGGACGTGGTGCGCCCTCTGGGCTGTGGGCAAGGACACGAGGCTCAGGATGGCCCTCCTTTGCAGCCCCTCCAACCCTCCTGGGGCCCTGAAAAGGGCCCGACTCCTTTCCCTCCTTCTCTACCCCCCACTTTCCCTCCCCTGCCAGGCCCACTGCCATCCCCTCCCTGGGCTGGAGTCCAGGTCACGCCCAGCTGTTTGGTGGCACCTGGCTTCTCTGCCTTTGGCTTCCACTTGGGTTTGGTCTATGCACCATCTGGAAGGAGTCCCAGGGCAAGGTCAGAGGTCTGTGGGACATGCCTCTCTTCCTCCCTCACACCTGGGAAGGGTAACGTCCATGCCTGCTGCCCTGGCCCCTGCAGGAACCTCCCTTGGGCTCTCTGCTCCCTGACCCACCTCTGCAGCTGGTCCTGCATTAAAGCTGAGCCGGAGTGTGTGTCCTCCCTGCCAGGGCCCTGACTGATGAGGCCAACAGCACTCACAGTGGCCCCAGGACACAGACCTTCCGCACGGGCTCCTGGCATTGGGCGACTCAGATCTGAGGAGCTCGGGGCTGACCCTGTGGATGGGAAGTGGCGTCACGGGCACTCAGGTTCCCCGGGTGGCGGCACTGGGCGGAGTGCAGGTGGCAGCAAGGGGCTGTTGCTATAGCAACAGCGGTGATTGTGAAGACTGGGCACTTCTCCCTCTCCCTTGAAAGGGAAGAAATGAAGGTGAGCTGAGGGCACACGGGGCCGGGGCCTCTCTGGCCACAGGGCGGGCATACAGGCCTCATTCTACGAGCCGCAGTCTGACTCAAGGCTGGACCCACTGAAGCCTTTATTTGCTGAGGAATAGCAATTTTCAAGAAGAGGGACAGCCTGAGACCTGGGAAGGGCTCGGGACAGATGGGCAGGAGACCAAGGCTGCTGGGTCCTCTAGCCGGAGCCGTCATGCCCCCGTGTGACCACATCTGTGTCTGGATCATCCCTCTGCCTCCAGAAACAAACGGAGGCTAGATCCTAACACGGCCTCCAGGGAGAGGGAGCCTGGAACGCCTCACGGAGCACGTCTCAGTCCCCGCACAAGTGTGGGACATGCAGCCACTGGGCTGGGCCGGCCTGAGCCCCTGGAAGGGGCCTGACTCTGACCTGCTGCTCTCGTGCACGCTCCTGGGGCCAGCAGCGCCTGAGGGTCCTGGAAGCGCTGTCCTGGCCCCCGGCCCAGACAGGCTAGTGAGTCAGAGTGAAGTTTCAAGAAGACCCAGGTGACGCACACATGGGTGTTTCTGAAGTGGGGACCCTCAGGGGTCTTCTGCAAACAAGAGGTGATGGTGGCCAAGTGGGCAGTTCCACAACCTGTCACTGTGAGGCTTCGGGGCCTCATGTTCAGGCCCAGAGCCCTTGATGGAGCGGGGAGGTCAGGTCCCCTGAAAAGAAGAACTCAGAATCCAGTTACTGTTAGTGTCCCCAAGTATGTAAGGGGTCCTGTGGCCATTTTCAGACCTCCTGGGGGTTACTGGATAACGGCCCTGAACTGATAATGGCCCCGAAAACCATCACAGTCGCCAACAGGAGCTTGACGGGGGCTTGGCGGCCTGAGAGTATGGGGCCCTGGCTGGAGCCCGCGAGCCAAGGGCTTTGCAGACCCTTCCTGCTGGAGTTTCTGCAGTCCCCCGGATGTAGGGAGAGGGTTGGCAGCATACCACATCGGTTCCCTGACCTGTGCAGGGACCTCCCTGCAAGCCAAAACCACATTTCCAGGGAAACTGCAGAGATCTGCTCCAAGATCAGACACTTGGAAGCTGCGAGGAGGGGCGGGGGGGGAGATCCTTCTGTGTTCCCGTAGGACTTTGCCAGATGCTGTTAGGACAGGTGATCACAATGTATCCTGTGGCCACGCCAGTCATAGGTGAGACTATGTTTCCTGCAGAAAACCACACAGTGCGTCTCTTGATATGCAGCTAACCTGGCAAATGCTTCCTTTTCTACCCTCACAGAAGAAGCGAATCAGAAGCAGCTTGCTTGATGGGGACGTCAACATACTTTCACGGTTTGTCCCGATGGCACCCCCTCTCCCAGGCTTAGTAGGATCCTGGTGCTCTTGGTTTTCTTGAGGACATTATGCTGATTGGACTGGGTGTGGGAGTTGACAAGCGCCCCGGATGACTTAGTCAAACCCATGTTGACCCCAGGGTGGAAGATAAGCCCTGTCAAAGGCCAGAGCTTCCAGGGGAGTTCTAGAGATCTGATGGGAAATGCGGGGATGTCCTATAAAGTAACATCATGCCACTTGGGAGGACGGCCCGTCAGGCCCATGGTGCCTGATGCATCTGTGGCAGAGATGTCTCTGGCAAGTGCCAACAAGAGAAACATCTCTGGTCCAGGCTCCCAATATCCCAGAGCAGGGCCATTTCCTCCTCGACCAAAATCCATTATCCACTTGACAACAGCTCTGGGCTTGCTGCTGAGGTCTTGGTCTAACCTGACTGACCCAAGTGCCCAGTGAGACCGAGTATGTCTGGTCTTCTGTCCTCAAGTGGGAATACTGGAGACAGGGCCCAAGCGCACCTGGAAGTGAGCTGTATGAACAAGAGGGTCCAGCTCCCCTCTCCCTCAACCAACCTGGGGCTCCACAAGGATGCTGGCTGCTGGGAAACAAGAGAAGCCTGCAGACACGGTTCATGGGCAAATGTGTACATGTACCAATGTCCCCCAGTAGGCCAAGCCAGGGGACACCTAGCCCAAGCCTGGCTCTACAAAAGGCAGCATCCAAGAGGGTGACCAGTTGGCCAGACTCATAAAGACCAAGATGGCAAGATTGAGGACAAGGTCTGGGGAGAAGCACAGAATGAGTGCTGTCCCACAGAAACACCTCCATGGATCTATGGGGTGTCCTCTACATCTGAGACTGGTAAACGGGTCTCTCTGCCATCCCAGTGACAATTCCACGAGCCCAGACACAAAGAAGCCTGCAGAGGGGGCAGAGGCTGTGTGTGGGCCAATCACGTGGACACCCCAACTCCCCAAAAGCCCAACCCCAAATCAGCAAAGATCAAAGCTAACCTGTCAGCGTGGTCAGAGAACAGGCATGCATCAGCGAAATGGTGACAGGCTGATTATATGGACATCACAGGCATGGTGGAGACGGTGACTGAGCCCCTGGGGGCCGAGGGGCACAGCGCAGATGCGTCTCTGCTGTCCTGCTGAGATGCCAGTGCCAACTCCCCACTGAGCCACAATCACCTCCCAAGGGGGACCCATCCTACCACCAGGACAATGGCAGCGGGCTTGTGCCAGGAACTCACAGCGCAGGGGCAGACCGCACGTGGGGCTGCTTTGCCAAAAGCCAGAACACACAGGGCCAGGGTGGAGAGAGGGAGGCAGCCTCACTGCCTGAAGGATCTCTGCTCCGCGGCCTTGAAGGTCTTGGCATCCAAGGAAGGACCTCGTCCACCAGGGAACCCAGTCCCCCTCCCGTAAGCTGGAAGCTGAGATGGCCCTTCCACCATCAGGGGTCCTACAGCCACTGAACCAGCAGGTAGAGAAAAGGCTGCTTTACTACTGGGGTGATGGATCCCAACCACCATGGAGAAATGGAGTCCTGCTTATAGGAGCTAACTGTAGCCCCCCCCACATTCTTATGTTGAAGTTCTAACCCCCAGTGTCTCCGAACAGAACTGTATTTGGAGACAGGGCCTTTAAGGAGGTGATGAAAATGAGGTCCTGAGCATGGGCGCAGAAGGCAGGGAGAAGGCCTCTGTCTGCAAGCCCGGGAGAGAGGCCTCGGAAGGATCCAACCGTGCCCGCACCTTGATCTCAGACTTCACCTCCGGGACTGGGAGAGAACACGCTTCTGTAGTTGGGGCCTTGGGGTCGGTGGTTCGTTCTACTACGTCATGACAGCCTGGGCTGGCTGAGACAGGGCTTCGTGATAGAGCAGGAGGACCACGTGTGGGACCCCCGGGACCCACCCAGCACCCCCTCTGCCCCCTGGATACTGACGGCAGTCAGCAGGGAACGGTGCCCCACAGAGACACAAGGGCTGGAACCCCGGCAGCAACTACGGTACCCACGCAGGGAAAGAGGAAAAGCAATGGGGCTGACTGTGGGGTCCAGAGGGAAGTGTGATCAAGGTGACTTCTCCCACCCATGGTAAGGCAGTTGGTGAGACCTGGTGGTCCTTGAGTTTCTCACGGAGGCGGGGGCTGGCAGGTTGGGGGAAGCCAGAGGGGTTCACTGGGCCTTGTCTTCCACCTGCCCTTTCAGACCCACATCGCCTCCCCCAGCCCTAAGCCCAAGGTAGCCCTGGAGGGCAGTAGAGGAGGAGAGAGGGATCAGGGCCTCCACACTCCCACCCCCCTCCTGCTCACAGGGCCCCCCAGACTGGCTGCACCCCTGGACTGAAGGTCTCTGCTCCTCGCCAGGTGGCCTCTCCACACCTTTCTGTCTGGACGGGTGAGTGCTCCCTCACCTGCCCTGTCGGCCCTGGGGTGGTGGGTGGGTGTGGGGAGGATCCTGGGTCCTGCACTTCCCCATGCAGTGTCCCTGCCCACCATCACATCTCTGTGAACAGTCCCCAGTCACCCTCCTCTCAGCATGCCATCTGTCTCCTTTGGGCTCAGATAAGGAACCAGGATGGCCATGGGGGCAGACACGGCTCACAGTTGATACTGCTGGCCTTTTTTGCTGCTGGCCACAGTGGGGGCCAGACAGCCTGGAAGTCCCACCCTACCTCCCACCTGGTGGAGTGCAAGGCTCAGCCTGCCTGGGCCTCAGGAAGTGGGCCCCCATCTGCGCTCCAAGCTGACCCAGGCGGCCCCCTCCTGCTCTGCAGAATGGGCAGGGGATAGGAATGGGGCCCATTGCACCCAGCAATGAGGCCAGAGACCCCAGGGAGGCAGGGCGGCCATCCATTTGGCAGCTGGACCTCAGTCTCCCTGTGCCCAGCCTGCTCCCATGGAGGGAGAAATCACTCTGAAGAGGAGGGAGGAGGGGAAGGCCCTGCTCTAGCCAGGTCCCGAGTCTGCCCTGGGCCCATCCACAAAGGCCAGCCCCAAGACTGATGAGTGGAAAGGCACTTTAAGGGGATGAGCAAGAGGACAGGAGAGGACGAACAGAGCCGACTGATGGGCCGTTGGTGGTCCAGCCCATCGCAGCTCCTGGCCGTCCAGGCTCACGGGTCAGCACAGGCTCATGGTCACTGGGCAGTGGGGGCCCTCATGAGGCAGGGACCTCCAGGTATCGCACAGGGTTCGAGAAGGGGCCTGGCCGGGCCCAGTAGTCCACTGCTCGAACCCGGTAGGAGCCGGACGTGACGGCAGAGTCTGAGGATGCAAACATACACATGTGTTCTTGAGTGCCCCCTTGAACCCACCCCAAACTCCTAGAGCTCCCTGGACCCCACCCCATGGGACATGTGCTGAGGCCCAGAAATGGGGCAGCTGAGGCCAGGGCAGACAGTGGCAGGCATACCTGGGCTGAACACAAAGAGGTTAAACGTCGATGGCCTCCTGCTGACAGGAGCGTATGCCTCACCATCTGCGGAGAACTGGACCTCATACGTCCACAGGCACCTGGAGAGGGTCAGTCGGGTTGAGGGCTGGCGTCCAGGTGGGCTGGGGGGCAGGGTAGACTCACAGCCCCTTTTCTGAGCCCTCCCCGGGTCCCTGGCCCTCTTCCTTCATGCTCGATGAAGAGAGGGGACGAGGGGACTAGAGCCCAGGGCCACCTGTCAATGTTCCCTGCAGGTACCCCCACCCCCGATCAAGCAGGGTGGGATGCCTCGGGCTGTTTGTGTGGCTGCGAGAGTGGGGGTGTGAGAGGCAGAGGTGGGGAGGGGTTGGAGGACCAGAGCGGAGTGACCACTTGGGCACTGCAGCCTCGAGGGACTGGGCATAGGTGGGGATCAACAGCTCCCACAGGATGGGGATTAGGGGAGTGGGAGTGAGTGCACTCACGCACTTGGAGCCCACGCGCTCATCCGACCAGACCAAAAGCACCTGCCCACTGGTCAAGGGCAGAGCACGGAGCCAGGTCACCTGACGGGAGAGAGGCTCCGTGACTGGGGGGGTTGGAGGGGCCTGGGCGGCGGGGTAGGGGGCTGCCACTTGCCTGGCCTGGCGGCTTCTCGGGGCGTGCACACACGTGCACCAGCAGGAGCGAGGGCAGCCGGAGCTCTGGGCTTATTGTCAGGCGGCCACTGGCAGGGAAGGGGCGTGGCGCCACGGCCACCGGGTCCTGGGGACAGGGACTGGTACTCAGGGCCTTGGGATCTCGACAGCCGCCCTGCCCCATCCCCCACCCTGCCTCGAACCTCGGCAGCGCGCATGCGCCGGAACTCCTCTGCCGAGGGGAAGACAGGCCGGCCGAGGCGCTGCCACTCGCCATGGGGGCTGCAGAGCCGGTTGTCCAGGTACAGGGTGACATAGACGAGCCCTGCGGAGGCGGACGTTGGAGCCACGCCTCGCCGGGCCCGCCCCCTCCAGAGCCACCCCTTCCCCGGGAACCCAGCTCACCCGGGCCTGGGGGCACCCCGTGCAGGCGCAGGGTCAAGGCGACGCTGCGATTGGCGTGGTCGCGCGTGTCGTCGCTCGCGTAGACCAGCACGGTGGCGCGCCAGGCGTCCAGGGGGCCAGCCGGGCTGTGGGCGCTGGCTAGGACGCCCACCGTGTGGTTGCTGTCCAGCACCGTCCCGGCTTGCGACACCTCGGCCCAGAGCTGCTCGCTGTCTGCAGGGCAGGCGTGGGTTGGCGCCAGGCGGAAATCGCAGCCTCCCAGGGCTGCCCTCCCGAGGCCTGGCTTCCCGCCATTCATTCCCCTCCACGAAGGGTCCCGCACCAGGAGGGCCCCGCCACACCACAACTTCTGTGACCCACTGGGCTGGGGAAGCAGCGCCGGGAGGGGCAAGAAAGTCCCCCATCCCCAGCAGGGCGCATACATCCGAGCCTCCCCTGCCTTGGGGCCTTCGCACAAGCCACTAGGGCCTGGAAGGACACCCCTGCCGACCGCGGCCCTGGTCCTGGCCCCGCCCAGGGGGCACGGGGCGGCCTCGTCCGCTCGAGTCGGGGCTGGCGCAGAGAAGGGGGCGGGGATACCCAGCAGGGCCAGCAGCGCCATGGCGGTGAGCACGGGCTTGCGCAGCAGCTGCACGTGTGCCGGACGCGTGTTGTTGACCTGGAAGCGCGCGGTGAGCGTGCGCTGTGTGAAGTAGTGCGGCTGGTAACTCAGGAAGGCGTTGTCGTTGCTCAGGAGCGCGTAGCGCACAGCAGAGCTGGAGTTGGCCACCAGCAGGTTCTGGTGCTGAGCAATGACCTGCAGGCGTCCAGGCGGTAGGATCTCCCAGGCCGTGCGCCGGACCCTCCCTCCCCTTAAGGGCCGCCGCTCCTGGGGTAGGAGCTGGGCTGGGTCCTGGGGGCGGGTCTACCTTCACCACCATGGCCGCGTAGGTCACGTCGGCTCTCCAAGGCTGCGGCAGGGACCAGCCCACCAGCGGGTCCGCTTCATCGTTGTAAATGGGGGTGTCAGCAAACTTGGGGAAGAGCCGTTGTATCTGCAGCACGGTGGCCTTCTCCTGCTCCAGGATGGAGATGGAGCTGCCCGCGCCCTGCGGAGGTTGGCCTCAGGACAACTGGGGTCAGCTCCCGGACTCTGGCTGAAGAGCGGGTGGGGCTGCGGCGGGGGTCCCCTGGCAGGCGGAGGGGCAGGGAGCGCGGGGGGGGGGGGCGGCTGTACCTTCTTGTGGAGGGAGATGTAGTCCAGCCGCACGCCCAGCTCCCCCGTGAAGAAGTTGGTGCCGTTGTGGCAGTGACCCAGGAGGCCCCAGCAGAGCGGCGAGCGCGGCCAGGGGCGGAAGGAGTCCGCGGGGCCGCCCAGACGCAGCGCCGGGCTGGCAGCCCGCAGACCCTCGGAGCAGGCGTCGTAGTAGTTCAGGAAGCCTGGGCGGGAGGGAACTCGGAGTCCACACGCCGGCGCCTGAGGGGCCGCTCCCGCCCCTTCTCCACTCACAGGACCCCTGAGGCGCCACCCACCTTGCATGGTCATGGACACGTTGTCAAAGTCGCGGTGGTCTGGCTCGTTCCATGTCTCGAAGTTCCACTTGGAAACGTGTGAGAGTCCATACCTGCCTGCAGAATGTCCCCCCACTGTCACACATGCCCCCCGCGGGGAATGCCAAGCCCATCAGCACTCACAGGGAGGCCTGCCTACGGTTGGACCGTGACAAGGATATCCGTCTCCATATGAGCCCACTGCCCCCTGCCCGGCCTCCTTCCCCCATCAGGAGACCCTGGCTCAGGGTTCATGACAGAGAAGACCAAGGGGGTGGCCTGTGTGGGAGGAGAGCCTGCCCAGGAGTGCCCACCCGTCCCTCCAGTGCCTGTGCCCTGCCCACCAATGTATCTCCTGGCCACGAGGGAGACCAGCTTCTTCCACTCAAACACCTGCTGCTTGTCCTCGAAGTTGGTGAAGCGTTTGGAGGGGCTGCCCATCAGCTCAAAGCCTGCAACACATGAAGGTGGCTATCCGCCCGGGCCCCACCTGCCCGCACGGCACCCGCGCTCTGCCTGCCCTGGGCCCCACCTGCCCGCACAGAGGCCAGTCCTCTGCATATAACCAGTGAGAACCCAGAGGGGTCAGGTCCCGGGGACGGGACAGGACTAGAGGGCAGAGGGCAGGGCTGCTGCTTACCTGGGAGGAGCTGGTTCTCCCTGAGAAGATCCAGGTACCGATCCAGATGCGTGAAGTTGTAGCTCAGGCCTTGCCCAGCTGACTCCCTGTAGGACAGTGAATGTCAGGGCAGAGGAAAGTGGGCCCCGGGCTGGAACTGTGGCCACATTCAAGCAGGTAGGGAGCCTGAAAGGTGCCATGCAGGTCTCAGATCCAGACTCCTCAGTGGGTCCCTCCCCTTGAAAACACCAATGACAGAAGCCTATCAGTCATTCACAGCCTAGTATGAACCAGTGTGCTTGTACTGGAACCCCACCTCCCAGCCTTCAGGAGCTCGGAACAGCTCTGGGCACCTCCCCTCTACGTCCTCAGGTAGATCTTTTGGGAAGGGCACAATAGAATGGAGTAGGGGAGAACAAGGCACCTGAAGACAGCGGACTGTGGAGTGGGGAGCCATGGAACAGAAGCCTGGCGGGACCCGGGGGCGAGGGGCCACAACCTGCTTCTTCACACATCCTGGAGGCCAGGGCTCCCGATTTGTCTCAACAGTACTCCTCTCCCCCTCCCACACTCAGAAAATGCAGAAGGGCAGCCTCCCACCCTACTACACTGGGGCCCAATTTCCTCCAGGTTCACATTCTGGGAGGAGACAGAAATCATCAGGCAACCACGTGAATCTTGAATGTGGGCACATCAGATGTACCATGCAGGGGGAAGGGAGCAAAGGATCAGGCAGGGAGGGCCTCTCTGAGGTAACATCTAAGACCTACCACGTAGTGAGACAAAGCCAGCAATGAGAATGCCCGGGAGAACAGACAGGACAGCATGTGCAATGGCCCTGAGGTAGGAGTAAACTTGCAGTGAT
>NC_138370.1:178143122-178159076 GCF_054177405.1 Leptonychotes weddellii
CCTCCACGCACACGTCATCCTCACCCAGAGTCCACAGATGGCCGCAGGGCCCCCCCTGGTGGTGCACATTCTGTGGGTTTGGACACGGGCATCAGGACAGGTGCCCACCACCGCAGCACCACCCAGAGTTGCTCCCCGGCCCCCACATCCCCCGTGCTCCCCCTGCTCACCCTCCTGCCCCCAACCCCTGACAACCGCCCATCTTGGTGCTGTCTCCATAGTTTTCCTTTGGCCATGATGGTTGGAAAGGTCCCCCCGGGACAGGTGTAGCGCAAGGACTGGGCGGTGGCTACGAAGGCAGCAGGAAGGAGCCAGAGCAGATGGACTTACGAGGTAGGGTGGGCAACATCTGCAGATGGAGGGGGCAGGTCTTGCACAACCCCTCAGACTTCGCTTGAGCAGCGAGGTGGGTAGGGGCACAGGTGGCATCCGAGGGTGGGCCCGGCGTTGGGCGCTGGGTGAGGAAGCTGGTGGCCTTCCAGTCAGGCACAGGCAAGGGGCCGGGGCAGGAGTGGTGCAGGGGTGTGCACGGAGCCCGGGCATGGCCCGGGCTGGGGGTGTTGCCTCGTGAGGAGCACAGGCCGGTGGGCTGGCAGGCCTCTCAGGGCTTCCCCTGAGGACATGCCTGCCCATCCGTCCATCCCAGGGAGGAAGGTGGCCAAGGGCAGGAGGGCCTGCAAGGCGCCCTCTTGTGGCAGCTGGGGAGGAGCCGGGTGGGGTCACCACAGAACCTGGCCCTGAACAGCTTTTCATCTGTCAACCTCCCCATCCCACGCCACAGCTTGGCTGGCCCACTGTCGCCCTGGACACAGTGAGGACATGGATAAGTCAACACCTCCCCTCTACGTCCTTCTCTCCCCCATGCCTCGCTTTGGACAGGGTCAAGGATGAGCCTGGGTCTGGCCTTCTGAGTCCAACCCAGGGACCAGGTCAAGCCACCACACCCAAATTCCTCTGCTCCTCCCGGGCCCTGCACTCTGCTTTCCCTTGCTGGCCCCCCTGTGCAGGGGCTGCATCCTTCCATCTCTGGGGCCCAGCAGGACAAGCTTGTGGGCAGTGGGGATCACCTCCCTCACCCTTCCCCTCCCATCCAAAGGTCACAACCGGCAGCAAAGAAAACTAACAAGCACTTGGGTAAAAATTAAATGTGCACAGCAGACGGTTCCAAAGTCCCACTACTGTGGGGGAGGGGGGTGGGCAGGGGTGATGGGGTGACCAAGTGGAAAGTGAAGGCATGTACAGGGGCTCCACGCTTTCCCTGCAGTCCCTGGCGGCGATAATCCCAGCCTGCACGCATTGGGTGCACAGCAGGCCTCAGATCCATGCTGCTCCTGTGGGTGGTGTCCTGGGCCAGTGGGGTACCATGGGGAGCCCTAACGCAGAGGCATCCCCAGCCCGTCCCCCTGGATGGATAGGACTGTCCCCTGGCCCAGCCAGCCTCCACAGCTAAGGATACCCTGGGGGCCAATACACCGGTCCCCGGGGGCCAAAAAACCCACCCCAGAGGTCCTTAGGCCCCACTGTAGGTGCCTTCGTCTTCCTTTGCCTGGCCCGGTCAGAGTGAGGATCTGGGAGACCTCATTTAGGGAGGGGGCTGAGTGTTGAGGTGAAGTGCAGAGAGGCTTGGGTCTCCACCGACCAGCTTCCATTCCGCGGCCCTGAAAGGGTCCGAACCTGGGTGCGAGGCCGCCGGCTCTGGCACATAGGCCGGGGTTGCGGCGGCTGCACAAAGTGCTCATTCACGCGCGCTGGCGGCCGGCGGGCTGCGCCAAGGCCCTCCACTGCAGGGCCCGAGCGCGTGTGCGGGAGAACAGAGCTGCGGCCGGGCCTGGGGAGTGCTCGGGTGCGCGGAGCTGGACCCGGCCGCACGTGCGCGGGGGAGTGAGGACCAGGCCGCGGCCGCTCGGCGGTGGGGGTGCCGAGTGGGGGGCGCGCATGGAGGGTCCGCGGGGCGAAGACGCGGGGCGCGCGCTCCCGGAGCAGGAGGATGGGGCGGGGAGCGCAGTGAGCGGCCAGCCGAGGGAGATGTGTGGGGGCGCGCGCATGGGGCTCACAGACCCGCCCCCCAAGGGAATCCGCAGCCTCAGTCTGAGGATGGAGGTAGGAGGGTGTCAGGCTCAGGGCCAGCCGGCGGGAGAGGCCCGGTGCTCTCCATGTTCCCATCCAGCACCCGGGGCCCGTGCACCACGCGGCATGTCGGGGCCCTGGAAGCAATACGGGCCGTCGACCGGCAGCCCCTTTGCACTCGGGGTCGGGATACAATATTTCCTTTCCAAATAAGCGTATTTGACAATTTAAAACGGGGATTTAAAGACAAATATTAAGGAAATAACCATGTGGCCTAAGGCTGGGCAGAAGCCCCCAGAGGGAGGTTCCAGCAGGGTGAACCCCAAGGCCCCTGCCCGGGTGAAGTGTGCAACTCGGTGGGCCCACCGCAATGAGGGGGTGTGGGCCTCAGCAGCCCCTCTGGCAGGCAAACGCCCAGGACTAGATACCCGTGTGCGGGGCCCAGACCGCAGGTGCCGATCACCAGCCTCAATGCAGAAAAGCCGTGGACGGACACGGCAGGGGCAGGGGTGTCCTGCAATTCTCCCAAAGGTCAGACGTGACCGCAACTGTTACTCCTTCACCTGGTTTAGACACCCAGCCTGGGCAGAGTATGAGGCCCAGTGCCTGCTGGCAAGGGAGCCAAATCCGGCCCCCAGGCTGCATCTGACAGGATAGGGGCTCCTGGTGGACCCCATTAGCCCCTCCCTGAAACATCTCCACCTGCCTTGAATCTCACCCCACCCAGGTGCTTTCTTGCCCAGAGCCTCCAGAAACCCCTGCCCCTCCCCTTCCTAACTCAGAGGAAGGGCCCCTTCCCACACTAGGTCCCCACCCCAAGTAAGCCCCTCTCCTACACCAGCACCCAGGCCCCCTGGCCCAGCACGAGCACACATGTGTATCTGCCCCTGGCCACCACTGCTCTGGGCACCAAGGAGTCCTCTGTATCACAAAACCCCCAAGGGCGCTGAGGTCACTCAGGGAGTTCTCTCGGCCCCTTTGCCAGTAGCCGGGGTAGGAGATAAATGTATATGCCCCCCTCAATAGCTACCCTCCCCTCTGCACCCCGAGGTGCACCTGATCTGCCCCAGGGAGGGGCCTGAAGCTCCTGATCTGGGCAAACAGCTCCCACCAGGGGCCAAGTGGGTCCTGGGATGGACTCTGGGCGGGGGGGCGGTCAGTGGAGGGAAAACCCTAGGCTGTGTCCTGGCGGGATAGGAGAGCAGTAGGGGCTACGGGGCTACGGCAGCCCGCGGGATGGGCCCCTTTCCACACATAACCCTTCAAGATCCCAGTGGTGGAAGTTCACCTGTTACTCAGTGTAAAGGTGGGGGATCAGAATAGTCATTGTATCATTTGTGGGTCGCATGGGTAATCATCTAAAGCCATCATGTGCCTTCACGCCAGTCCTTGCCCACGCCCGGCACCTGACAGTCACGCAGGTGGTCGGACCCCCACCCCCCCAAGAAGGGTGTACCTGGCTGGTAGCATATCTTGATGCCCGCTGGCCCTCCTGCCTTCAGCAATCCACACACCTGCACGCACACACACTTAGCAAGGGCCTCACACCCGCTTTCCACACGAGGACACACAACAGAGGCCGAGCATACAGCTGCCCAGTGCCGCTCGGGCCGGCGCTCCAGTGTGGACCGGACCTGTCTCACGGCACAACGGGGAGGATGACCAGGGATGGGATGAAGAGACCGGCCCCTCCCCCAGTGCCTACCCTTAGTTAGTTGTGGGGACCACAGCAATAGGCCCCAGAGCTGAAGGGTCTCCTCTGCCTGTACCCTGTCCCAGGACTGGCTGGGCTCCTGGGCCTTCTGCCTCCCCCAAGGACCCCAGAATCCAAGCATCCTGCTCCAGCCACTGGGTGCCCCACACGTGGGGCCCCGCTGGGAGGCTGGGAGCTTATCAAGAGGCCCACACAATTGTTTGTGAGCCTCTGATTACAGTACAACTCCCTGGATTAACCGCTCAGGTAACACTGGTCTGGGGGAAACCCATGACTCAGCAATCTTTGGGGTAAATAATTTAACTGCAAGCCCAGCTGGCCAAGCAGTCAGATGGTCACCACGGAGCACTGCCCGCGGTGGGCGCCAGTTCTGAGCCAGAACCCTGCCGCCCACACTCCCCCACCCACCAACAAAAGCCAGAGGGCTCTGGAGGTCCGGCCGGCCGGCGGACTCTGGCCCCGACAGGCTGACAGGCCAGCTCCCTCGCTACCCTCCGGTCCTCCAAGCCCGTGAGGGGCTCCCTCAGGTAAGATCATCCCGGGGCATTGCGGCAGGACTGTGAAATCCCCGAGGCGACACGAGAGGCCAGCTCCCTGGGTGAAGGGGAGGGCAGGGCGGTTCTAGGGTCTCCTTTGTGGACCCCCCGGCACAAGGCAGATGCCACTTAAACAGTCCTCACTCTACACATCTGGACTCTGGGGGCTCGGGGGGACCCCTGTGTGCTGAGGTCGTCCCAGGAAGGAAGCACAGCTCAACATCCCCCTGGAGCTCATGGGGGCTGTGCCTGCCTGCCCCCCTACGTGCCGTCCTCCACAGCCCGGGGAGACCCCAGGCCCTGTATCCTGGGCCTGGGGTGACAAGGCAAGAGAAGGCCAGCTGCCCTCGGGACATAAGTGCAGTCCCACACTTGTGTTCCACGGTGCACCTGTGTGGTCTGAGACCCCGACCCGCCTCAGCAGTGTGAACACACACCTGGGAAGGGGTACCCCCCAGTCCTGGCAGACCGGGAAGAGGACAGATGCCGGTCGCCCCAACTTCCCTCCCAGCTGGCCCCCGCTGAGATCACCCTCCCAAAGCATGTCCCAGGAGTTCTGCCCAAGGAGCAGGGGGTGGCTAGAGCCGCTGTCTGAGCAGCCCTCCCCCAGCGCAGACGTGGGTCCCAGTATCTCCAAGGTTCAACAGGGGGCATTGGGAGGCCCTCGTCCTCCAAGCCCATGGCACAGAGCTGACCCAAGGGCTGCCAGAGGGGACCACGGTGGTTGGGATGGGGGGGGGGGCCTGTGCCCGCACCGGGAGGTGGACAGGGAGCAGCGGAGCGGGGTCCGGCCACGCGCAGGCCTGGGTCTCTGCTCAGCCCTGCGACCCCAGCGCTGACGCCCGCCTCCACTGCAGGTTTTCCCGGATGGAGGTGGCCCCTGAGTGCGCGCAGCGGGGCGGCCGGCCGGTGCTGATCCGCCAGCGGTCCCCAGCGCCCCTGGGCCTGTGTGAGATGCTCAAAGCCAGGCTGTGGTGGAGGTGCGCGTGCAGCCCGCAGAGGGCCTGGACGCTGGTGCAGGACCTGCTCCCTGCCACACGCTGGCTGCGCCAATACCAGCCACGGGAGGCCCTGGCTGGCGACGTCATGTCCGGGCTGGTCATCGGCATCATCCTGGTGCCCCAGGCCATCGCCTACTCACTGCTGGCGGGACTACAGCCCATCTACAGTCTGTACACGTCCTTCTTCGCGAACCTCATCTACTTCCTCATGGGCACCTCTCACCACGTGTCCGTGGGGATCTTCAGCCTGCTCTGCCTCATGGTGGGCCAGGTGGTGGACCGCGAGCTCCTGCTGGCCGGCTTTGGCCCCGCCCAGGGCGGCGCCGGGCCCGGGGACAACAGCAGCAGGGTCAACGCCTCAGCCGCCGCCGTGGGGCCCGGGCCGCAGGACTGCAAGCAGGACTGCTACGCCATCCGCGTCGCCGCTGCCCTCACGCTGGTAGCCGGCAGTTACCAGGTGAGGGGCCGACCGGCTGGGGTTCTACCGAGCGAGGCGCGGGCCCCTCGGGCGCTCACCGCCCACGCAGAAGGGCCAGGCCCAGGGCAGTGCGGGCTCAGGGCCTCAGAGGACGGCGGGTTTAACCAGCAAGGACAGGACAGAGCAGGCTGAGGCAGAGGTGGGCACGGGACGGCACCCCAGGACCGGGGCACCTGAGGGCCTGAGGTGCCCGGGAACGGGGGCCCCGCCAGCCAGCGGTGGCCCGGACAGCAGTAGTCGGCTGGAGTGGGGCCTCAGCTCCAGACGCGCCTGGCTGGCCCACACAGCTCCCCTGGGTCTCCCGTCCCAGGTGGGACCCTGAGAGGCTGCCTCCCTTCCTGCAGCCTCCCCACACCCAGGGGTCTCCTGGACCAGGCCTGTCCTGTCCACCCCAACAGCACACCCTCCCAGGGGCCCCAGGTCTCCCGGGTGGGGGGCAGTGCCCCTCGCAGGACAGGAGAAAGGAGCCGCTTTCCGATGCCCGGAGCCTGCACGCGCGAGGGGACCAGAAATGAGCATACGGGGCCACGTGCGCGCCTCCAGCGTCTGCCGTGCCTGTGTGCGCACACGTGTGTGCGGGGGACTCCGGGCAGAGTCCGTTCGGGAAATAAGCGGCAGCAGTGAAGGGGTGCTGGGCTCTGTGCTGCGGCCGCCTGCTCTGCTGCACCAGGCGGCCCGCTGCCCTGACCACGCTCTGTCCACAGGTCCTCATGGGCATCCTCCGGCTGGGCTTTGTGTCCACCTACCTCTCCCAGCCACTGCTCGATGGCTTTGCCATGGGGGCCTCGGTGACCATCCTGACCTCCCAGCTGAGGCACCTGCTGGGCGTGCAGATCCCACGGCACCAAGGGCCTGGCATGGTGGTCAGCACGTGGCTGAGCCTGCTGCGCAGCGCTGGGCAGGCCAACCTCTGCGACGTGGTCACCAGTGCCACGTGCCTGGCCGTGCTGCTGGCCTCGAAGGAGCTCTCAGACCGCTGCCGGCACCGCCTAAAGGTGCCGCTGCCCACGGAGCTACTGGTCATCGTGGCGGCCACGCTGGTGTCCCACTTCGGCCAGCTCCACGAACGCTTTGGCTCCAGCGTGGCCGGCGACATCCCCACTGGTTTCGTGGCCCCCCGGGTGCCCGACCCTGGGCTGATGTGGCGTGTGGTGCTGGACGCCGTGCCCCTGGCCCTCGTGGGCTCCGCCTTCTCCATCTCTCTGGCCGAGATGTTTGCCCGGGGCCACGGCTACTCCGTGAGGGCCAACCAGGAGCTGCTGGCCGTGGGCTGCTGCAACGTGCTGCCTGCCTTTTTCCACTGTTATGTCACCAGCGCTGCCCTGTCCAAGAGCCTAGTGAAGATAGCCACCGGCTGCCGCACGCAGCTGTCCAGCGTGGTCAGCGCCGCCGTGGTGCTGCTGGTGCTGCTGGCCCTGGCACCGCTGTTCCGGGACCTGCAGCGGTGCGTGCTGGCCTGCGTCATTGTGGTCAACCTGCGGGGCGCCCTGCGCAAGGTGAGGGACGTCCCGCAGCTGTGGAGGCTCAGCCCCGCTGACGCGCTGGTCTGGGTGGCCACGGCGGCCACCTGCGCGCTGGTCAGCGTCGAGGCGGGGCTGCTGGCCGGCATCCTCCTGTCTCTGCTCAGCCTGGTTGGCCGCACCCAGCGCCCGCGGGCTGCCCTGCTCGCTCAGATCGGGGACTCTGGCTTCTACGAGGACGCTGCGGAGTTTGAGGGCCTGGTCCCTGAGCCTGGGGTGCGGATATTCCGCTTTGCGGGGCCGCTCCACTACGCCAACAAGGATTTCTTCCTGCGGTCACTCTACAGCCTCACGGGGCTGGACGCAGGGCGCACGGCCGCCAGGAAGAAGGAGCGGGGCCTGGAGGCGAGGGCCGGCGAGGGAGACCCTGTCGAGGGTGTGGACCTGGGCCCAGTGACCAGCACGGCTGCGCTGGTGCCCACGGCGGCCCGCTTCCATGCCGTGGTCATCGACTGTGCCCCGCTGCTGTTCCTGGACGCAGCCGGTGTGGCCACGCTGCAGGACCTGCGCCGAGATTACGGGGCCCTGGGCATCGCCCTGCTCCTGGCCTGCTGCAGCCCCTTGGTGAGGGACACGCTGAGGAGAGGTGGCTTCCTTGGGGAGGACCAGGAGCACGCGGCCGAGGAGGGGCAGCTCTTCCACAGTGTGCATGGCGCTGTGCAGGGGGCCCGAGCCCGCCGCAGGGCGCTGGCGGCCACGGACTCCGCCCTCTAGCAGCGTCCCAGGAGCCCTCAGCAGACACGCTCCCGCAGTCGGTCACCGACACCACTCACCACACCCCTCCAAGAGTGACACGGTGCCCCTCCACCCTGGAGGAACCGGGGAGCACACAGAGGCCCCAGACGCTTGAACATCCAAGAGCGGCACCTTTGAAACGGACTGTCACAGAGCCCCCTGGGCCCGCGTGCTGTGCGTCCGTGGTCCTGTAGGGTCGATTTGACAGAGGGTGTCACCTCTTATTTGAACAAGGGCCCGAGGCAATCAGGACGCCTCCAAGGTGCCCATAGGATACTGGTCCCTTGGCCTGCCCAGTCCCAGGCCCACTGGTGAGAGGTGGCAGCTCTGGCCAGGGGCCTGAGGGTCTCTGTGTCTCTGAAGTCTTCCAAACACACACCCAAGTGTTCCTTCGCCTCACGCCTTGGCTGGGCTGAGCCTTGCAGGGCCGAAGGGGGCTGGGACCAACACAACTTCAGCCCAGCCCTTGGGCAGTGTTCCTGCAAAGCCTGACCCCCGAGCACACCGCATGAGGCATGTGGGTGCACTCTTGCTGGTGCAGTGGGACACCAACCTGCCCCTGAGCCTCTAAGTGATGTCCAGCGGATGTGAGCTGTGCCCAATCCAAGGGCCGCTCAGCACCCACCAGAGCCCCACACATGACATTCTGCCAGGAAGTGTGAGGGCAACAGCTCTTCAGAGCAGGATTCTCCTCTCTTCTGCCCCCACCACGGCCCTCACACTGCCCGGTCCTGCACACCCCGACATAGTCCTCCTCTTAGCCTCAGTCCTCCTCTCCATAAAGGGGGCTCTGCCGGCTGCCCCCATCACTCACCTGGCTGTGACGAGCTCCAGCAGCCAGTGGGTCCGGACCTGCTCAATGCCACCATGAGGGACAGCGCCCACGTAGGCCAGGTTGAGCTGCTGGTCCCAGCTGAGGTCATACTGGTCAGCCTGGCTGTGAGGCAGTGGGGGGCTGGGGAAAGAACAAGGGGGATGGGGCATGAGTCCCCGTGGACAGGGCCTGCCTGGGATTGCCCGGGACACCCATCTCCAGCAGCTGGACTGGGGAGTACCTGCCAATGAATGTTACTGTCCCTGATGTAATAAAATGACCCCTAACACCAGGAATGTTATTAAGTCTCACGTTTATGGAAATCAGGGACACCCCGAAAAGAGAGGACCCCATCCCAATACCCTGCTCCTTCCCCCTTCAGCCAGGTGATCTCAGCCAGAAGCAGGCCACAGAGGGGTTGGAGACACGAGAGGGGGTCGGAGCTGGGGGGGGAGTCAAAGACACGGGGGGTTGGGAGATAGGTCCCAGGACAGGGATGTCTGACATCACTGTGGCCGCCCCCTTGGGAGGGTCCTGGTCTGCAGCAAAGAGCAGTGTCCTGGGCCGCTGCCCCTCCTGGGCCTGGACGGCCCCAGGTGGCCACTGCGCAAACTCAGGGCCTGTCCGCAGGTCTCCACCACACCGGGCACCCACTCACAAAACCCCTCGTGGCACCCAAAACACCGCCTGCAGCCGGCCGACAAAGAAAACCCCCAGTCTGACTGAAGGCGGACCCCAGAGGAAGGAGTAAACCAGCCAGGGAAGGGTCAGGGCTTGGGCAGCCTTCCTCACATCAGAGCGCCTACGAGCGGTGGGCGCGGGAGCCCAGGGGTCTCTCCAATGCAACCAGGGGGTCCAGGAGCGCGGCCCGGGTTCGGGAGGAGCGCGCGGCGCGATGGAGGCGAGATGGGCCTCTCGGGCCTCCGTTTCCCCGCGTGGAGCGCTCACCAGAAGCCGGTGCTCCTCCAGAAGGGCCGCAGGGGCCGCAGCGCGCGGGCCGCGTCCACGAGCACTAGGTGCGGGGCCTCTGCCAGGGCCCGGGGCGCGGCCAGCAGCGCGGCCAGCAGCGCGAGCAGCGGGGTGCGGGAGCCCGGGGGCCGCATGGCGGAGCGCGGGGGCGCGGGGGGCGCGGGCGCACGACCCCCGCAGGCCCGGCGGCTCCTCGGCGTTCCGGGAGCCCAGGTCTCCGCCGCCGGTTCCGCCTCCGGGTCGCACGCCATGTGACCGCCGCTGCGGGGCGGGGCGGGGCCGGGCGGTGGGCCGGGTCTGGGTGGGTTCTCGGAACCCGGGCGGGGCGGGCGGGTGAGTGGGCGGGGGCTGGGGGCCCCCCCACCCCGGCCGGGCTCCCGCCTGGGGAGTCCTGGACCGCTGCCCCTCCCTGGCTCGGTCCTCCCCCGCTGGACGGCAGTACCCGCCCGCCCTGCTCACCGGCTGTGCTCGGGCGCTTCCTGTAAGAGCGCTCCGCTGTCCCCGGGCCCGAGAGGGAGTCGTCGTCGGCTTCATGCCTCGGATCGCCCCGGAGGCCGGGGAGTCGCCTAATGTACGGGTCAGGCGGCTACTGATGGCTCCGACCTGCGGTGGCTGGACAGTGGGCACAGGTGGTCGGATGTGGGACACATTTGGAAGATGAGCGCTAGGACCGCCGGTGGTTTGGATGCAGGGGTGGGAGGGAAGGAGCAGAGTCATAGGTGAGCCCCTGGGGTGTTGGCTTGGCACAGCGAAGTGACAAGGAGCAGGTGTGGTCGGGGCACAAGCTGGCTTGGAGAGGGTGAGCGGACCTTGCTGACAGGCAGCTGGGTGGCCTGGCCTGGGTTTACGCTTCACGTACACACGCAGCGGGCAAGTCGTACAGCACAGTGTCTTCCACAATCAGACGTTTCACCACCCTGCACCCTCCTGCCTGAAACAGCAGAACCCCGTCGCTGGAGGCCGCCAACGGACCGGTCCCCCAGGCTGGTGACAGAAACAGGATTTGCAGAGATAAGAGCGGGCGATTTTCTAGAAGTGTTGGAAGATACCCCGCCACAGAATCAAGCAGTGCCACGAAGCCCACGAAGAAAGGCGTAAAGAAAGCTGAACCCAAGCACATCATCGTGAAGGGCTGAAACCAAAGACCCACGAAGTATCTTCAAAGCTCACTGACTTTTCAACAGAAGCAATTGAAACCAATACACAGTGAAATGAAAACTTCAAAGTCTTGGAAATACACGACTGGTAAGATAGAATTCTGAATCCAGCAAGAATTTTACTTCCAAAGAGAAGGTCAGATAAAGACTTTGTGGAGAAATGGACTCTGGGGACATTGGTCACCATTGGCCCTCACCACGGAGATGATAACTGGTACCTCCAAGCAGAATGATCCAGCACAGCCCAGAGGTACAGGAAGAGTATGTTGTACATGAATCTAATGAAGAGTGATTTATACAAAAATAATGTAATGTCTTCTGGGGGCTTAAGTACACCAGAGAATCAAAATGTGTGACAGTTAACACAAGTTGTGAGTGGAATAAATGCACACTGATTGGCTGGCCACAGCGGTGTCCGTGGTCCTAATCCCAGGACCTCTGAGTGTGACCTTCCGTGCTGAAGAGACTTGCAGATGTGATTAAGTGAAGGCTCTTGAGATGGGGAGATAATCCCGGATGATCCGGATGGGCCCTATTTGTCATCACAGCATCCTCGTGAGGGGGAGGCAGAGGGAGACTTGACACGGGAGTGGCCACGTAAAGACCTCGGAAGAGAGAGAGATCTGGAGACTGTTCTAAAACGTGCACTCAGGATTTGTTTTAACCAGGTATGGTGAGACACACACACAGGGAGATGATCGCCGTGCAGGAAGAAGTTCATACTCACGGATCCCAGGAAACAGGAGGCCGGGCACTCGGTCCCGGGCCACACAGGGACACAAGGGGTAGGGAGAGATCAGCAAAGGGCCTCATGACAAGTCTCCATTACACCGAGGCTGAACACACCTCCCCTTCTGTACAGGGAAAGCTTTTCAGGTTGGTGTGAGGTGAGAGTTGGGCAAAGGGCCCTTAACTAAGGGAGCTTAACGCCTGGGGCAAGATAGAGACTCAACTAGGGGTCCATTTATTGGACTGGGATATGAAGAGGAATTGTTTAAGAAGACCATTATGTCCCTCAGTGAAACGGTCATGGAACGTGTCGGGGACATGGTGGTCTCAAGTGACACGTGTCTTGGCTACTGTGTTAGTAACGTCTGTAACTCCAAAGGGTGAGGATGTCTTAGTCGAGACTCATATTGTGGCCTTGGTATATCCAGAGACATGTGTGATTTTAAGTTACATTTCTGGCGTCTGTGAGGCAAGAGAGTCCCAGCGTTCTTTACTCTGAAGGGGACAGTTTTAGGCAATGGCCGCACAGTGCATCAACATCGTGAAGATGAGCCATTATTGCCAAGAGCATCCACCGCTCGGACACCTGCATGAGGTTTGGCTAAAGTGCTAGCCTTGGGTCCTGTCCACGTTGGGGGACGTCCTGGCAGCAGGACTCCACTGGGCTCGGTCACACGTGGTGGCTGGTGGCGCTGTTCACATGACCTGCCCGCTCCGAGGCTCCAAGTCCCAAGGGGCTCCCGGGCAGCCAGGAGCCTGGGGAGGAATGTGTTGCCAGGGGGGCCCAGCAGGACTAAAAGCTGGTGGACCTCTGTGCCCTAACGAGTGTGTCCCAGGAATCCCCTTGGGGGGGCGCCATCTTGGAGAGAGGAGGCTGGGTCAGGATCTCGTCTGGGGGGTGGTGCTGTGGCAGAGAGACTGCCGGAATAGGCACAGAGCTGGACGTTTCAGCCCACCAGTAAGAACAAAATATTTACACGTTGGTTGGATACAGTTTTTTTTTTTAAGATTTTATTTATTTATTTGAGACAGAGAGAACGAGAGACAGAGAGCATGAGAGGGGGAGGGTCAGAGGGAGAAGCAGACTCCCCGCTGAGCAGGGAGCCCCATGCGGGACTCGATCCCAGGACTCCAGGATCATGACCTGAGCCGAAGGCAGACGCTTAACCGTCTGAGCCACCCAGGCGCCCCAAGACTTTTTTTTTTTTAAAGATTTTATTTATTTATTTGAGACAGAGAGAATGAGAGAGAGAGAGCACATGAGAGGGGGGAGGGTCAGAGGCAGAAGCAGGCTCCCTGCCGAGCAGGGAGCCCGATGCGGGACTCGATCCCGGGACTCCAGGATCATGACCTGAGCCGAAGGCAGTCGCTTTAACCAACTGAGCCACCCAGGCACCCATAAGGACACCAATCTTGAAAATCTATCACTGTTGGCTGACATTCACTTGCTTGATGGTGAGAAATAAAATGAATAAGATAATAGATCAAATAGCATCTATTTTCCATCAAAATACAAAAATATGTAACAACTTTTTCTCCCCTGCCTGTATTTGCTTATTTTCTTCATTCTTGATGCTCCGCCATTTGGGCCTTGGTCCTGGAGAGAGGGCCCTCCTAGGACTACACAGTTTCTGAAGAGAGCCCATACCCCCAGCCCACCTTTCAATGCTCTCACGCGCCAAACCAACACCCCCCTTGCCGCACATCACCCCAAGGCCAGATACTGGACAACTAGGACTGCCACTATAGCCTAGGCCTGCCCAAATTTTTCAAACTACCCGATCCTAAGCTTACTCCCCGTGCCGGCTGCTCACCCGTTTCTTCCCGTGGAAACCCCAGTAAAGACTCTGGGCCACACTCCCTTTGCTCCTGCTTCTCCTTTCTGACTCCGACTGGTGCTTCCCCACGGCCCCGCATGGTGTGGGGTAGCCCCTTCTCCTGGGAAATGTAAGTAATAAATTATCCTTCCAAAGGTGGGTGTTTCCATTTCTGTCACCTTACCATATCTGAGTAAAACAAATCCTGGGGGCAGGGACGCCTGGGTGGCTCCGTCGGTGAAGCGTCTGCCTTCGGCTCAGCTCATGATCCCGGGGTCCTGGGATCGAGCCCCAGGTTGGGCTCCCTGCTCGGCGGGAAGCCTGCTTCTCCCTCTCCCTCTGCCTCTCCCCCTGCTTGTGCTCGCCCTCTCAAATAGATAAATAAAATCTTTTAAAAAAATCCTGGGTATGCATTTTAGAGTAAAGATGCTATGCTTTGATGATGGAGGAAGGGATCATGAGCACAGGACTGCAAAGAACACAGCTCCAGAAGACAGAGAAGGCCAGCGGCAGGCCTCTGCAGGGAGCATGTCCTGTCCACACCGTGAGCACCTGCAGGGGCCTCTGCTGTCTTAGATCAGGACTGTGGAGCCCGAGGAGCAGAGACCCTGCGGCCTGGCCAAAGACAGACACAACAGGTCCACTCAATGGCACAGACTCACACGGGGCCTTGGTCATATGATCAGACGGTTTTGTAAACTTTGCTGAAGGAGGATACTAGGACCACAGCGATTCCCACACTGCCTCAAACTCCTTCTGTCACATTTCCCCTCTTGCTGGGGTGGTTCTGGGGAGGTGGGGGGCCCTTTTCAGGATCGGGCCAAGGGGAAGCTGAGTGGTAGAAACACCAGCTGGGGTTTAATGGACTATATTCATGTTGTCCCCAGTCACTTCCTCGCAAAGTTCATGCCAGACAGCCTGGCACAGAAAACAGCTTCCAGGAACTGCCATGGCCATTAGCCAGAAGGAGTGAATCACACGGACTTTTGGAATGGGATTAAACATTCTGCTGATTTAACAGGAAATGCTGACATCAACAAGATAATGGAGAACCCTCACAGCCAGTGTGACAAGGACGTGACGGAAGAGGTTCATGAGATCCGTGCGGGCATTTGAGATTAGTCACGGCACGAGAAAATGCAGTGTCCCAGACTTCCCAGCTTATAAATGAAACAACTCGTCAAAGTTCTCTCCAAACCTGACAGCAGTCTTGACAGGATAGGAGTTGTGAGTACTGAGTGGTCAAGCGAGGACTTTGGTGAACTAGTAGTCACGATGTTGTTTTCAATCAACCTTGTTAGAGACACTAAGTTCTTCTCTTTTCCCCCTGAAAGTAATGTTGAAAAATTGTTATAAGAAGAGACAATAAAAAACGTAGATGAAAAATGTATCCTAGTGGAGTACCATGCAGTTATGAATAAGAATTGTGGTATTTTCTTGATTTTGTGATGTTTATGCTATTAGTCAATTTTTGAAAAGATGATTTCTTATCTCATTCTGAATACATGTGTTTCTAATTCTATGATGACTTACATTCTTTCTTGAAGAGAGAGGCTGCGGGTCCCTGTGATGGGACCCTGCCTCACCCACACCACCAAGGCAGGCCTGGCGGCCTCGGGAGATGGAAATGGGAAACCAGGAGCATTTCCATGACCTCAGGGCAGGCAGGTGCCTGGACAGGACACAAAGGCCCTCCCCAGAAAGGAAAGGCTGATCAGTTGGATGAGGTGAAAACTTAGGAAGGCCTGTTCACCCAGAGCCACACTGAGAGCAACAGGACCATCCTGGTGTGGAGGAGGCCGTGCTGACGCAGGAAACTTCAATATTCATGGATCCTGGAATTGCGAATTCACCTGCTCACTGAAACTTGTTTGTGAGCCCACAGTCAACACTCCCAGCACGTCCGTGGTCGTTCGGGGATGTGCCCAGAGCAGCGAAGACGGAGCGTGGCCCGAAGTCCCCGGCGGAGACAGGAGGAGGCGACGCCCTGCCTTCTCGGTTCAGCTCGCCCTGGAAACAAGTGTCCTTTCCGTTGTCGATCTAGTGCCACATGTCCCGCATTTTCGTGCTTTTGGCTGGTGACTCCGTTGTTTATAACGACCCCCCAGCACGGTCCTGAGGTCCCGCCCAGGGCTCCAAGTGCCAGAGGCCGTGATGGGCCTGCAGACAAAACCGCGTGCTGGGTGGGTTTTGTTGAGGCGTGAGGTTCGGTGATGCCGGCCAGATGGGTCCTTGATGACTCAACCGTATAGTCGATGAGGTGCCTTTAAACAGAAGCCACACGACACACGGTTCTGTGTTGATCCGTTGATGAAAACGTGCCCAGAGCCTCCCAGGAAGCTGACCCTGCATTTCCCCAGGAGCCCTGGTTGTGTGTTCGCGGACCCCGCAGTCCCGCGTTCACGGTTCCAGAGCAT
>NC_138370.1:178159576-178178439 GCF_054177405.1 Leptonychotes weddellii
ACACACGGTTCTGTGTTGATCCGTTGATGAAAACGTGCCCAGAGCCTCCCAGGAAGCTGACCCTGCATTTCCCCAGGAGCCCTGGTTGTGTGTTCGCGGACCCCGCAGTCCCGCGTTCACGGTTCCAGAGCATGGCAGCCGCGGACGGCGAGAATGGACTGTAGTTCACAAAATAATCATCTCCAGAGTATGTAAATAAGTACAAAGCAATAAGGAAAAGTTGCTCAATAGAAAAATGATCAAGACACTTAACAAACAGGGCCTTACAAAAGAGCTGCAGAGGGCAGGTGGATCCGTGATAAGGATCTGGCGACTTCCTCACCGCCAAAGGACAGAAGTGAAAACCACACCAAAACCTACCAGAAAAGCTGAAATTGTGAGACCGTGGTTGTCACAAACGCACAGCAGAGGAAAATCTCCTACGTTGCTAGTGGACGTACACATTAGTATTTTGGTGTGGGTTTATTTTTCTTCAGGATTCTCTTCTAGAGGTGCACAAGCCTGTCCTGTGGCCCAGCAAGGGTCCTCCAGTGGACGTGTGTATACACGGACCAGAGCTCCTGGAGACATCTTTCCTAACAGCCCAAGTCAGGCACCAATGCACAAGTCCGTTCACAGGAGAAAGAATAAACCGTGGTGCGTCCACATTGGGGCAGATGCCGACGCGCACTGAATGTGCACCAGCGGGAAAGAGACCCATCTGTGGTGCTCAGAACAAGACATGGGGCGTCGGAAGCCACTCGCCAAATGATGCACAGCTGGCCTGTTTCTGTGCGAGTCTGACAGATGGGGGTGCCCGTAACAAAGGACCACAAACTGAGGGGCTTGAACAACAGGCGTTGGTTCTTTCACTGATTCATATGTTGAAACTCTAACCCCATGGATAGTATTTGGAGGTGGGGCATTTGAGGGTCAAGAGCATGGGACGGGGTTAGTGCCCTTATGAAAAGAGACACCAGATGGCTTGTCCTCTCTGTCTCTCTCTTGCTGTGTGAGGAGCCAAGCGAGAAGGCCCCTGTCTGCAAATCAGGATGAGGCCCCCACCAGAACATGACCATGCGCCACCCCGATCTCAAACTTCCAGCCTCCGGAACCGTGAGAAGTAAATGTTGGTCAAGCCCCCCAGCCTGTGGTGTTGTGTTAGGGCGCCTGAGCTTATGGAGACCCTGAGAGAAAAGAAGGCGAGAGGGACAGCCTGTAGACCCAAAGCTCTCTGCAGGAGCATGGGCGCAGAGCGGGCCACCCAGATCCTCGAGAAGAGCCGTGCTCCAGGCAGATGTGTTCAGTGTCAGCTAGAAGCTGCTAACTATTTTGGAAGGTGTCCCAAGAAGTTCTCGGGAAGGTTTGATGGCAGTGTGTCTGCATTTCTGTTGGCATGCCGCATCAGAGAGCAGTTCCGTTTCTGCAGAAATGCACACAGGATACCCCTTCTCCAGGTGTTTCCCCTGCCCCCCACTTTCTCACGCACGGAGAGATACGTCCTTTGGTCCTGTTTCCTAAGAAGTCAGCTATGGTTTGCATGGTGCGGAGTGTTCTTCCATAGAAACCTGTGCCTTCTCAGGCTCCATGGCTAGATTATAACCCTGCTAGGGCCAGGAGGCAGGTCGGACCTGGGGCCTGGCCCCCACCTGTGACTTGTGACCTGGCTGAGGGCAGGCTCGGGGAGCTGGGTGGGTTGAAGCCAGAATGGGGGTGCTGAGGAAACAAGGGGAGAGGAGTGGCCCCAGGGCCTTTGCACCCTCTGTTTCCCCTTGCTTGGCTGTTTTCCTGCTGCCCACGGCCCAGCTCCTCCTGGGCACTCAGGCCTGACTCTCTCCATCCACAGCGGCACCAAGACATTAAGTGGCATTTCCAGGCTTGTTTATTTTTCAGTTTGTTGTCTGTCAGCCCCAGAACTCAGCTCCAGGAGTGCAGACATGCCAGCCCAGTGCTCTGGGTGCGCAGTGAACAGTTTCTGGACAATGAAGAACCCTCCTGGGAGTGAGGGCGAGAGTCCTCCTGCCTTCTCAGGACCCTGTCTCTGGCACTGCCCCCTCTCTCTCTCCCTCTGCTGTCCACACCTGGAATCCCCCCTCAGCAAAATAAGGCACTGTAACCCTCCCTGTCTCTCCCTCCACAGGCCCTCCCAGCAGGCCCAGCACACTTCCAGGCTTTGCCTTGCCGCCTTCGGGGTCATTACACACCCCCACCCTGGACATTATTCCCCCCTGGCTGCATCCTCCACCCTGTTTTTCTCCTCCTCTGGGACCCTGGGGCTCTACCCTTCCCCGCACCCACGGGAGCCGACCCCTTCCTGCAGCCCCCGCTTTTCCCTTCTGGGTCCCCCAAGAAGTCCCTTGGCCCACGATACCCATTTCGGCCACTGGCATTGATTGCAGCCTGCGCTGAGGCCCACAGAAGTAGGGACCCTGGAGTGATTTCTGGCAGGCTGTGGGGTCAGGGTGACCTTCGTGGACACGTCCCCTACCCCCCCCCCCCCCCCCAGTGTGCGTGCTGGCGTCGGCCCTTTGTAGAGCCAGACATCTCAGCAGGGCTGGCTGGCGGGCAGAACTCACTGCCTTCCCCAGGGGTGCGGTGGGGGCCGGTCTTTCCTAGCAGGGAGGGGTCGAGGAGGACCTGGGGAGCGTCGCGACAGGCCAGCCCCCGACGGGAACACAAGGCCACGACCCGGAGGGAGGGACGCTGGCCCCTCGGGCTTCCCACAGAGAGCTGATGGGAGAGGGCACCATCTGCGAACACGCGGGGCAGCAACGTCGGCGTGGGGAGGGAGAACTCCCTGCTACCGCTGACCCGGACCCTCATGACTTCCTCATCCGTGGTGAGGACAGGGGCCGGCTTTGCGGGTATTCGGGGCAGGGCAGGGCCCACGCGCGCGAAGACAGCGCACCCGGCCTTCTACGCACGGCCGGGGGCCTGAAGGGGAGGCGGGCCTTGGTTCCCGACTCCGCCCCGGGCCCCTGGGATGTGCCGCATGCTCGCAGGGCCTCCCCGCGCAACCACGAACCACCCGCGGGATCGGCGTGTCGCGTGGGAGGTGTCCGTCTGCGCAGGCGCGGGTCTGGGCGCCGCAGGTGCAAACGCCTTGCGCCGGCGTCGGCGGGAAGCTGCGTGCGGGGAGCCCGGTCCCGATTCCCGGCGCAGGCTGTCGGCCGGACGCCAGACCCACCCCCCTGCCCTCCAGACCTCCCCAAGCGGCACCCCACTCGGCCCGGGCT
Organism: Leptonychotes weddellii; assembly: GCF_054177405.1. NCBI lineage: Eukaryota > Metazoa > Chordata > Mammalia > Carnivora > Phocidae > Leptonychotes > Leptonychotes weddellii. The sequence goes on from NC_138370.1 coordinate 178,162,792, forward strand.
CGGACCCCGGCTCCGCAGGCCTGCCCACCGGCCTCCCACCTCCGCCCCGCCCCAGGCCCCGCCCCCTCCAAGCCCCGCCCCAGAAGGCCCACCGCCCAGCCCGCCCCCAGCCCAGGCCCCGCCCCCCGGCTGCTCGGCCTCCGCCCCCGAGCGCGCGCCTGCGCAGTGGCGGCAGGCGCAGTCGGAAGCCCGGCGCGGACCGCGGGGTCGCCGGGGAGGCGGAGGTCCCTCTCACCCGCAGCGCGGACCCGGCTCTCGCCCGCCGCCGGGGCTCGGGCCGCCCGGGCAGGGATGGCGGCGGCGGCCGAGCCCCGGGCCCGTGCCTGGCTCGGCGGTAGCTCGCCGCACCCGGGCAGCCCGGCCTCCAGCCCCGAGCTAGGCGGCAGAGGCCGCGCGCGGCCGGGGCCGGGGCCGGGGCCGGGGTCTGGTCCGGAGCGGGCGGGCGCCAGGCCCCCAGGCCCCGCCGCGTCTGGCCACAGCTTCCGGAAGGTGACGCTCACCAAGCCCACCTTCTGCCACCTTTGCTCCGACTTCATCTGGGGGTTGGCCGGCTTCCTGTGCGACGGTGAGCGCCCGCGACCCCATCACAGACCCCAGCCCCTGGCCCAGAATGGGCTCCTCACCTCTGACCTCTGCACTCCCAGCAATGGCCTCCTCAGGACAGAACCGCCTGCCCCACGGGGCAGGAGTGTGCTGGCCTCAGACCCTGTCCAGGGAGGTGATAAGGACTGGCTCTTCCAGGGGCTTGGGGGCACCAGGTGGCTTCCCCCAGGACTGTGGGCCGCAGGAAAAAACTGCTCCCTGTGCTCCCTCACTGGGGTTGGGATTCAATGGGGGAAGAGCACTGTGGGCGGCGTGGGGCAGGTGCAGTGACTGGGGGATGAGTCCAGCCCACCCTGAGCAGGTGGTCCTTGTCTGGGCTCCTCAGTCCAGCAGCTGGGGCAGCAAGGGGCAGCAGTGTGGTCAGGCAGGGCTGGTCTGGGCCACTGGTTCCTGTACCCTAGTGCTGGGCCTTTTTTGCCCTGCATGCACACTGCTGCCCACAGGGCCAAGTGCGGCGTGCCCCAACAGGGCTCCCACCTAGCTGCCAAGCTGGCTGGCCGGGCGAGGAGGCCTTGCCTCCTCTGGCTCATTGGACATCGAGGGTGCAGGCTTCCAAGGTCTGCTCTCTTGTAGTCTGCTCCCTCTGGCAGGACAGGTGGGTGGGCCCTGGGGACCAGAGCTGCCCAGGGATGTGGAAGGTGGCATGTGGGGAGCCTTTTTTCCACTTGGGGAGACAGGCTTTTGTCTCTGGGGACAGAGGGACCACTTAACGCCAAAGTTTACAGAGAAGGCTTGACCAGGTCTGGGTGGAGGAGGCTGGGCCCTTCATGCAGGATGCCTTCTGCCAAAAAAAAAATGGCATGCTTGATCTGACTCCCTAGTGCTGCACCAGGTGGCCTGGGGGGAGTCACCCCTAGATTCTCTCATATCAGAAACACTGCCCTTTCTTACCGCCTCCCATGCCAAGAGGCTCACCTGAGCAGGGAGAAGTGCTTGTGCAGGCTGAGTCAGCTTTAGGCCTGAGGCTAGACCCAGGATCCCCGCACAGGTGAGAGGTGGTGAAGGTAAGGCTCCAGGTCTGAGGCTGGACCCAGGATCCCCGCACAGGTGAGGGGTGGTGAAGGCAGAGCTCCAGGTCTGAGGCTGGACTCCAGGTCCTCCTCACTGCGGTGACTTCCTGCAGGTGGGGCTCTAGGTCTAAAGGGCGAAGCAGCTCATGTAAAGAGGCTGGGCTTGGGGGATGACGTGGAGGCCATCCCTGGGCAGCTACATGGACCTTCTCCCCACCTCCATGGAGAAGGGGTGGTAATCTTGGCAAGCAGAGGGGCCTGACAAGGGTGTGGGAGGAAGAGCCTCCTCCCTTGCCTGGGAGTACCCAGGATGTGGGATGTGGGGTGATCGGGCCCTATCTCCGTGGGCCAGAGGAGCTGGGTGCCACCTGCCCGCCGCTGCTGCCTTCCGGGACAGAGCTAGTCTGGGTACCCTGAAGGGGAAGCTAGCTGGAGTGCTCACCCTTCCTCTCTGCCTCCCTGCTGCTTCCATGTGACTCCAGCCTACTGTAGTTTTTCTGAAGCAAGGTCTCAGGCTGTTCTTGCTAGCCTGTGGAGGACCGGCCTGCCTTCTCCTAGGGACGCGTGGGTAGGGCTGCAGTGGGTGGGAAGGGGCTGCCTCAAGGCCCCCGGTCACACTTTTCACCAAGGGCTATGTTGGAGAGTGAGTTCTGCCCCCTGCCCACTTCCCAGCTTCTTGCTGCCTTGTCTAACCCACCCCACCCCAGGCCCCCTGCCCCCTCCCCAGGCCCACTCACTGCTGTCTGTGCTGCCAGAGGCTGCTTCCTCTTGTGCTCCTCCTCCCATCCTGTTCGTCTCTGGGCCCCCTTCTTAGTGGCCTCGCGGGCACAGCGTACGTCTGAGTGCTCACTGCCTAAAGAGCCTCTGGGCTGTCTACCCCTCTGGGCGGGGGCAGGTGCAACCATCCCTGGGCTGGCCATCCTGCCTGCCTCGGGGGCCCTGGCCCATTACAGACTGGCCCTGGTCTCAGCAGGCACACCACACGGGAGGGCTAGTTAGGGGTCTTTTGAGTTGTAGGGGAGTGAGGGAAGGATGTTCTTGGTGAAGCTGGTCTCGGGGGAGATGCCCACTTACCTGCCTGCACCTCAGGGCCAACAGATTGGAGTGTTTCCCTGTGTGCAAGGGGCAGGGGCCACTCTCAAGACTCTAGGACACAGCGTCATCCCCACTCTGGGCTCTTGGGATGAGAGGTGGCGTGGGGCAGAGGATCAGGGTGTCCCTGGCGCTTCTGTGGAGGGAGGCTGTGACCATGCCCTCCCTCTGCCCCCACGACGGTGGAGACGGAGTCACTTTCTCCATTGCGCACGCTGGGTCGGAGCTGGGGGGGGAGCTGCAGCGACTCACCCCATGCTGACTCCCCTCCAGCTCTGGCAGAGCGGGCCCACTGTGAGAGGTGCACTGCCCTGTCAGAATGCTGGCACCTGGCCATGGCCCCTGGTGGTTCTGTTGGCCAAAGCCTGGGGTTGGACAGGGGCCAACTCATGCAACTCTCATTCCACAGTCTGCAACTTCATGTCCCACGAGAAGTGCCTGAAGCACGTGAAGACCCCCTGTGCGGGTGTGGCCCCCAGCCTGGTCCGGGTGCGTATGCAGTGTGGGCAGAGGGCTTGGGGAAGCTGGCTCTTGCGGCAGGTCCTGGGCTGAGAGGCTGGCTGGTTGGATGGGGTGGGAGTGTTCCATTGTGCTGCTTTGGGTCCCCAGGATGTGAACCCCTCCCAGGACAGCAGCGGGCCTCACTTCCCACTGGTTCTGACCACTCCTCTCGGGGGTCCCTGGCACCCAGCACTGCTCATCCTGCCTTTTGGTGGACCTCTGTCCCTGTGTGCTTGGTCCAGCTTGCCCCAGATGTGTCCTGAGGGCAGGGGAACAGGCCTGGAGGAAGCTGCTGGTGCCCAAGCTTCCTGGACTGCACAGCTGAATCAGGCTATGGGCAGAACCAGCCGGGGTGTTCCCTGCAGAAAGGGCTGCCTGAGATCACAGCTGGCCTTGGTCCTACAAGGACTCAGGAGACTGGGCAGTTCGGCAGGACCCCTAGGAGGCACAGAGGGGCGGGCGAGGATTTAGGGGGACCGCAGGGGTCAGGCAGGGGGTGTGGGTGGCAGTGGGAGCTGTTGAGGGTGTAGAGGACGAGGCCTCCTGGCCCTGGATGGGCGCTGGCAGGTAGGCCCCAGGCTGAGGGGGAGCTCTGCTCCCTGCAGGTCCCCGTGGCCCACTGCTTTGGCCCGCGGGGTCTCTACAAGCGCAAGTTCTGCGCCGTGTGCCGCAAGACCCTGGAGGCCCCTGCACTCCGCTGTGAAGGTACTGCTGAGCCCCCCCGCCCCCCCCATCCTGCACCACTGCTGAGCCCCCCCGCCCCCCCATCCTGCACCACTCACCAGGGGCCTGATCTCTGCTGCCCAGGGTGGCCCACACCTCGCTGTGGCCAGGCAGCTGGGCAGGAGATGGGGTGGTGCCCTGGGCACTGATGGGGGGGGCGTGTTTGTGGGAAGCAGGTGCAGGGGGCCACGCAGGGAGACAGGAGGAGAAGCCGGCTCCCGTCCTCCGAGAGGGGCTCCCCTCCTGAGAGCTCCCACCCCAGGAAGGATCAAGGAAGTGTGGCCGGACTGGCCGGCCTTGGCAGAGATGCCCGCGAGAAGGGGGCAGGGCTGTGGGGAGCGGCGAGAGGCCCTTAACCCTGCCCGCCCCCCAGTGTGTGAGCTGCACGTTCACCCCGACTGTGTGCCCTTCGCCTGCAGCGACTGCCGCCAGTGCCACGGGGACGGGCACCGGGACCACGTGAGTGCACAGGGCCAGACGCCTTGGGGGGGAAGGCGGGGGAGGGGCGTGCTGGGGGGCTGGCTGAGCCACCGGCGACGGCCCCCTCCGCAGGACACGCACCACCATCACTGGCGGGAGGGGAACCTGCCCTCCGGTGCGCGCTGCGAGGTCTGCAGGAAGACGTGCGGCTCCTCCGACGTCCTGGCGGGCGTGCGCTGCGAGTGGTGCGGCGTGCAGGTGGGGCTTTGCGGGGGGCGGGGGGCGGGGGCCCTGGGGGCGGGGGCGGCGCGGCGTGCAGGAGGGGCTTTGCGGGGGGCGGGGGCCCTGGGGGCGGGGGCGGCGCGGCGTGCAGGAGGGGCTTTGAGGGGGCGGAATGGGGCGGTGGGGTTCCTGGGGGGCGGGGTGTCATGGTCCTTGGGGGTGGGGCGGCGTGGATGTACTAACCCTTTGGAAAGCAGGATGGAGGTCCTGGGAGCAGGTGTGGTGCGTCCTTCCACTCTCACCCGTCTGCATCGCACACTGTCGGGGCGGGGGATGGTCCCCGTTGTACAGAGTCGGGGATCCTTCTGGTCTGAGGGTGGTGCCGCCCGCCAGTGCGCCCTGTCGTGGCCTGGTTAGGGGCCACCAGTCCAGCGTGGGCCCCTGCGGAGTGGCTGAGGGCGAGTCCATGCCCCCATCTCCAGGCCCACTCAGTCTGCTCGGCGGCGCTCGCCCCGGAGTGCACGTTTGGGCGCTTGCGCACCATGGTCCTGCCCCCTGCGTGCGTGCGCCTGCTGTCCCGAAACTTCAGTAAAATGCACTGTTTCCGCATCTCTGAGAGCGCGGCCCCGGAGCCAGGTGCGTGAAGGGCTGTGCTGGGGCCAGGCGTGGGGGCTGGGGGTAGGCCCCGAGTACGAGGTCAGCTGTGCCCCTCCCGCAGGTGAGGGGGACGATGGTGTGGACGGAAGTAGCCCTGCTGGCCTGGGCAGAGAGGTGCTGGCCCCGGAGTCCAGTAAGTGCCTCTTAGCTGTTGCCTGGCCCGCCGCCCTGTCCACCCATCCTGTCCCTTGTGCCCCCTGTCCCCATTCCCATCCCTCACCCCATGCCCTGTCCTGTCCCCAGCCTGTACCCCACTCCATGGATCCATACCCACTTCTCTGGCCCAGGCAAACAGACCCTGAAGATCTTTGATGGCAACGATGCTCTGCAGAGAAACCACTTTCGAGTCATCATTGTCCCCCGCCTGGCCAGGAGCGAGGAGGTGCTGGTACGAGAGAGCGCCGACAGGGGCTGAGGCAGGGCCCATTCCTGGGGGCGCTTTGTGGCATCCAGCCTGGCCCTGGCTCCTGTCCACATGTGCCCCCCCCCCCCCCCCGCAGGAGGCGGCTCTCCGGGCTTACTATGTCATGGAGGACCCTCGAGACTTTGAGCTGCAGGCACTCCCCCTACCTGTCCACGCTGCGGACCCTGGGGCACGGGGCAAGACCCGGGCTGGTGGGAGTGCAGAGGGGGAGGACAGCAGAGGCCCTGGATCCCGAGAGGCTGCACCCGAGGCCTGGATCATCCGCGCTCTGCCCCACACCCAGGAAGTCCTGAGGATCTACCCTGCCTGGCTCAAGTGAGACCCAGGCACAAGGCCCAGGGTCTGCCAGCGGGAGTTGGGAGGGGTGGGGGCCATGTGACCCAAGCTCCTGAGATTGTTCCCTGCAGGGTGGGTGTGGCCTACGTGTCCATCCGTGTGACCCCACAGAGCACTGCCCGGACTGTGGTGCTGGAGGTTCTCCCACTGCTCGGACGTCAGGTGTGTATGCTGCTGTGGTCCCAGCCAGCCTGGGGGGAGTCCTGGGCGAGTCACAGGTCCAGGCCCGATGCCTCAAACCCTGCCCCCCACAGGCCGAGGGTCCTGAGAGCTTCCAGCTGGTGGAGGTGCTCATGGGTAGCAGGCAAGGTGAGTGGTAGCCCGCGGTCGATGTCCCCTGATCTGCCCCCCGGGCGCCCTGAGGTCTGCGGGCAGCAGAGGTTGGGCATGGCACCTGGTGCCCACGGACCCTGCCTTTCGTTCTTGCAGTCCAGCGGACGGTGCTGGAGGACGAGGAGCCCTTGCTCGCCCGGCTTCGTGACATCCGGCAGGTCATTGGGTGTGAATGCTGGTCCCTGCGGAGCCACCAGCCTTTGGCCGTGGCCGCTGCCTCCTAGTGAGGGAGCCTGTCCCCAGGACACCACGTCACTCCTGGCTGGCCGTGCCAGTGCTCCTGGGCCTGGCGGGTCTCTGCTTGCTAACGCCACCTTTTCCCCAGAAGGTGGGGTCGTGAGCCACAGACCCCACCCCCTGGAGCTCCCCGAGGGCAGTTGAGGAGTTTGTGCCAAGGGAGGAAGCCTGTATGTCCCTTTCCATCTTGGTGTGGTTCAGCCTGGGGAGTCTTTCTGGATGAGGAGGGTGGAGGGGCCGGGCGCTGCGGGGCCCTCCCTGAGTGCTCTGCTCAGTGTTCTGCTTCCCCACAGACGTCCCTGCGGCAGATGACCCAGGTGCGGTTCTACGTGGCTGAGAGCAGAGTTGTGGTCCCGCACGTCTCCCTGTATGTTGCTGGCCTGCCTCCCGGCCTGTCTGCCCAGGAGTATGGCAGCCTGCTGGAGGAGGCTGCGGCCACCAAAGGTGTGATGGCCTGGCTGACCTGGGAGCAGGGAGAGGAAGGGAGGGCTTCTGAGAGCAGGCCGCGGGGGCTGGTTCTCCTGCTCCCCTCCTCCCCCGCCACTCGTGCCTGAGCCTTTGCCAACTGCCACTCAGTGGGTCTGTGTCCTCACCTCCTGAGGGGCTTCTGAGACTCCTGAGGTCTAGCCTTTGCCTTTTCTGCCCTTGGCTCTGGGCTGGGGAGGGATGGGTTGGGGGAGCTGCCCCTGCTGGGTCGTGGGCCCAGCTATAAACAGTGGCAGCTGGAGGTGGGGGGAAGGCCGTGCCCAGACCGCTTGCCTCCCCTGACGGCAGCCTGTCTTTGCAGCTGGCCTGGTGTCCGTGAGCCACGTTTACTCCTCCCAAGGTGAGCCGCCGCCCTGGGCCGCGATCAGATTTGGCCAAAGGTCGTTCCTTGGAGTTAAGTGGAAAGACCTGCCCTTCTTGCCTTCGTGTTCACTGTTCCATTTTGTTGAGGACCTGACCTTTTTATTGGGGAACCCCATGTGAGGGACCCATTTCTGGTTTTTTTCCTGGCTTACGGCTGTCGTGCTTTTGCTAAAATGTGACTGAGTTGCAGAGGACTTTTCTGCAAAACCTGTTCTGCCCTTGGGTTTGCATCTTTTTTTCATGGGAGACTTCAGATCTACCCAGAAGTGGGAGGACATTCCCATGAGCCCCAGTCCCTTCTGTGGGTCCCCAGCAGTCATCAGTGTCCTCCGTTCTTGTGGGAGCTTTCCTCGCCCCCCAGGGGCCTCAGGGATGAGGGTGTGCCCAGCCACACTGCCCTCTTCCATCCGCCTCCATATCCTGTCTCTGACCTTGGCCATCCTTAAAGGCTCCACGGGGACGGTGGGCCTGCATCCTGCGGATGCCGTCGGACAGCCAGACCCAGGGTCCTTTCTGGCAGTGGGACGAGGGGAGGTTGCGGTCTGAGCTTACGGCCCCTTTGCTGCAGGTGCAGTGGTGCTGGACGTGGCCTCCTTCACAGAGGCTGAGCGACTGTACATGCTGGTCAGGGACACAGCTGTGCACGGCCGGCCGCTGACCGCCCTGGTGCTCCCAGACGTGTTGGTGAGTGGGTGCCGTCAGGGACACAGCTCACAGCAGGGGAGGAGCCCGAGGTCCGGGGGTGACAGGCCTGCACCATGGCTGACGGGTGGAAGGCCAAGGGCCACTGGGACCTGGCCCCACTCCCCCTGCTTGGGAGACCTGGGCCACCTCTGGCCAGGAGGTGGGGCTCCCTGACTTCGGACAGCGTCTGGAAGTCTGAGCTGGGGGCGAGCGCAGGGCCAGGTGGACACCAGGCAGGTCAGGGCAGGGTGAGGGGCCAGAGCCCCAGGTCCTGCCCTACACTCCCATGTCTTTGCCAGCAGTCTCTGGTCCTCAGCCCTGCTGGCCCCCAAGGTTTCACCAGAGCTGTCTGTGACTACTCTGTCCCTGACCCCGGGCCCCTGTCCAGGTGAAGCAGAATTAGAGTAGATGAGTTCACTGTGAGCGGGTGGGCGACGCCTAGGCCTGGCCGCCCCCTCCTATCCTGAGCCGGGTGCCCTCCTGCTGTCCTGATGAGGATGCAGCCCCGGGCAGGTCAGGGCCCCTGGCAGCTGGCCCTGTTGGCAGAGCTGGGTGGGCAGTGCCGACGTGCCCTTTTTCTCTCCTGGCAGCTACCTGCTTTGGGGTGAGCAGGTGAGGGATGACTGCAGGAGCTCTGCCCCGTGGGTCACATGTCACCCCAGGGGCGTCCTTGGTCTTGAGCTGCTGCTGAGCTTGTGCCTGTTACCGAGCACCTCCCACCATGGGACCCCAGGGCACCCCAGCATCCTCACCATTGTGGGGGCCTGAGCCCCCTGCCCGCGCTCTCTGGGCACCGCGTTTTGAGGGCTCTTGGGAGATGGACGACTTCTGCCAGGGGAGGCGTGGGGCCACTCTGAGCCCAGTTGCTCCTGCTCGCTGTGGTGTGGGTGGGCAGGGGCCCTGAGGAGTGCAGGAGGGGCAGCTGGAATCCCGCGTGGGTGTCCAGCCTCGGCATCTGGGCTGCACGGGTCAGGTAGTGGGCACGGTCTGGCCACGAGGGTCGCAGTGGATGGTGGCGTGGCCCATTTGCTCAGAGCTCCAGGCCGGCCGGCCTCATCTCTGCCCCGTTGGCTAGCGGCTGTGAGTGCCTCCTCTGCTGGGGGCGGGGGATGCCTTGAGTGGTCAGTGGCAAGGTGGGGGTGGCCAGGTAGCCCCCCTGGGCCCCATGTGTGCCTTCCTCGGGCGGGGGGCTGGCCCCAGGTAGGCTCGGGCTGTGTGGGCACAGGGTTGGAGGACTTGTCACTGCCCCCGTGGGGTGGCCTTGAGAACCTGCACTAACCCAGCCCCCCATCTGTCAGCACACGAAGCTGCCCCCAGACTCCTCCCCCCTCCTCGTGTTTGTGAACCCCAAGAGTGGAGGCCTCAAGGGCCGTGACCTGCTCTGTAGTTTTCGGAAGCTGCTGAACCCTCACCAGGTCTTTGAACTGACCAACGGGGGGCCTCTTCCCGGGTGAGTGTGGGGGTGCCCGCTGTGCCGCTCAGCCTGACGAGCCTCAGGGGGTGCTTGCACGCGGCTGTCGAGAGGCTGGAGGGAACAGACGCGTCCAGGCCGTTCTGCGTGGGGTTCGGGGGCTGCCCCTGGCATGCACGCGTACAGAGCCCCCCATTCGCCTCTCGCCAGGTTCCACGTGTTCTCCCGGGTGCCCTGCTTCCGGGTGCTGGTGTGCGGGGGGGACGGCACCGTGGGCTGGGTGCTCGCCGCCCTGGAGGAGATGCGGCACCGTCTGGCCTGCCCGGAGCCTTCCGTGGCCATCTTGCCGCTGGGCACAGGTGGGGTCAGCCAGCAGGTCGGGGGACGGGCCTGGGGCGGGGGGGGCGGGCGGGTCGGTGGTGTGGAGAGTCTGTTTTCGCTTGTCGCTGTCCCAGGGAATGACCTTGGCCGGGTCCTCCGCTGGGGGGCGGGCTACAGTGGCGAGGACCCGTTCTCCGTGCTGGTGTCCGTGGATGAGGCCGACGCTGTGCTCATGGACCGCTGGACCATTCTGCTGGATGCTCACGACACTGGCGGTGCAGAGAACAGCGTGGCAGACGTGGAGCCCCCCAAGGTACCAGGGAGCCCCCCACCGGCAGCTCCACACTTCTGCCCGGGGATTTGTGCGTGTCCCGGCCACCCCCTTTATGGGGAAGCCGAGGCACTGTCAGCCGTGGCTTGCTGGGGACATCCCAGGCTGGCTGGCTCAGATGCTTGCCTCCTCCTGGGTGAAGGGCAATTACAGAACAGAAGCAGCTCTGACAACGGCGGCAGAGTTGGGTTGGAGATGAGGAGGCTGGGCCCAGCCTGGGGGACGCGGGAAGGACCTGGTGGGGGCTGACCAGGGTCATGGGAGAACGTGTCTTGTCTCTAGATTGTGCAGATGAGTAACTACTGTGGGATTGGCATCGACGCAGAGCTAAGCCTGGACTTCCACCAGGCACGGGAGGAGGAGCCTGGCAAGTTCACGAGCAGGTGCCGGAAGATCAAGGATGGGGGCTTGGGACCGCTCTGGACAGCAGGGCTGCCCCCTGGTGACAGCGTACTTCCTGGGGACTCACCAGCAGGAATTGGTGGATGGGACTGGAACTTGGGGGATTGTCTTAGAGCAAGGGCTCCACCTCGACAGTAGGCGCACACCTCTCCTGCAGGTTCCACAACAAGGGTGTGTATGTGCGAGTCGGGCTGCAGAAGATCAGCCACTCCCGCGGCTTGCACAAAGAGATCCGGCTGCAGGTGGAGCAGCAGGAAGTAGAGCTGCCAAGCATCGAGGGTCTCATCTTCATCAACATCCCCAGGTGCCAGTGGGTGGGGCTCCAGGGGGCTCTGGCCTCAGGTGGGGCTCGAAGCCCTGGTCCGCCTGCCCACTTACCTGTGCGCCCTTCCCTCGGTGCAGCTGGGGCTCAGGGGCCGATCTGTGGGGCTCCGACAGTGACTCAAGGTTCGAGAAGCCACGCATGGATGACGGGCTGCTAGAGGTGGTGGGGGTGACCGGCGTCATGCACATGGTGAGTGTGGGCAGGTGGGGATGGGCCCGCGGCGTGGGACCGCAGCCCGCTGAACCCAGCCGGCCCTCCCCCTCTATCAGGGCCAGGTCCAGGGTGGGCTGCGCTCTGGCATTCGCATCGCCCAGGGCTCCTACTTCCGCGTCACTCTCCTCAAGGCCACACCTGTGCAGGTGGATGGAGAGCCCTGGATCCAGGCTCCTGGGCACATGATCATCTCGGCTGCGGGCCCCAAGGTACCACACGGGGTGAGCGGGGTGGAGCCTGAGAGCCTGCTGCAGCCCGTTCTTCCCCAACAGCCCCCTGGGTACGCGACGGGAGGGGCCCACAGGCTGAACCACCCCGCACCCCTTCTGTCAAGTGGGCTGCCACTGTGCCTGCAATATCACCCAGCCCTTTGACCTGCCCTGTCCTGGGACAGGTCCACATGCTCAGGAAGACCAAGCAGAAGCCCAGGAAGGCAGGGACCCCCAAGGATGCCCGAGCAGATGGGATGCCTGTCCCTGAAGGGGACCCCAAGTAGAGGAGGGCCCTGGAGCAGCGTGCCTGTCCAGCAGCAGCCGCCGCCAACCTGTGATGGATGGACTTGCCTGCAGCTTTGACTGGGGGCGTCTCCCCCTCACCCCTGTGCCACACGGAAGCTGCGGGGTGGGTGGCAGGTGCTGCCCCCCTGGCCTCTGATGCAGCAACAGGGTGGGCGCGGGGCTTTGGCTGGCCAATCGTCCCGCCCCCTGGGGTCCAGGCCACCATCGTGCGTGGCAGGCACTTCTCCCTTTGCGTCCTGCACCATCTCTGAGCCTGTTGAGCTGGGCAGCACTGAATCCTGGGCCAACCCCCCAGATGCTCCTAACAGAATGTGCCCAGTACAGACCCCGAATGCCCCAGCCAGCAGGTCTTCCGACCGACTGTCCCACTGAGGGCTGGGTGGGGGCACCTGCCACCTGTCCCGGGGGAAAGGTGCCTTCTCTGCTGGGCTCACCACTGTGGAGGAGCTGCTTAGGCTGCACCTGGGGGTCGGAGGGGCCCGAGGCCGGGTGGGCTTGGCCAGCATCCTGACGATGGAGCAGGAGGGGAACTGGGCCCTCACAGGGGTGGGGCAGAGCGTGCCCGGAAGGGACCAGAAGCAAACCCATGGAAGCCTGGGCTGGGAGGCCCAGAGAAAGTTTACAAGGTGTGACGTGGGGAGGAGCCAGCTTTAATCACCTGTTTGTGAACAATCAGCATGCCCATTCCCAGCGCTTGTCAGGCTGACCAGACGCCCAGGCCCCCACCACGCTGAGCTCAGACAGGCCCCTGGTCGGTCTGGGGAGTCTCCAGAGCCCCCCCAGCGAGGCCCAGGAACCACGTCTCTCCACTTGTCCTGGCTCTTTGCTGTCGGCGCCGTCTGGCCAGGCTCCGCCCTGCCAGCCCCGTGTCCCCCAAGCTTCTGCCCAAACTGCACACATGCACTGTTGTGGCCATTTGTGACGGGACACTCCTGTGCCCCCAGCACACAAGTGTGTGTCCACCGTGATGTCCCCGGTGGTGCAATTAGTGTTTGCTTTGCAGGCCTTGGCGCTGGTTCTGGCCTGTAGCTGTCTGTCCTGTATTTAAGTGAGTCTGTGTGCCCAGAGGGGGCAGTGTGGGCTTGGCACCCAGGCCCTTGTGTACCTTGTCACTACCTGAATGTAAGCCTAATTTATGTCCAGGACAAATACAGTGTGGGCATTGCTGGCCTGCCATCTCCTCTGTGCCTGGGGACCCACGCCCCGCTCAGGGCTGACGCCGTGGGCTCCCAGCGGGAGCTCGAGCACCCGCGCGGCTCGGCTTCACGAAGATAGAGAATGTGGGCTCAGGACAGAGACGGACACGCAGATGCCAAGCTCCTGTCGCGCTGTCTGCAGAAGCAGAAACCCTCGCTAGGGCTCTAGAGCAGAACGATGGAAATAAGAACCAAACGGGCTGGGGTGGGCCGGGGTGGGCCGGGGCGGGCGGGCACACACCCAGAGCTAGTGGGCAGAAGGCAGGAGCGGGGCGCGTGCGTCGTCCTCGCTCCGGTGTGCTGGCAGGCTGAGGCCCCGCAGGGCACGCAGGGGGGCCAGGGCCAGGCGTACGAGGAGGCGAAGCAGCAGGAAGGCGAAGGGCACCGCGATCTGGGTGAGGTGGAAGATGGCCGCGCTGAACCGGCTCAGGAAGCAGGTGGAGGCAAAGGCCAGCAGGCTGACGCAGGGGTACAGCGTGAGCTTGGCAAACATGAACGCGTGCTCGTGGCCCCCGAAGCGTGCCGAGGGCTGCAGCGTCTCCCCCTCGTGCAACAGGGCCGTGGTCCAGATGGCAAACTGGAAGATGCTGGCGAAGAAGATGATGGCGCAGCTGACGCGCACGCTCTCGAGCTCCTGGTGGGGCTGCTGGGCGAAGGCCGAGGTCTGCTGGTAGGCCAGAGGGAGGCCGCCCACGAAGGCCAGTGAGAGCGTGTTGAGCAGCCCCATGGACTGCGTGGTCTTGCGGATGTGCAGGAAGAGCGAGTGGTGGGCAAACCAAAGCAGGCCCACGGTGGCGAAGGAGCCGAAGTAGGCCAGGAAGTGTGGCCCGTACTCGCTCAGCGCTGCCACCAGACTGCCGTGGAACTTCTCCTTGACGTCCTTGGAGTCTGGGACGTTGTCCTCGCTGAGGACGGTCAACACACAGCATCTGTCACAGCCTCGACGCGGGGCGTCGGGTCAGGGCTGCACCCCCACCCCACCCCAGCCTGGACGAGCACACGTGCATTTCAGAGAACGACATGGAAAGCTGTGGTCAGCACACAGACACCAAGCAATTCCGTGTTGTGCCTCTGAAGCGCAGATGTCCCGGCGTCCTGTCTCTGTGCAGGCCGGGTGGGCAGCACTGTCCCCTCAGCCCCCCTGGCCTCCACAGCTGGGTGTGCGTGAGGTCTGTCCACTCCCCCCGCAGCTGCCCATCCACTTGGGCGGTGGTCCTGCAGACGGGGGCGCGGTCAGCCTCTGTGGTTCTCAGGTTGCTGGGCCGAACGTTGCTGGAAGGAGCAACTCTAAGACACATCTCGGGGTTCTCCCCGGGTGGATGCCCCCGACTGCACGGCCCAGGGAGCCCACCCCTGATCCCAGGCTGGGGGGAAGCACCTGGGACACCTCTCAGCTCACAATGGTGGGCTACCCATGTGTCTGGGGGGGGGCCGCGAAGGGAGGGCTGCAAGAGTCCGAAGGTAGGGGCAAATGCCCCCAGGTGCTGGGGCTGTGGCTTCGGGCAGAGGCCCCCAGCCTCCACTGCTCCTTGCAGCTGGGCCCTAGTGGCAGAAGCAAAGCCGCACCATTCTGGAACCTTAGGTTTAGGCCTCCGAGGTCGGCACCAATGAACGTTTGCTCCCAAATTTTAAAAATTGACAAATTACAGTAGGAAAAAGCTATCAGGAGAGAATTAGGAGAACTAACACTTTAGACCATCAGATACAAAAATGTAAAATCAAAATGGTGTAACCTGTCCGACAAAATAAGCGTACTGAAATAGGATCAAAGAAACAAGAGGCTCTAAAAAAGAATGGAAAATATGAAGAAAAAAAAAGCAGATGAAACAGCTAAAAATAAAAATGCAGTAACTAAAATGAGAACTTTGACAGAGAGGAGGTAGATCAGGTGAAGCAGAAGAGTGCAGAGTGAAGGGAAAACTGAGCAGAAGGGAGGATGCAGGGGAAGGGGGGCAGGGAGGCCTGGGGGGGGAGGGGGCGGGAGGGAGGGGGAGTCCTGGGGGAGAAGGGGAAGAGGCTGGGGGGGCGGGGGGGAGGAGGGGAGGGTGGGCCTGGGGCAATGCCCGTCCACACCCATCTACCCAGCTTGGGGAAGGGAGAAGTGACCGCTGATGCCCCCCCCCTTCAGCACAGGAGACCCTGAGCTCTGGGGAGCTCTGTCCAGGTTGGCATCAGGAGACCTCGGCACCTGCCTCTGTAGGGCTGGATGATGAGAGGCAGGCGTGGACCCCCTCCCTCAAGCCTGGGTCCTTACCAGATGTCCAGAATGAGGAGTGTGGCAACAATGGCGTAGACCCCGTCGCTGAAGGCCTCCACCCGCTCCTTGCTGAGAGGTTCATGCAGGTCAAAAGTGAAGAATTCCACGCTGTGAGCTGGGGGCTCTTGGGGGCCTGTGGACGCGCAGGAGGGAGAAGCTGGCCAGGGGAGGGGACTCTGCAGGGACACCTGGCTGTCATGGGTGCCTGGGCCCTTCCCACGCTCCACAGGCCTTAGGGAGCAGTGCCGAGGCCCCACACACCAGCCTGCCCGAGCACCTACCCACAAGCCTGCCCTTGCACCAGCTGGAGGCCTTGCTGACGTAGGGAAGGAAGATGACCGTCGCCATCAGCAGGTACGACTGCGTGAGACACAGGACATGTCAGGAGGCGATGCGGTGCCCGGAATCCCACCCAGAAGCCATCCGCTCCAAAGGGACAGCAGTGCCAGCAACAGAAGAAAACACATGTGACTTCTACCTCATCAAGCTGAAAAACTTTTGTGCATCAGAGTATTTCCAGAGGAATGAAAAGGCAGCTCACAGAACGTGAGGAAAACGCCTCCACAGCAAAGACACAACACCC
>NC_138370.1:178178539-178192835 GCF_054177405.1 Leptonychotes weddellii
GTGGAGGGTCCTCAAAACACTAAGCACAGAATGAGCCCACGGCCCAGCCATTCCACGTCTGGGTGTGTTCCCCGGAGAACGGAGAGCAGGGTCTCGATGAGATGCCGGAACCCCCGTGTTCACGGCAGCATCATGCCCAGCAGCTGGGACAGGGAAGCACCCCAGTGTCCGTGGATGGACCAGTGGGTAAGCAAACTGCGGTCCTTCCCATGACCGTCCAACGGGAGGGTGGATTCCTGACTCCTGCTACCACATGAACAAACTCGAAAACATTATGCTGAATGAAAGAAGCCCTACATAAAAACCTCATGTTTTAGGATTCCATTTCACGAATTACCCAGAGAGACAGGAAGTAGATCAGGGGTTTTCCAGGGAGCAGGGTGTGGTGGGGGGTGGAGACTGCTAATGGGGGTGGGGTTTTTGTTGCGGTGATGGGAACATTCCAGAAGTAGGCAGAGTGGTGGCTGCAGAGCCAATGCCTCTGGACTGGACGGGGGCAGCTTATGTTGTGCGTCCACCACGTTACTTGAGGAAGGGTGCAGGGCCGGGTCCTGGGGCGGCTCAGCAGATCCCGTCCTGGGCCCTGGCAGCACGAGCCCCCAAGGCCCGACACCACCCAGCCGGCACCCGGCCCTGTCCCATGCCTGCCCAGGCCCACACCCGGCCCTCTGTCCTCAGCCAGTACCTCGAGGTCAGCTGATGTGGGGACACGACTGTACGCACAGCACAATCAGGGAGACAGCGGGACACTTCCGACGCGTCACAGATCTCTCCCTAAGCAAGTTTCCGTGCTTCAAGAGACCGCAACGCAAGCATCATTCAACAGACACCCTGAGGGAGGTGCCGCCCAGCTGTGACGCAGGTACACAGGTAGGAGGCGGCCCACCACTGTGGGATGGGGATCGGCAGGAGGGCTGCCCCAGCAGACGAGGGATCGGAGTCTGGTGCGGGGCTGGGAACACGACACAAGGGGCATCTGAACGGATGCTGGCAGGTGAGGCCCTGGGCCCTGGGCCCTGTGGGCATCGCCATCAGAAGAAGGCAGTCCACAGGGAGGACAGGTTGGCCTGGACCAGGCTGGTGAGAAGGGGCTGGACCTGGAAGGTGGACCCGACACAGCGTCTGGCTGAGGGAATGTCTGGAAGGATGGAGGCTGCAATGGGCAGGCCTTGGGGGTCAGGAAGCTCCGACGTGTTGTTCCACAGGGAGTGGTGGGCATGGGGCTCCAGGGGAGGTGAGGGGGCGGAGGCAAGGGGCCAGAGGGAGGAAGGCTCATGGACAGGTGAGTGCGGGGTGGATGGAGAGCTGACTGATCCATCACAGAGCGCCACGGCCTGAGTGACCCCATCCTCTGAGGCCCCTGACCTACTGACCACTTGGACCCTCCCAGTCTGGTGGCTCAGGTGTCCCCTCCCCACTGCCTTCATCCCACCAGGGCATGGTCACTGCCCAGCCGCACATGGACCCAACGCTGTGTCACCTGTTACCCCCAGGACACACTGGACACCGGCCCATGCAGCCCAGGCCCTGGCAGTGGGCACAGACTACCTTGTCCTCCGCTCGGCTCACCCAGGCCACCCATACCACACACCCCAGCCGTCCCTCCGATCCTCCATGCAGTGACCCTCGTCATTGCTCAAGCCCTGACTTTGTCCAACCAGTACGTGCTGTTGACCACCCTGAACGCACAGCCAGGAGAGACGGTCCCACTCGAAACCAGGACGTGTACACATCCTCAGACCATATGCCCCTTACTGCTGACTCCTGTCCAATGCATCCCCCTTCTGGCCCTGCCCTGTCCACTGGGAGCGACCCTGCTAGAGGCCACAGCCAAGGATGCCCTGCCCGACCCCAAGCGCCCCTGCAGCATCCTTCCCACCAGCACCCCTGCACCTCAAACATGCTCAAGACTGAGGAGACCAAGCAGTGTCCTGAGGCCTGCCCCTCACCTGACACGCCAGTGTGCACCTTCCCCCGCTCTACCTGCCCGGCCCTGACCTCTGGACGCCTTGGCCGCTCAGCCCCCACCAGGCAGCTCCGTCCTGGAGGGAACGATGCTCAGCAGTGGCCCTTGCTAGCCTATCTGTTTCAAACTTGGCATCTCCTGAAATGTTTACTAGACATTTAAAACAACATCAACCATTTTTTCACAGTTACGATGCTTTGGGCCTGAAACTTCACTGCGCTTCACGAGAGCTCAGGTCCAGGCAGGAGCCACGCATAAAGCTTCCACAATCGACTCTGAGACAGTTGCTTGTTTGTATTTCTCTGCATTCCTGGACAATGGAAGCGTTCTAGAACAACGTGCCTATTAAATTAGCTAAGGGCTAAGAGGGCACTAGCCGACCTTGATTTCTGTGATCTGGCTGGCACAGCTCCAAGTTCCAGCATCCCCGCACGGGTGGTGGTGTGCACGGAGCTGTCCGTGCGAAGCATCCTGACCTCTGACCCCAGCTGGGTCCCCCTCCACTTCTCAGTGGGATCTTCTTTCTGTGCTCTCTCTGGGCCGCTCGTACCCTCCACGTGGGTCTTTAGGACACTTCCCCACCTGCTCACACGGTTTATCACTGTGCTTCCTAAGGCGCCTCTCGCCTGTCATCGTGGCAATGCCCCTGGAACCCCCACCCAGAAGCCATCCAGTGCCGGCTGCCCCGGTGGCCTCATGTAGACTCCTTACTCGCCCGAGGAACAAGCACAGCCCAGACTCCGGGCATCCGAGTCTCTCCCGTCTTGTCTTAAAGCTTCGCCCGCTTGGGGAAAACGTGGGTGGTCATGGCCCACTGGCTGCCCCCATTGGACCCTGTGTCTCTTCATGCGGGCCTGGCTGGCTGGGGTGCCCGTTCACCTGCACAACAGGTCCCGCTGGTGGTGGGGAGGCTCTCCCTCCGGCTGCGCTCCCTGGCACTCTGGGCACCAGGCCACGTGCCGGTGGTCCCCCGAGACCTCTGCACAGCTCTCTCCCCCCGGCCCCACCCTCCCGGGGGCATCAGTGAGACAGTCCCCCCTCCCCGCCTCCCTGCTCCCCCCCACTCACCAAAGGGTAGAAGAACAGGGAGAAGCCGGCGGCCATGAAGCACAGCGCTGGGCCCCTGAGGACGATGCCCAGGATATGCTGCCGGTAGAGGGCCCTGTGGGCGGAGCGCTCTATCTGGGGGTGCAGGAGGTGGGGGAAGTGGAAGGCATACACGACGACCAGCGCCTGTGGGAGAGGAGGCTGCAGGCAGAGGCAGGGGCCTCTGGCCAGGGACCCCTGCCCCCACGTCCACGGACGGCAGCCGCACGGGCGCGAGGCGCGCCACGCCGTGCCCTGGGGGGGCGGACCTGGGGGGGCGGACAGGGGACGGGAGCCTCTGCCTGTCTCTCTGGGCCGCGTGGGGGGATCTCTGAGAGGCTTGCCCCACCAGGCACCACAGGGCACTGACCCTCTCCAGGCCAGCACAGGGAGCCCAGGCTCTAAGAACCTCTGCATCTTCTGCCGCAGCCGTGGCAGGGCGCCTGGGCGGTCACTCCACAGCATGGCCCGCGAGCACGACTCTCGCTGCACGTGTGGACAACGTGTGCGCAGGAGGACAAGCGTGTGGGGGAGGGGAGGCAGGCTGGGATGTCCTACCTGCACGGCCCCGATGGCGATCACACACATACAGAACAAGAAGATGCCCAGAGGCACCTCGGGGAAGGTCACCATTAAGGAAAACTGCAGCCAAGAACACAAGACAAGACAAAACCAGGTTCTGCAGGGCCCCGGAGCTCATGAGCCTCCTGCTCTCAGCCGGGCGCACACATCCGGCAGTAGACCCAGAGGGTGTCCCTCCCTACCAGAGCAATTCCACGGAATGCTTTAAGCCTTTAAAGCCGAAATGTCATCAGATTCTTGAAGAATTCTGTGACACACAGCCCTGCCCACCCAGAGCACAGTTCTGTCCGAACTGAGAGTCGGGGCAGGCATGAAGGCATTGCTGGGGAGGAGCCTGGGACGGCAGCAGTGGGATGGGGGCCAGGCAGGAGCCTCGAGTGTTGGTGAGCATGGACGGGATGCCCCTCGTTGGGCCCGTAAGAGGTCAAGCTGGTGTCTCTGCCATTGCAGGCCCCTTTTGGGGAGGCTTTCCCTTCCTTCAACCAGCCTGGGAACCCTAGGTGTGCCCCACCCTCAAAGCAGCCGTGAATGTAACTCTGTGCTTGGGCCCTGGACCACCCGGTTGGTCTGAGAGTTTCTGAGGAAGCATCCGGGGTCTCGAGTCCTCTTGCCCAGGGGAGGGCACGCTGGCCCCGGGGAGGAAACTGCAGGTACTTACGGTGAATGGTAGGAAGGTGATGGTCATCATGCAGGCCTAGAAAGGAGGAGGAAGGGAAGGAGGGGAAGGCAGGCAGGTGGCTCCAGGCCCTGCTGCCCAGGGTGACCTCTGGCAGTGCCCCACCCCAGAGGCATGTCACTGTCTACCTCCTAGACCCCAAGGAAGCTCATACCTTTGCTGCCCAACAAGGAGGGGAGGGGGCTCATCTTGTCAGGGGCGCCCCCGGGGGAGGACGTGGGAGGAGCCCAGGAGCGGGTGGTGGGTTCCAGGCTCCGTACACCAGAGGCGCCAGAAAGGCTGAGCCCCTGCGTGCCCTCTTCAGAGGATGGGCCTACAAACATACTCGTTTCTCAAGAAACGGAAGGACGACTTACCAGGTTGAGCAAGGCAAGCGTGTCGTCTATTTTCCCAACAACCTGGAACAGTCTAAACCGTGTAAGAAAATCAGGAAGATGTGCTGTCAATAAAGAGGCTCTAACAGCATCATACACATGCTCCAGCATTTGCTGATGAAAATGTCAATAAAAGATGTCATTTTGGCAGAAGAGGGAGGGGCAGGGCCAGAGGGAGAGAGAGAATCTTAAGCAGGCTATAGGCCCAGTGTGGAGCCCGACACGGGGCTCGAGCTCACGACCCTAAGATCATGATCAGGCCAAAATCAAGAGCCTGATGCTTAATGGACTGAGCCACCCACGTACCTCAAATATGTCATTTTTAACCAAATTTAAAATTCTACCTAGCACAAACTTTGGAGGACACTGAAAAAACAAACAGGATACCCTAAGTCCCTAGAAACTGCACTGCTCACATTTTCACGGACTCTTGTAACTTGGAGTGCATGGTTTCCAACAGAGCCGGGGTGGGTATGCAGAAGCCATGGAGGGAGCTGAGGAGGGAGGACGTGCCCTCGGGAGGCGCCTCAAGTTCTCTGGGAGACTGGAAACCTGAGAAGGAGGAGTTCAAACCTCCAGGGAACTTGTTCTTCAGGTCTCGCGTCCAAAGACCACTTTTAAAAAAGGAAGTCCTGGACACCTGGGTGGCTCAGTCGTTAAGCATCTGCCTTCGGCTCAGGGCACGGTCCCAGGGTGCTGGGATTGAGTCCCGCGTCGGGCTCCCTGCTCTGCGGGGAATGTGCTTTTCCCTCTGCCTGCCATTCCCTCTACTTGTACCCTCTTCTCTGACAAATAAATAAATAAAATCTTAAAAAAAAGAAACAAGTCCTTCCAGGGATGCCATTCACTAAACCTGCTGAAACACCCCACAGAACAGAGAGATGGTTTGATATGGAGGCAGGAAGGAGTGACAGAAAACTAAACACAGGGCCAGGGACCACGCGCAACTGAGGAACTCGCCCAGCTCCTCCTTGGAGACCCTGCAGGGCTCTGACCCTCTGAGGACAAGACCTTCCCTGGGCAGGGCTCAGTGGGCCTCAGTCCCCCCTTCCTGGGGGGGTCTGCATCCAGCCAGGGGCCAAAAGGGGCCCAATACTCAGGGCTGCATCCCCTCGGGATGGCAGCCCCACTGGTGACCCACGGAGCCTGGGGGGACGCACACAGCCGTGGGGGCCCCGGGCGGATCTGTGCTGCTCTGGGCACTGCGGCCCCCAAGGGTGGCCATCGATGACCCAGCACACACGCGAGGCTCTGTGTGGCCCTGTGCATGCTGCCGGAGCGACAGGAGCTCAGCCACATCGGCGGCCTGCACGGCCACCAGCAGGACCAGACAGAGGGTGGTTGTAGCTTCTCACTCTCCATGGACAATCGAGGTGGAAGGGAAAAGCCCTTCCCTAAGCCCTTATGAAGGGCCGCCTGTCCCCACCAGAAACGGTCATCTTGCTGAAAACAAGTTTGTAACGTAAAATGTTAAGATACTGTCAACGCGAGCGCCTGCATCTGAGGGGCTCCAAGTCTCCCTGTTCGCCCAGCACCCCCAACCAGAAGTGTTTCCTCTGCAAGGGCAGACCGATAACGGAGGGCATCCGTGCCCACATCCACCCCAACGCTCTTCCTGAGAGCCCGCCTGTCCCGCCTGGGGGTCAGGGGTCCCCTGCAGCCCCTCCCGAAAAGAAGGCTCTGGCTTGGGAGTGTGCATCGTGCAGCCTCTTCCTCCTCGCCAGAGTCCCGGGACCGGGCAGAGGGAGCGTGCGTGCACAGCGCAGCGCCACAGGGATGCACAAGGCAGTCCGCTTGCAGTCCTGCGCTTGCCCTGCCCCGTGCCAGGTCGAGGCCCAGCGCGTGTGCCCGTGGGAGCGGGAGACGCTGTGTCATGTGGAGGCGAGCAAGCGGAGGCCTGCAGCCACGGGGTACACACACCGAGGGAGCCACAAAGACGTGGATCTCAGTCTGGAAAAAGCCCTCAGCCTGGCTCCGTACCTTGTGTGTGCTGCCCAGGCCACAGTCACGATGAGAAAGGTCATCAGATAAACAGCAATCCTGGTTGCTAGAAGTTTCTGTATACTTCTGTCAAACTGGCAGAACAGAAGAGCGTCAGCATCAGACTTTACTCTGCGGCAGCCAAAGGGCGGCCCCATGCAGGGCCCGTGAAGGGTCCTTGGATCGGCCTCTACCCCAGCCCCTCCCTGCTGAGAAGAGGCTCCTCTTCGGGGTAGCCTCCCAGCCCCCTACCCCTTGCTCCACACCACCCATGCCCCACATCCCACAGGTGCCTATTTGGGGATCTCGTGTGGAGCTTCCCACTGAAATGACGGCTCTTGAGGCAGAGACTCTTTGTCCAGAGCAGAGAGCCAACCGAGCTGCCAGGTATCCCAATCTGACGTAGCTATGAAGCCTGGGGAGGTCGTGGAGGCACCACCCCCAGGTGGGAAGTGACTTGCAGGCATGATGGGGAAAATGGAAATGAGCTGGACACAAAGCTTGGACTTTATCAGCAAAAACTCAAAGTGGAAAACTGATTGCTTTGCCCTTTTCTCTGGTTCTTTACCCGCAACTGGGTGTCTCACCCAATATCCCAGTACTTCACTGAGGACTCAGAGTTTCTGAATTGCTAGGTTTTCTGGACCTTGACTAGTCTTTCCCTTCAAGTTGGGAGGAGTGCCTGCTAGCTGACACCTTCCAGCACTGTCCTCTCTGTGGGCGTCCCCAGACCACTGCACAACTTTCTGGCTCAGAGCTTCTCCATGAACCAGCTAACACACACAGAGATTTCACAACGACAAGTACTGCTCTCCAAAAAGATGACCCCAACTGCAGAGAAGTGAGGTTTACTGCATACACCTTCCCGTGCCACCTGACATCTCCTGTTACACATCCGCACCCCAATCTTTTTTTTTTTTTTTAAAGATTTTACTTTTTTTTAGAGAGCGAGCATGTGCGGGATGGGAAGGGCAGAGGGAGAGAATCTCTAGTAGACTCCCCCACTGGGCGCAGAGCCCGATGTGGGGCTTGATCTCACCATCCATGAGTCAGGACCTGAGCCGAAACCGAGAGTCAGACGTCCAACCGACCAAGACCCCAGGAGCTCCTCATCCACACCCCATTCTGAAATTGGTAGCACTGAGGTCTCTGACCTGGCCCAGGCCCTCCCCAGAGAAGGTTCTGGAGCAGGCACAGCTAGGTGAGCCCCAGGGCCCCAGTGGGCAGCAGGCTGCCTTTGAAGAGGGCAGCTAGGGAGCAGAGTGGCACCAGGCCCTCCACCCGGCCGCTGCGGCTACCGGGCTCGACCTGCATTTCTACTTAATTCTCTTCAAAACCCTACCAGAGGTACCAGTCACTCTTCCAGATGAAAAACACAAAGTCTAAGCAGCTCCTGTGATTCCCAGCTGCATCCAGGCTAAGCGTGCTAGTTGGGCCTGGAGCCCAGACGGCAGCTGGCAGGCCCAGCAGCCCCAGCATCTCCCACCCTCACTCCTCCGTGCCCCAACCACACCCCCGTTCACACTGAGGGGCTGAGCGAGGCACGCTCACACAGGCATGCCCGGGGACTTTCAAGAGTCTTCTGAAATCGCGTCCAGCTTTTGAGGTGCTGTGTGTCACTACTTAATTTATGAAACAGAAATATTCTCTTAATACAAATGGAAACTCTGCTTTAGGAACTGTTCCCCAATCACTTCTATGATAAAACCCATGTGCCCCTGTGCACTGAGGAGGCCCCCAGCCCAGTAGTAACCATCTACCGTTGACGGACACTCTGGGGGAGCCAGGAACAGGTTTCCAGGCCCACAACCAGATGGGCTACTGCACTTTCTATTCTCAACCCACCCTCAAGGCTCACTTTGAGGGCACTGACCCTATTTGCAGGCCAGGATTGGGGCCGACCAGGGTGGCCGAGGGAGCAGAAGACGACCTCGCCCCAGCCCTCCCAGCCAGGCACATCTTGGGTGGAGCCTAGAATTGGGCTTATGGACTGAGTCTCCTGCACCCTCACCCTCACCCTGGATGCTGCACTGTGGTCCCCAAGTACCTGTTCTGGGGAGATCTCCGTGTGGGTCACAGGCAGGATCTATGAGAGCAAAGACACAAAAAGAACCAAGGGACATTTCTTGGGCTGTGCACAGACCACTCCTTGGATGCCATGGTGCCAGGGACTTGGGCCAGTGCTGGACTGCTCCCCCCACCCATCCAGCTGCCTGAGTGGCCGGGAGACCCCAGGACACTGCTGAGACAGGGCAGGGTCTACACTGAGCCAAGCTCTACCAGAAGACTGTCTTGAGAGGGGGTGGCCAGGGGTCCTGATGTGAGAGGGGCTTTGGGTGGGGCCCCACACGGACCATCACAGTGGCAATGATGGACAGGAGTGCATCACTGAAGCTGAGCATGCGGTGTGAGTGCTGGGTCCCGTCAGCAGCGTCCTCATCCTTCGTGCCCGTGGGGGAGTCTCCCTGTATACTGAGGGCCGGTTCTGGGCTCTGGGGCTCGGACATGGTGGGGCCTGGGAAGAAGCACAGGTCTGAGCAGGCCAGAGTGCTACTGGGGCCTACCCCTGCTGCCTTCTGCCGCGACACAGGGTGGGTTGGTGCCTGAGAGCAGGATGCCCTTCCCGACGGAGGCTTAGTGGTGGTTGGAAGGACCCATTCTGCCACCGGTCCTCTCCCAGGAGGCCCCTGTATTTCCAGCCTGCAGGAGGAGCACCACTTCACTGCTGAGCACTGTCATCTAGGAGCCACGCTCAGTGCCTGCCTCCCCTCTAGAAACAGGAGAAACGAGAGAAAGCACAGACACATGGTAGGCACTCTCCACGCTGTGTCACCAGCCTGAAACCGTTGAGCCCAACACCAGACCACTGCACGGTTAGACACTTTCATCCTAAATGTGGGATGTTCTTGCTTCCAAGTACTAGCTAGGCCCGACCGTGCTTGGCTTCTGAGATCAGACGAGACTGGGCGTGTTCAGGGTGGTATGGCTGTGGCCTAATGTGGGATGTTCTATAGGACCAAGTCCCAGAGGCTTGGACTAAAACAGAGTGCCAGCCCCCCGCAAGGACAAGACAAAATGAAAAAGAGCCCCACCTCCAGAAACAGATAAAGGAGGCTTACTGGCAATTTCTGGACAAGAAAAACAAATTGAGAACAAACATGTAAGATATTCAGCTTCATCAGCAACTAGGGAAATGCAAGTGAAAACAATGAGGTACCACTAAGGTCTACAAAAGCCTGTCAAGAGTGATGAGGTCGCAGGAATGTAAATGACGCTACACTCATATGAAGACAAAAATAATAAAGTGTGGTGTGCGCACCCCTTGTACAAGGTGGGAACTCCATTTCTGGGTGTAGCCTCAGGCGTGTGGACAAGGGAACAGAGACGCACAGGATATGCACTGTGGTAGTTTATTTTAATAAATGTCAAAAACGCTCTATTATTAAACACTAAATGAGTTGTTAAAAAGTGCTAAGAACTGAATGTGTCCCCCAAACTCCTCCGTGGAAGCCCTAACCCCCCGCGGGATGGCATCAGGAGGGGGGACCCCAGGCGGGGGTGAGGTGAGGGATCCCCCAGATGGGATCCGTGTCCTCACAGAAGAGGAGGAGAGGGGAGAGGTCGCTGGCCTCCCGGTGAGGACACCGCGAGAAGGTGGCCGTCTGCAGGCCGCCACCTCAATCTCAGACTTCAGCCTCCAGAACCGTGAGAAACAACGGTCTGCCGTTGAAGGCCCGGTCCGCGGGGTTTTGTGATGGCGGCCGAGCGACAGAGACAGGAAGTGAAGATAAATGAAATAGATCTAGGCACGTATCAAACTCAGAAACACAATGTTGAGAGAAATAAATCATGTTGCAAAAACAATACATGTACTATTGTACCATTTATAGAAATGTTTGGAACACAGCGTGATTATACAAACATGCACAGTAAGAACAGGGGAGCAAGGCACTCACCAATTTCATGACAGCACTGCCATGACCTTGGCAAGGAGGGGTGGGAACTGGGGTGGGAATGGGGCTTTAGCTTTCTGATGTATCTAGAATTTATTTCTCACTTTGTTCACTTTCTAAAGCTTACATAAAGATCACCCCTTCTGGTGCACAGGTCTATAAATATTTGACAAATGCACACAGGTGTGTAACCATGACCACAGTTACATGCAGTTCTGTCCCCGAGCACGCCCTCTGTGGTCAAGCCTTCCTCCACCCCAAATCCTGGCCACCATTCATGTTTTCTGTTACCGTCAGTTTGCCCTTTCCAGACTGTCCCCTAAATGGACTCGTACCCCATGGAACCTTCTGAGTCTGGCTTCTTTCACTCAGCATGGTGCGCCTGAGATTCACCCATGTTTTGGGAATATCGATAATATATTTTTTACTGCTATGTAGTTAATTCTACTGTATGGATGGACCCCTTTGTTCATTCACTAGGTGGAAAACGTGGGTTGTTTCTAGTTTTGGGTGATTATAAATAAAGCCACTATAACTACTTGCACACAAGTATTTGTGTAAACATGTTTTTATTTCTCTTGGGTAAATACCTCAGAATGCGTCTGCCGGTAAATGCATGCTTCACTTTATAAGAAACTGCCCAAGCACTCATCCAAGGAGCTGTGCCATCGTGTACTCCTACTGGCAGCGCGTGAAAATTGCAATTGCTCCTCCTCCTCCCCAGCACTTAGTTTGGTAGGATTTTTTAAAAAGTTAGCTTTTAATTTTAGCTAATAGATGTGTAGTGTATCTTGTGTGCCATTTTCCTACTGAATAATCAGGTATTTTCATGTGCCTTTTATCTGTGTACCTTTTGTGGCAAAGTGTCTGTTAGAATCTTTTTATTTTGGGGGGAGTTATTTGTGTTGTTGAGTTTTGAGAATTCTTTATATATTCTGGTTAAAAGTCCTTTGTTAGGTACGTAATTTGCAAATATTTGCTCGCAATCTGTGAATTGTCTTTCATTCTCTTACCATTGTAGGAGCACAGAAGTTTTAAATTTTGATGCAGTCTAGCTCAACTTTTCTTTCTTTTAAAGATCTTATTTATTTATTTGTCAGAGAGAGAAAGAGCACAAGCAGGGGGAGCAGCAGAGGGAGAAGCAGACTCCCTGCTGAGCAAGAAGCCTGACAACGGCACTCGATCCCAGGACCCTGACATCATGACCTGAGCTGAAGGCAGACGCTTCACTGACTGAGCCACCCAGGCGCCCCTGACTTTTCTTTCATGGATCATTCTTTTGGTGTCATATCTAACAATGCTTTGCTTAACTCAAGATGACAAAGATTTCCTGTTTTTTTCCAGAAGTTCTAAAGTTTTAGGTTTTACTTTCAGTGTATGATAGATTTTTATGTATTTTATAATTTTTATAAATAATTTAATACTATTATATAACTTTTAATATAATGTGCAAGGTATATTTGAGCTTCCCTTTTTTGCAGATGGATGTCTGATTATTCCAATACCACTTGTTGAAAAGACTATCCTTTCTCCACTGAACAGCCTTTGCACTTTGGTCAAAAGTTAATGGCCGTATCTGTGTAGGTCTATCTTGGGAGCGTCTATTCTGTCCAGTTGATTATTATGTACCTATCCCTTTGCCAATATCAGTCTTGACTACAGCTTCATAGTAAGTCTTGATATCTGATAGAGCGAGTCCTCCAACTTTGTTCTTCTTTTTCAAAATTGTTCTGAGTATTCTAGTTCTTTTGCCTTTCCCTCACATGCTTCTGCTTACAGGGGCCCCTTTCCAGTTTCTCTAGGCAGAAAGACAGGGGTTTCTCTTAAAGTTTTTGCTGTATGTGCAGCAATTCTCACAGCACAGCCCCATAGTGGATAGCTGGCCCATGGTCAAAGGTCAAATGGGAAAAAGATGTTAAAAAGTGGAAAACTCACACGTACATGGTCACTGCTCCAAGTTTCGAATACCTTTCCCAACCTATCGGCTTTGTACTGTTTTTAATATTTTATCTCATTTTTACCCGTCATCAGCAGGAGAGAAAGCCTGTAGGCGGCTTACTCCATCATGGCCAGCACTGAACTCTAACACTTTACTTCTCAAAAGAGAGGGGGAGAGAGAGGAGAGAGTAGAAGGCGGGGTGAGCAAGGAGGGTGAAAAAATTCATGCCAAAAAAATAAGACAAAAAGTTACATGTGATTTTTAGGCACTGACTAAATTAGGAAACATATATCTGTTATATTGTTTTTTAGATTTTTTTATGTTTAAATTTTCTCAAATATTGTTTTTAAATAATCAGTAAATACTGAATATAGACACAAAAATCCTCAACAAAATGTTAACAAATGGAATCCAGCAATGTATAAAAAGGACTATATACCATGACCAAGTGGGATTTATTCCAAGAATGCAAGGTTGGTTTAAAATAAAAAATCAGTGACTGTAATACACCACATCAAAAGAACAAAAGACAAAAACGACACAATCCTCTCAACAGATGCAGAAAAAGCATCTGACAAAATCCAGTACCTCCTCATGATAAAAACAGTCAACAAATTAGGAATGGAAGTCAACTCTGTCAATCGGATAGATGGCATCTACAAAAACCTCACAGCTAACATCATACTCAATGTTCACCCCACGCCTGCCCCAGATCAGGGACAACACTATTCAACACTATACTGTCAAGGTTCTAGTCAAGGCACTTAGGCAAGAAAATGAAATATAAGGCATATATACTGGAAAGGAAGAAGTAAAACTACCTCTATTTGCAGGGGATGTGATTTTACACAAAGACAATCCTAAGGAATCCACACAAGAAAACTATTACATCTAATAAATGAGTTCAGTAAGGTTGCAGGAAACAAGATCAATATATAAAAATCAACTGCATTTGTATACACTAGCAAAAACCAATCTGAGAAGACACTTATGAAAACAATTACATTTATAATAGCATCAAAAATAGTAACAAATTAGCAAAGGAAGTGCAAAACATTGTTGAAAGAGATTAAAGAAGACTTAAGTCAATGGAAAGATATCCATGGACTGAAAGACTTAATATTGTTAAAATGGCAATACTTCCCAAATTGATGTACAGACTGAATGCAATCCCTATCAAAATTCCAACTGCCTTCTAATCAGAATTAACAAGCTGACCCTAAAATTCACATGGAAATTTAAGGAACCTTTGACTATTTATGGAATACCCAAAACGATCTTGAAAAAGAATAAAGTTGGACTCTCACTTCTCCATTTTAAAACTTACTACAAAGCTATGGTAATCAAGACAGTGCAGCATAGGATATATAGATCAACAGAGGAGAACTGAGAGTTCAGAAATAAACCACTACTTTATGGTCAACTAGCTTTTGATAAGGCTGCCAAAACCACTCGATGGGGAAAGAACAGTCTTTTCCACAAACGGTGCTGAGACAACTGGATATCCACATGTAAAAGAATGAATTTGGATCCTACCTCATACCATATACAAAAATTAATTAAAAATGGATCAAAGACCTAAATGTAAGAGCTAAAACACTGGGAGAAAATCTTCATGGCCTTGCATTTGGCAAAGGACTCTTAAATATGACACCAAAAGCACAAACAACAACAAAAATAGAAATTGGAGTTCATCAAAATTTGAATTTTCTGCCTCAAAGGACACTATTAAGAAATTGA
>NC_138370.1:178192935-178206010 GCF_054177405.1 Leptonychotes weddellii
AAAAAAAAAAAAGAAATTGAAAAGATAATCACAGAATGGGAGAAAATATTTGCATATATCTGAGAAAAGTTTAGTATCCAAAATATATAAAGAACCCTTCCAGTTCAACAGTAAAAAAACAACACAATTCAAAAAATAGGCAAAGGATGTGAATATACATTTCTTCAAAGAAAATACATTATCAGCCAACAAGCACATAAAAAGATGTACAACATAGGGGCGCCTGGGTGGCTCAGTCATTAAGCGTCTGCCTTTGGCTCAGGTCATGATCCCAGAGTCCTGGGATCAAGCCCCGCGTCGGGCTCTCTGCTCAGTGGAAAGCCTGCTTCTCCCTCTCCCACTCCCCCTGCTTGTGTTCCCTCTCTCGCTGTGTCTCTCTCTGTCAAATAAATAAATAAAAAATCTTTAAAAAAAAAAAAAAAGATGGACAACATCATTAGGTTACATTAGAGAAAAGTAAATCAAAGTCAAGAGATAATCATCCTCCAGGATGGCTATAATAAAAATAATGAAAAATAACAAGTGTTGGGAGGATGTGGAGAAATTGGAACCCTTGCACACTTTTGGTAGGAATATAAAATGGTGCAGCTGCTATGGAAAACAGTATGGTTCCTCCAAAAATTAACAGAGAATTACCAAAGGATCCAGTAATTCCATTTCTAAGTATATATTCAAAAGAATTAAAAGCAGAGACTTGAAGATACATTTGTGTGTACACCAGTGTTCATAGCAATATTATTTGCAATGACCAAAAGGCGGAAGCAACCCAAGTGTCTATCTATGGATGAATACCTAAACAAAATGTGGTATATACATACATACAACATAATATTGTTCAGCCTTAAAAATGAAGTTCTCACATGTGTTACAATATGGACGAATCTTGAGGACATTATGCTAGCTAAGTGAAATAAGCCAGTCACAAAAGCATGAATACTGTATGATCCCACTTATGCAAGGTCTCTAGAGTAGTCAGATTCACAAAGCAGAACAGTGATTGCCAGGGGCTGGGTGGGGCAGGAGGAAGAGTGTTTAACAGGAATAGAGCTTCCGTTTGGCAAGATGAAGAGCTCTATGAATGGACAGTGGTGATGGCTGCACAGAAGTGTGAATGTACTTAACGTCACTGAACTGCACATTTAAAAATGGTTAAGATGGTGGGCGCCTGGGTGGCTCAGTTGGTTGAGCGACTGCCTTCGGCTCAGGTCATGATCCTGGAGTCCCTGGATCGAGTCCCGCATCGGGCTCCCTGCTCGGCGGGGAGTCTGCTTCTCCCTCTGACCCTCCTCCCTCTCATGCTCTCTGTCTCTCATTGTCTCTCTCGCAAATAAATAAAATCTTAAAAAAAAAAAAAAAATTAAAAAAAAAAATGGTTAAGATGGTAAATTTTATTAAGTGTATTTTACCAGGGTTAAAAAACCAAAAACCAGTGCCCAGCATACACGTTCAAAACATGTTAGTTACATGTTACTTTCATCATATATGTTTTTAAGACTCATGGTAATAAAAAAAATACAAGACTGAGTAATGAAATAAAGAATACAAGACAAAGTAGAGGAACATGGAGTTGAGGGATCATTTTTTTTGTTTAAAGAGACTAAAGAATTTCAAAATCCTGATGGGAATAAGGAAAAGCTGGAATTTCACATAAAAGAGGGGAGGTAACTGAGAGCCGATGACCCCGTAGGGCATTATGCACTGTGCTGGGCATTAGAGGTAAACACGAACAGGGTAAGCTTACCTGACACACATTAGGGCGCTGTGGGGGAACTGAGTCTGGGAAAGCTCTAAGAATGGGGTATGCCAGAGCTGAGTCTGGAAATATTTATGACAAGATGACAACAAGAGTAAGTGACACCTGTCAAGCAATAACTATGTGCCAAGCACTGTTCCAAGTACTTCATCTGTAATATCTCTTCTAATCCTCAAACAACGCTGTGAGAAACAGACAAAAAGGAATCGGCTGTGTGTGTGCCTGTAACACAGACAGCTTGGTGTGCAGCGGAGTGCAAGGGGTTTGGTAAGGCTAGAGCACAAGGCTCAAACTAGGAGATGCACCTAAAGTAAGCGGGGACTAAATCAAAGAAGGTTGTGTGCCTGCCTGTTCAGGAGTTTGTAAATTATCGTGAAGATTATGCAGAGATGATGCACTTTTCTTTATATATCCTCTATATATGTGTGTTCTGTGTAGATACACACACACACACACACACATAAGTAAAACATATATTTTGGATACAAGTCCATCATGTGATTTGTAAATACTTTCTCTATTCTGGGCTGTCTTTTCATTCTCTCTTGACAGTATATTCACACATACATATTTGCATATATTTATATATATGTATTTTAAATTCACAGGCTATTTTAAAATAAATTTATGTGTTTTTAGTAGCCCCCCACACCCAATGTGGGGCTTGAACTCACAACCCTGAGATCAAGAATCGCAGGCTCTACCGACTGAGCCACCCAGGCACCCCTCATGGGTTATTTTTTTGAGCAGTTTTAGGTTTGCAGAGAAATTGAGCAGAAAGTAGACTTACCATATATATCTTTTCCCCACTCCCCCTCCAGTTTCCCTTTTTTTTTTTTTTTTTTTAAAGATTTTATTTATTTATTTGACAGAGACACAGCGAGAGAGGGAACACAAGCCGGGGGAGTGGGAGAGGGAGAAGCAGGCTTCCCGCGGAGCAGGGAGCCCGACGCGGGGCTCGATCCCAGGACCCTGGGATCACGACCTGAGCCGAAGGCGGACGCCCAGCCTACTGAGCCACCCAGGCACCCCTCCAGTTTCCCGTTATTAACATCACATTAGTGTGATACAGCTGGTTCAACTGATGAGACGTATTGATACATCACTAACTGAAAGTCCATAGTTCACATTAGGGTTCTATAGGTTTTGACAAATATATGACTTGTATCCACCATTACACTATCATCCAGAAGTTTAACTGCCTTAAAAATCCTATGCTCCCCCTTTTTATCCCTCCCTCCCCCAGAAACCCCTGGCAACCATTCATCTTTTGACTGTCTCCACATTTTCTCCTTTTCCAGAATGTCATGTAATTGGAATCATTCAGTCTGTGGCCTTTTTTGACTGACATCTTTCACTTAGCAATATGCATTTAAGGCTCTTCCATGTCTTTCCATGGCTTGACAGCTCATTTCTTTTTACTGCTGAATAATAATCCATTTTATAGATATACCACAGTTTATCTGTTCACCTATTAAGTATCTTCAACAATGTATTTTGAAGTTTTTGATTTTGATTAAATCCAGGTTAACTGTTGCTTTTATCTATTATTTTTTTATTTTTATTTTAAATATTTTATTTATTTATTTGACAGAGAGAGACACAGCCAGAGAGGGAACACAGGGGGAGTGGGAGAGAGAGAAGCAGGCTCCCCGCAGAGCAGGGAGCCCGATGTGGGACTCGATCCCAGGACCCTGAGATCATGACCTGAGCCAAAGGCAGACACTTAACGACTGAGCCACCCAGGCGCCCCAACTGTTTCTTTTATTGATGTGCTTTAGTGTCATACCAAAATATCTCACTTTTTTAAAATAAGTTTTATGGTTTCAGGTCTCACATTTAGATTTATGCTTTAATTTTTGTATATAAAGCAAGATACGGATTTTAAACATATGGATATCCAATTTTTCCAGCAACATTTTTTGAAAAGACTATCTTTTCAATTACTTTTATTCCTTTGTCAAAAATCAACTGACCTTATATGTACTTGGAAGCCAATTTCTGACTATTCTGATGCACTGATTTACTTATGTACCTTAAATCAGCACCATACTACTTTGATTACTGTGGCTTTATAATGAGCCCTGAAGTTAGGCACTGTAAGTCATATAACTTGTCCTTGTTCAAACTTGGGAGTATTCTACCTCCTCTGCAGTTCCAGATTAATTTTAGAATCAGTGTGTCAATTTTTACAAAAAGTCTGCTGGGGTTTTGCCAGGAATTGCACTGAATCTATAGATCAACTTGAGAAGAATCACTCTGACCAAATCTCCCAATTTATGAATATGGTGTATTCTTTCCATTTATTAAGGTCTTTAATTTCTCCCAGCTATGTTTTTTAGTTTCCAGTATATAAATCTTGCACATCTTTTTTCAAATTTATCCCAAGCATTTAATATTTTTTGATGCTGTTGTAAATGGCATTTTCCCCTCATTTCAACTTCCACTATCTTGCTGGTTATCTAGAAATAATGGCACTTATTTTTTGCATATTGATCTTGTACCCTGCAATTTTGCTAAATTCACTTACTAGTCCTAGTAGCTCTTTCTGTAGATCCCATTTGTTTTTTATACATAGAGCCATGAGTGTCAACTGAGAGTGCTAATGTCCCTCGAGGGACATTTGGCAAGGTCTGGAGACAATTCTGGTTGTGGCAAGTGACATGTCTTAATGATATCTAGGGGACAGAGGTAAGGGTGCTGCTAAATGTCCAACAACGTACTAGACAATGCCACCCCTTCACTTCAACAAGGAATTATCTGGCCCCAAATGTCAACGGTACCAAGACTGGGAAAGTAATATAAACAATTAGGTCATCTTCATAAACAATTTTACCTGTTACTTTCAACCTGGAAGCTTTTTTTTTTCTTGCCTCATTACACTGGCGAGAATTTCTTACACAATGATGAACACAACTGGTAAGACCTGACAACTTTGGCTTGTTACTGATCCCGTCTTTTATTATTCTCTATGTCAGTACAGGCTTTTCATAAACGCCCTTATTATTTTATTTCAGAGGGAGAGAGAGAGAAAATGCACATGCACATGGAGGGGAGGGGCAAAGGGAGAGGGAGAGAATCTCAAGCAGGCTCCATGCTCAGTGCAGAGCCAGATGTGGCCCAACCTCATGACCCTGAGATCATGACCTGAACTGAAATCAAGAGTCAGATGCTCAACCGAGCCACCCAGGAGCACCATAAATGCCCTTAATATGCTGGCCAAGTTTCATTTCATTCCTAGTTTGCTGGCAGGTTTTTTTTTTTTAAATTAGGAATAGATGTTGGGTTTTATCATGTTTTTTTCTGTGTCTAGTAAGATGATCCATTTGGTTTTCTTTTTCACTCTGATAATAGTGTAAATTACATTGATCAATCTTCAAATGCTAAGCTAACTTTGCATTCCTGGGACAAACCTCACTTGGTCATGTTATACTATGCTTTGCAGTATTGGATTCAACTTGCTAAAAAATGTTTTAAAAGAATTTTTGTATCTATGTCCACAAGAGATATTAATCTTTTTCTTTTCTTTTAATGTCTTTGTCAAATTCCAGTGTCAGAATAATGCTGTCTTTATAGAATGGGCTGGGCTGGTTAATACGTCCTTCCTTCAATTTTAAGTTTATGCAGAATTAGTAATATTTCTAGTTTTTAACTGTAAATTCAATGCTTTAATAGATATAAGGCTATTCAAGTTATCTACTTTTTTCTTGAGTGAGTGAGCCATGGTAGTGTCTTCCAAGGAATTTGTTCCTTTAGTCTAAGCTGCTGAATTTGTTGGCATAAAGGTGTTCATGTTCTCTGATTATCCCTTTAGCACTGACATCATTACTCTTATTCATGATATTGTTAATTTGTCTTTTTTTTTTTTTCTGGTTCAATACGGCCAGGGATTTCTCTATTTTATTGATCTTCTCAAAGAATCAGCTTTTGTTGTCACTGATTTTCTCTGTTTTTGTTTTCTATTTCATTGGTTCCCACCCTGACACTTACTATTTCCCTTTCTGTACTCACTTTGGGTTTCATTTGCTCTTGTTTTTGTTTAAGATGAATGGCTGAAATTACTGGTTTGAGATCTTCTAGTATAGTTTTGGCTACATTCCACAAATTTTAAAATGTCATGTTTATTTTCTCACCTCAAAATTCTTATTTTCCTTCTGATTTCTCCTTTGACCCATGGGTAATTTAGAAGTGAGTCATTCAGTTTCCAAATATTTAGATTTTCCAGATATCTGTTACTGATTTTCTAACTTAATCGCATCGAGGTCAGAGAACATACTTGTTTCATAGCCCAGAATATGATCCATCTTGGTAAATGTCCTTTACACACTTGAAAATGTGTATTTTGCTGGTATTGTGTAAAGTGTTCCATAAATGTCCATTAGATCAAGCTGGTTGATGGTATCATTCAACTATATTCTTGGTGATTTTCTCAGTACTTGTTCTATCGTATATTGTGAAAGGGGTACTGAAATCTCCAACTACAATCTACAGCACCAACTTACAATTGGGTTTTGATTAAAAAAAATTTGGTTTTGCGTCATGTATTTTAAAGCTTTATTATTAGGTGCAAAACTGTTTAGAATTGTTACAACTTTTTGATGAATGTACTGCTTCATCCTTACAAAATGACCCTCTTAATTTCTGGCTGTATTCTTTGCTGAGAAATCTACAGAGACTTGCAGATGAAGACCATAAATTCAGTTTTAAACATGTATACACAACATGAGATATCTAACAGCAAAGGTCTAAGAGTTCAGGAGAGAAGTGTGGAGATACAGACTGAGTGAACATGGTCCGTGTGGTGCCAGGATATGAAGGTGCTCCATAAATACTTATGAAATAAAAAGTCTGAGTAAACTCTGGTCTCCAAAGTAATTACACCATTTAAAACTCTACCTGATCCTAGGTCATATGAGGATAAATTCCAAATTCAAAGGAATCCTGAAACTCTACCATGCTTTCTAGTGAGTTATGCACTAGGTTTTCCACAACAGCTATTTCACATCTTTTCCACATTGCTTAAACCTTCGCTTTCTTACCTCCCTTCTTGTTTTCAGCACATGTTTTGTTTCCCTCATTCATGGCGAAAACAGAAGCCATCAGAGAATTCCTTCGCTTTCATTCCAATAAACACATAAGATTACCTGCAGCTGCAAGCCATCTTCCCTCCCTCCCTCCCTCCGCTATGAAAAGTGTGTGTCTTATGCCCAAAGTGAGTATTGCTCTCCTTATGCTCTGGATGTCATTCCCCTCTCTTCCAGGGGACTTTATTCGTCACTCCTCCCTCTCCTGTACAGGCAAACCTTCTCGCCCCACTAGCTCCCTCCCATCAGCTTCAAGCTGCTCAAAAATTCCCATCCTAAAGCACCTCAACCGCACACCATCTTCCAGCTCCCACACCTCCTTCTCCACAGCCAACCTCGAGTCACCTCCAACTCTCCACTTCTTTCTTCTTCTTCCGCCCCACCACTCCAATGGAACTATTCTTGAAAGATCACAGGATAATCTCATTGTTGCTAAACCTAAGGCACATCTTTCATTTCTTTTTCTACGTCGCTCTTAAACAGCTTTTTGCCCCTGGAAACATCTTCCTGGGCTCTGGGACGCACTGCTCCCTCGGTTTCCTCCCCGAGTCCCTGGCTGCTCCTTCTCCATTCGCTGGTCTACTCTCGGAATGTTCTAGCATCCTTCTGCCTAACTCTGTTTTCCGCTCTCTTCAGCTCCTAAGACAGTCAACCGCCATCGACATGCTGAGGACAACAAATACCGGTCTACGGCTCGGCCTCCTTCCTGAGCCCTCAGGGGCACCAGACGAATGCGCTGCTGGGAAACGCCACGCCTCGGGGAATTCTGGCGGAAACGCTTGTCGACAATGGAGCAGGTTTTCTTCTCCCCGAAAAAGGCAGCGGGCGGGGTAAGGAGACCGTGCCTCCTTCTCCGAGCTACTCATAAAAGGTCTGTTGCAAACAAGCACGGTACAAACGAAGCTGCTGTTGCTTTAAGGGTAATAACACGCTTGTCCTGAAGGAGGCTTTAATAACTTGAAATTCTAGGAGGACTAAGACGCTGGTTGGGACTTTCAGATCCGTTGTTCGGTCTGAGAAAGGACACAGGGGGCTGCCTACACGAACCGGCAGATGACACCAACGCGCCGAGCGGGCCGGTGAATGGGTCTCACCCGAAGGGGCAGCTGTAGGTGGTCGGTGACACGCGATCCGGGGTCCAGTGCTGCCAGCTCTGACTTCTCTACGGAAGCTGGAAACCTGGGTTTTTTAGAGTTTTTCAGAACAAACCCTTAGACCCGGCCCCCCACCAAAGCGAACCGGCTAGGCGCGTGCCCGGTGCTACCGACCTTACTCAACAAGTCGCGGGGAATGTCGCTGGCTGGGCGGCCAAACTGCGCGTTTCTCAAGAGCTGCGGTCCAGCGAGCCGCTCCCGGCCGCGGGCTGACGCCACCGTAGGCCCGAGCACCCTGAAAAGTAGCCTCCGCAGACGCGGCCGCCTGGGGAACGGTTACACGCCGGGCCCGGAGCCACTCCGCCCGCCCGCGCGTCCGCGTCCGGGCCCGCCAGGCGCGCGGAGCGCGGCGGCCGGAAGCTCGTCACGAGGCGGGCGGCGCCGCGCAGGCGCGATCCGCGACCAGGAATCTACGCACGCGCACGCGCGCCTGCCCGGCACGGCGTTTTTCGGGGCCGCGACGCGCCCCCGCGGGCCTACGTCACGGCGTCGGGGCGGAAGATGGTGCGGCTCGGGGCTGGCGGTTGCTGAGCGGACCCGGACGCAGCTGGACCCGAGCTCCCCGCTCCGGCGCCCGCTGCGGGGTCGCAGCCATGTCGCTGCTGCAGTCTGCGTTGGACTTCCTGGCAGGCCCGGGCTCTTTGGGCGGCGCTGCCGGCCGCGACCAGACGGACTTCGTGGGGCAGACGGTGGAGCTGGGCGAGCTGCGGCTGCGGGTGCGGCGAGTCCTGGCCGAGGGTGAGGCCCAGGCCGGGGGCGCGGGGCCGGGCGCGGGCCGGCCGGGAGGGGGCGGGGCGGCCCCGGCGCGGTGGGGGCTGGGGGAGGGTCGCCGCGACGTGGAGCGGGTGAGGCCGACCCGGCGTGACTGCGGAGGGTGAGTGAGGCGGGGTCGGGGGCTGGGCACTTCCTTGCCGGAGGCGTGGCGGTTGTGGAGGTGTGGGGCCGACCTGCGGCCGGAGGAGAGGCCGTGGCGGTGGGGGAGAAGGTGGTGGGCAGGTGAGGGGCCACGGTGGGGCCGGAAGGAAGGGGACCCGGGAGGCTGGGCAGTGCGCTGGGTGGGTATGAGTCAGGGCCCTTGCCTCGCATCTAGGGCCGTTGTGGGGGGGTGATGGGACAGCCCTGGATTTCTGGACATCGGGCTGACTTTTTGGGTGCTTGTGCCCCTTGGTGAAGGTGGTTGTTCTCCCTGGATGTTGGGATAGACGGTACTGTGACCCATAGCCCAGCTTCCTCCTCTCGCCACCTATTTGCCTTGCCCTGATCTCTGTTTGTGAGTCCACCTAAGTTAGGGCATGCCAACAGTCGTGACCTGTCCAGAGCCTTGCAGGTTGGACTCGTCAGTCGTGGAGGAATTTCCGGGCCATTCTTTAGTCATCTTTGTTTCTGCACGCTATCTCCAGCTTCCTGATGTCCTTTCTCTTCCTCACACAGAGTCTATTGCCAACGTCGGCGTGATCCCATTCTCTCCTCTGGATTTTCCTTACGTTTTGTCGGTGGCGCCCACAGGGGTATGTCACACTTTGCTAGCTGGGATGCTTGCTGGCTGAGCGTAGTTGGCTCTGGGGCTGGTGCTGGAGCAGAACGGTATTCCCCTGAGTTAGCGTGGGGCGAGGGAGTGGTGCAAGGTGGAACCACAGACCTGTCTGGGGTAGCTCTCAGGACTGCAGGCTCAGCCTGTCGTGCGGCCCGACCTACTGCCATGTGTGCTCAGTCTGAGTCGGGAAACTAGCGGACCCTTCTGAAGTCCGTGTTCCTAAAGGCCTGAGGGGATGTTCTGGCTGTAGCATTATCACACGCTTTTTCTCCACTTGGGTAAAAAACAGATTTTGGGTGTGACTTTCTTACAGAGGTGGGGGCCAGAACCTCTATTAACATTGAAGAATGAGAGTTCCCTCAGATCAGTTCCTTTATTCCAAAAATACCAGGCAATTATCTTGGTTTTTTAAGAGATTCATAGTGGACAGTAGGTGGTTTTTGCCTTCTGGAGTTTAAAATTAGACACACACTCCAGTGAGGGAAAGACAGCGCAGTATTGGGGGAGCCTTGGGGCAAGGCAGGCAGTGGCGAGGGTTCCGACAGGCCAAACTGAGGTGAGAGGGTTGAGAGTGCGCCCCTACCAGGGCAGGGGCGGGACCAGGCAGGAGGAGGGGTAATCAGAAATGGGAGGTGGGTCCTCTGGAGCAGGAAGCTTACTGGTCACTTAACACACAGGATAAAGAACAAGGAAATGGGAAGGAGCCAATATGGTTGTGCAAAAGAACCCACTCCCTTTGCTATCTAGACAAGTCAGGATATAAAAATACCCCTCACAGTCTTGGTCTTTGGATAAGTAACAGAGCCTTGTAGCCTTTAAAGCTTGAGAAGCCTCTTCCTGAACTTAAATGGTAAGAAAGCCATATGAAGTCTTTCAGGAAAAACAGCAACCCTGGAACCTAGGCTGTGGGAGTTCATGCTGTCTTGTTGTAAACGTGGGGAAGGTTCCAGACCCTAAACCGTTGGGTAGAGATGTTGACAACTTCACAATTCTTCAGGCTTCGGAAAGATAGCAGACATCCTGTATATCCTATGATATTCCTACAAGAGTGGGGAAGGTTTTTAATAATCGGATAAATCATATATCCATGATTAGATGAGTGAGTATCCTCACTGTGGGGTAATGAAGTCTTTAAATAGCCCCACCTCAGTTCATGTGAGGTGTTGCCCCAGGTGAATTTAGGATAGATCAGATTTTGCTGTCAGATGGTTTAGGGAAAAAGACATTATTTTCATAGCTTTTTGGAATTTGCATCTGGAGCATGAAATGGGTTGTGGGGCAGAACTGTGGAGCCAGATGGCTTCCTAATCTTTTGACAATTGGTTTTAGGTTTTCATTAAAAAAAACCCCCAGTGTCAGAGATGCTGGGCCCAAGCAGATTCTAGAATACATTCTTTATGATCTCTTGTTTTGGATTTTGCACGTTCTTGCTTGCTTCCTACTGTCCAGAGAGGTAACAGAGGTGATCGCTCTGCCAAGATGGGTTTTGCCCCGAAGGTGAGTCCACCTCTCCAGTGACTGACTTTGGCTGCACTGCCAGTGATGTGGACGGGGTGGTGTGTGGGCAGCTCTTCAGAAAAAGAAACAAGTCCGCAGAACTGTCCCGTAATGTATGTGTAACTAGTCGTGTGTGTTTGCTGGAACACCGTGTGCCATGTGTGGTGTCAGTGGCCTTTGATGAATGTGGGTCCCTTGTGTTCTGTTTGGGGTCAATGCTGGCCCGAGAAGCTGCGAGGGCACACGCCACACCCCGGCTGTTGTCCTAGCCCTCCACCCCTCTGCTTCCTGGTCCCTGCTTTTAGAGGGCTTCTCCCCTGTGTGCAGTGTCAGGATTGGTGAGGGCACAGGGGCCGTTTGATCAGCTGGCAGTCGCAGGGTTGTGTGATAGGACTCTCGGCTGGAGGGTTCAGAAACCACTGGGGTTGATGTGACGGAAGGAGAGGATCGTAGGTTGAATCAGGACATCCTCTACAGGGATACACAGTGTAGCACATTTTAAGTTGATTTGAAAAGATGATTGGGCGGTCGTTGCTCACTGACATTCTAGCATATGGCTCTTTCACACAGGAAGTGTGCCTGAGCCCTGTGGCTTGGTGGTCTTGTTCCGAGTATCTTTTCTCTCGACTTCCGTGGCTGCTCTCACCCAGGGAGGGGTGCTGAGTGGATCTTTTCTCCAGCACGGATAACCGAGGTCTTTGCAGGAAGGGCTTGCGCCTTGGGCAGCTGGTTCTAGTATTCAGAATGGCGTGGTTCAATCTTGTTCTGAATTGCCCTCTCTTAGTTCTCCTAACCCCACCCTCTAAACTTGCACCTTGGCGACTTTAACATCAGCCCCTTACCCGTCGTGACTGACACCTAGTGTGAAGTAGTAATGATAACCAGCGCAACAGCATTTATGGAGTTTTGACTGTTCGGCGGGCACAGTCCCTGGTGTTTCCTGTGGTCTGTCCTCCTGACG
The DNA here is from genome assembly GCF_054177405.1 of Leptonychotes weddellii. Taxonomy (NCBI): domain Eukaryota; kingdom Metazoa; phylum Chordata; class Mammalia; order Carnivora; family Phocidae; genus Leptonychotes; species Leptonychotes weddellii. The sequence goes on from NC_138370.1 coordinate 178,204,919, forward strand.
GTGGCTGACAGCACGGGCCGTCAGTAGCTTGCCAGCGCTGCCAGCCAGTGAGTGGTGGAGTTGGGACTGGTGGGGCGTATCTTTGGTCACCCACATGGTGGCGCAGGTCCCCCTGTAGCATGTGTCCTGCAGGGAGAAATGTCCAGAGGATGTCACGGTGAAAGCAGCAAGCAGCAGTGCACCTGCTTGTGGAGCCGCTGGACGTGGGCGCTGCTTAGGGGCCAGGGTGGGAGCTGTGTGCCAAGGCTCCCGCTCCTTCTTGGTCTGTGCCTCAGTTGACTGCAAGTGCAGGTGGTATGCAGGTGCCTGGAGTGGGACATCATGGGGAGGTCACCGTGGAGGGGAGATTATTGTGGGAGGAAGTCACCCTGCGGGGAGGTCCTGGGGGGGTGGTGTTGGCGCAGGTCACTGTTGCGGGGCATGGGAAAGGCTGCCCTCTGTCTTTCCATTGGCCCGGCCTGTTTGTCTCTGTGGACTCCTGCCGTCCTCATGGGCACGTATCCCTGAAAGATCTGTGGTGATCATGTGAGGCTACGAGATGCAGGTGATGGGGTGTCTGTTCCTTAGAAACAGTGTTGATTGATAACACATTGTAAGATCTCCCAGATTGCTCCTTGTGCTGGTGTACCACGTTTCCTGGTGCTCACTGTTCCCCCCCCAACCCCCCCACCCCACCCCACCCCTGAGCCCGTGACCCTACGTAGAGGCCTGCCAGACCCCACTGTCCCCGCACCATCCTCATTGCAATGGGCAAAAACTGTGTGGGCTTGTGTTGATTTGCGTTTCTCTGACTCATGAGTTTGAGCATTTTTCAGTGCTTACTAGCTTATTCAGACTCCTGTTCTAGAATCGCGCATGGAGGGCGCCTGGGTGGCTCAGATGGTTAAGCATCTGCCTTTGGCTTAGGTCATGATCCCAGAGTCCTGGGATCGAGTCCTGCATTGGGCTCCCTGCTCCTTGGGAGCCTGCTTCTCCCTCTGCCTCTCTCTGTCTCTCATGAATAAACATAAAATTAAAAAAAAAAAGAAAAGAATCGCGCATGGATATCCTATGCCTATTTTTCTTTTTAATTAAAAACAATTTATTTTTGGG
>NC_138370.1:178206110-178211513 GCF_054177405.1 Leptonychotes weddellii
CAAGCAGGGGGAGTGGGAGAGGGAGAAGCAGGCTTCCCACGGAGCAGGGAGCCCGATGCAGGGCTTGATCACAGGACCCTGGGATCATGACCTGAGCCGAAGGCAGACGCTTAACAACTGAGCCACCCAGGCGCCCTAAGTCGTGTATTTTTATATAATACAGATGCAGGTGTGTGAGGAGGAGGAGGAAATAAGCCATAGATGAGGTCACTGCTGTCCCTGGCCAGGCTGCCTTGGGGAGCGGGGGGCCGGCCTGGGCAGCTGAGGTATCTGTGCCTGTCTCCGAATTCCAGAATGTGTACAGTAAAATGTCTTAGTGCCTTCCCTGTCCTTTATGTTTCATACAGCAGTATTACCATTTTTGTTGAAGATTTATTTATTTGGCAGAGAGAGCGAGAGCGAGCAGGGGGAGCTGCAGAGGGAGAAGCGGGCTCCCTGCTGACCAAGGAGCCCCATGCAGGACTCAGACCCAGGACCCTGAGATCACGACCTGAGCCGAAGGCAGATGCTTCACCAACTGAGCCAGCCAGGCGTCCCAGCAGTATTACTGTTTTTATTTAAAAACTTTCAGTTTTGAGATAAGTGTAGATACTTACTTGTAGTTTTAAGAAATGACACCAGCACCCTTTGCCCATTTCCCTCAGCAGTAACATCTTGAAAAACTAGTGTCAGTGTCTTGACAGTTACGTCGTCGAGATGCAGAAGTTTCATCCCCACAAGGACCCCTCCTGCCCCTTCACAGCTACGCCTACGTTCTTTTTTTTTATTTTATTATTTTTTTAAAGATTTATTTATTTGAGAGAGCGAGAATGAGAGAGAGAGAGAGAGTACGTGACGGGGGGAGGGTTAGAGGGAGAAGCAGGCTCCTTGCCGAGCAGGGAGCCCGATGCGGGACTCGATCCAGGGACTCCAGGATCATGACCTGAGCCGAAGGCAGTCGCTTAACCAGCTGAGCCACCCAGGCGCCCAAGGCTGATCAATTTTAAATAGCTTTAAGTCTCCGTTGAAATAATCCTGGCTTCTGCCAGAGAAGGCACAGAAAGCTATTTATTATTATTATTATTTTTTTAAGATTTTATTTATTTATTTGAGAGAGAGAGAATGAGAGACAGAGAGCACGAGAGGGAAGAGGGTCAGAGGGAGAAGCAGACCCCCTGCTGAGCAGGGAGCCCGATGCGGGACTCGATCCAGGGACTCCAGGATCATGACCTGAGCCGAAGGCAGTCGCTTAACCAGCTGAGCCACCCAGGCGCCCCTACGCCTACGTTCTTAACCCTGGAAACCACTGATTTGGTCTCTCTCTCTACAGTCTTGACATTTGTGTATCCTTTTGGAATTGGCTTTTTTCCCTCTGGAGATCTATCCAGGTGGTTGTGTCCATAATGTGTTCATGTTTATTGGTGACGAGTATTCCGTGGTGTGGATGGACCCCAGTTTATGTAATCATTCACCAAGTGACGGACATGTGGGTTGTTACCAGCTGTTTTTGGCTGTTAGAAATAAAGTTGCTGTAAACACTTGTGTGCAGGTTTTTGTGTGAATTCATTTCTTTTTCTGGGATAAGTGCCTGGGAGTGCAGGTGCTGAGTTGTATGTTTTGTTTTAGGAAACTGCCAACCTCACATTTCTCACCAGCAGTGGATAAGTGTCTTAGTCTGCTCAGGCTACCATAACAAAATGCCACAGACTGGGCCATAAACAGCAGGAATTTATTTTCTCAGCTCTGGAGGCTCCTAGTCCCAGATCCAGGTGCTGGCAGTGCTGGTTTCTGGTGCGGCCTCTCCCCTTGGCCGGCAGATGGCGCCTTCTCTGTTAACCTGTGGAGTCTGTGGCCGCACTGCTGAGTTCTTAACCAAGAGTGACCCAGCGTTCCTGGTCCTTGCCAGCATTCCGTGCAGCGTTTTTATGTGATGGTTGTAGCAGGTGTGTAGTGATTCCTTATTGTGGCTTCAGTCTTCACTTCTCTAGGGGCTGACCGTGCACCTTCATGGGCAGAATGTCTCTGCGTGTCGTGTTGTTTGCCTATTTTAGAACTGTGTTTTCTTGTCCCTGAGTTTTGAGAGTCCTTTATGTATCCTGGAGAGAAGTTCTCCATCAGACATGTGGTTTGCAAGAATTTTCTGTCAGCAGCTTGTCTTTTTATCTTAAACAGGGTCTTCTGCAGACCCACCATTTTAATATGATGAGGTCACATTATCAGCTTTTCCTCGTGTGACGTCTGCTCTTACTGTCACATCTGGGAGCCCTTATGCCCAGCTCGAGATCCTGAGGGCTATGCTGGAGATCGTGAGGGTTGTTCTCGAGATCCTGAGGGCTATGTTCGAGATCCTGAGGGTTGTTCTCTAGATCATGGGGGTTTTTCTCCTACGTTTTGTCTAGGAGTTTCCTACTTTTACATTCGTAGTCTTCGAGTTGTCATATAAAGCGTAAAGTTTAGATCAAAGTTGGATTTTGTTTTGTTTTGTTTTTTTGCGCTGGTCATTGCACATGTCTCCATTGAGTTGATTTTGCACCATTGCTAAACATCACTTGGCACATTTGTGTGACTGTTTTTGGGACTTTGCTATTTTGTTGCATTGGGATCTTTGAATCTGTTCCTCCACCAGCACCACATAGTCTTGGTTAATGTAGCTACAGAACAAGTCCTGAAATTGGGAATTCTCTTTTAGGAAAAATTTCAAAAACAAAAGTAGAAAGAGTAACAGAACAAGTATCTGTGTTCCTACCATCCAGAATTAATAAACATTAGCTTTTAAAAAAGGCTTAGTTGGTTAAGCATCTGCCTTCAGCTCAGGTCATGACCTCAGGGTCCTGGGTTCAAGTCTCTCATTGGGCTCCCTGCTCATTGGGGAGCCTGCTTCTCCCTCTGCCTCTCCCCCTGCTCGTGCTCTCACTCACTCTCTCTCCCCCAAATAAATAAATAAAATCTTTTAAAAAAAAAGTCATGAGTGGTTTTGCATGTTGACAAATGCTTTCTGTGTGTCTGTCGAGGCACTCTGCTCTCCCTGTCCTGTTTGTGTCCTTCGCCACAGGGATTGGTTTTTGGTGTCGAACCACCCTTGCGTTCCTAGAGTGGATCCTAGTTCCTAGAGTGGTCATAGTTTATCACCCGAGTTAGGTGTTGCCAGACTCGCTCTGCTGGTATCCTCCTGATGGTTTTTATATCTGTGTTAACGAGTGCTTTCGATCTCTGATTGTGTCTTCGGCCTCACACAATGGGTTGGCAACTATTTTCTCCTGTCACTTAGGAAGGACTTTGTGCAAGATTGCTGTGCTCATTCTTTCTTAAACGTTTCATAGAATTCACCAGTGAAGCCATCTGTTTTCTATTTTTGTTACATGGATTTTCACTTATGTCCTTTCATCTGTTTTCTTATATGGACTGACTTATTTTATTTTTTTAGCAGATCTGTTGAGATAAAAATGAGACACAAAGTGCACATGTAGATGTCAGGCACATTAAATATGTCCAGTACATGTACACTGTGTGCCTGTCACCGTGGCAAGGCAGTGAGCACATCCCGCCCCTCCAGAATGTTCATCCTTCCCCATTACAACCCTTTCCTTCTCTTGGCCTCCACCCCCAGGCAGTCACCGATGTGCTTTCTGTTACTGTAGATGAGTTAGTGTTTTTTAGACTTCTCTGTAAGGGAAAGCATGTCTCCTCGGCTTCCATGTTGCTGCTCGTGACAGTAGTCCATCCTGGTTATTGCCGAGTCGTGTTTCACGTAGGGATGATTGGTTTGTCCATTCACTGCTGATGGACGTGGGGGCTATTTCCAGTTTGGGCAATTACACATGAAGCCGCTGGGATCATGTGTGTACAAGTCTTTGTATGGATGTGGCCTCCATTTTTCCTAGGTAAATGCCCAGCAGTGTGATGACAGACAGGGCCATTGAGCCAGGTTACCTTTACCCTTTGAAGAAACTGCCAGACTATTCCCACAAGCAGTGTGTAAGCACTCAGTGGACCCACATCCTAATCAACACTTGATATGGTCCATTCAAAAAACTGAGGCCTTCTAATTAGATGGACAGCAGGATTCTTGAGTTTAAGTGTGTGTTTCCCTAATGTATGATGATGTTGAACATCTTTTCATGTGCTAACTCACCACTCGTGTATCTTTGGTGAAGTGTCTTTTTGCGTATTTCACCCATTAAAAATTTTGTTACTAAATTTTGGATTTTCTTTATATTTTGTGGATAGAGTCCTTTATTGGGCAAGTGATTGAAAGTCCAGCTAGTGCCCTGTGTTCTCACCCTCTCAGTGGTGTGGCTAAAAAACCAGAAGTTCTTTACTTTGATGAAGTCCACTTGTCATTGTTTTCATTTGTGGATCATACTTTTGTTCTTATGTCTAAGAAATCTTTAGGGTGTGTAGAAATACAGTTGATTTTTTTTTTTTGAGAGCGAGAGCATGATCCTGGGCGGGGGCATGGGGGGGGAGGGTGGTGCAGGGGGAGGGGGGAGAGGGAGTTCTAAGCAGGCTCCATGCCCAGCACAGAGCCCAACATGGGGCTCCATCTCACAACCCTCAGATCATGCCCTGAGCTGAAATCAAGAGTCAGACACTGAACTGACAGAGCCACCCAGGCGCCCCTGAAATGCAGTTGATTTTTGAATGTTGTGTATATAACCCATGATGGCCCTAAACTTTTTTTATTAGTTATAGTAGCTTTTGGGGGTAGATTTCACAATATTATCTGCACAGTCACATTGTGTGCAAAGAAAAACATTTTTACTTCTTCCTTTTCAATCTGGATGCCTTTTATTTCTTTTCCTCGTCTGATTGCGCTGGCCGGGCTTCCAGTGCAATATTGAATGGCAGAGGTGCCAACAGCTGTCCTCACCTTGTTCCTGGTGCTGGGGAAAGCACGGGGTCCCCTACCCCCCAGCACAAGGCTGACGGTTAGTCTCTTGTAGACACCTGTTACCAGGCTAGTGAGCGTCCTCGTGTTCCTAGTCTGCTGAGAGTTCTTTTCGTGATGTAATTTTCCACTGTAGGAAACTAGAAAAAGCTAAGCAAGTTAATCCTGAAAACAAGAGAATTAAATTATTTTCAAATGTTTAACCAGCTCTACTCAGTCATGATGTATTATGTTTTTGTATATATTGTTGGGTTTGTTATGCTGACATTTTATTTTACTCAGAATTAAGAATTTTTGTGGGGTTTTTTGGTTTGTTTTTTTAAAAGATTTTATTTATTTATTTGACAGAGAGAGCATGAGCAGGGGGAGTTGGAGAGGGAAAAGCAGGCTCCCCGCCGAGGAGGGAGCCCGATGCGGGGCTCGATCCCAGGACCCTGGGATCATGACCTGAGCCAAAGGCAGACGCTTAACCATCTGAGCCACCCAGGCGCCCCAGAATTAAGAATTTTTGAAGAGGGGTGCCTGGGGGGCTCAGT
>NC_138370.1:178212013-178218738 GCF_054177405.1 Leptonychotes weddellii
AGGGGAGATGGGAACTGGTGGGGGGGGAAACAGAGACCCTGGGGAGGACGGAGACCTGGGGGCTTCATTAGCTGATATCTAAGCCAGGCCTCAGCAGACATTTGGGCTTCAGGCTGCATGACCCAGTGTCACCCAGACCCGGCGGGGCGGGGCCGCATTCCAAGCAGAATGGAAATAAGTCCCAATCCAGGGTGGGGGAGGGTCTGCGTTGTGCCCGCGGTGGCGGTGGGGGGTGCACACCGCCTGCCCGGGGCCAGGGGCGCATCTGGAAGGTGTGACCCCATCCTGTGGTCCAGAGAGGGAGACTACCCACCCAACCTCACCATGCTGGCCATGAAACAAGGGCTTCTGTGGGAACCCGAGAGGACCAGGTGTCCCCTCCTCAGGAGGAGGACTTCAGACCTGGGGAGGGAGGCACTCCCAGGACTGCATGCAGGAGACAGGACAATAAACACGGAAGGCATCCCACACCACAGGACCAACCAGCCCCCTTGGCCGCCCAGGGGCGGCGCTCCAGGCCAGCAGGGCAGGGGCACGGGGTGGACCGCTGGGACCCCGTGGAAGAGGCAACCAGGCCACACTGTGGTGCCTTGTCCTGGCCAGCGGGACGCCGGGAAGCCTTGGGGGCGGCCCCGGCCCTGGCAGGGGGCTACCCAGACCCGCCGCCCGGGACCTGGTGGCCTGGCCTGCAGCCTGCCCAGGGCCTGGCCGAGCGTCCGGAACCACCTCCCACCCCCCCTACCTGTCCTGGGGGCCTGTGTCCAGGAAGATGATCCCATCCGGGCTCTGCCCCAGGTGGCCAGGGGAGGCGATCCTAGGTCAGGGCCTGGGCTGGGGCAGGTGAGCTCCACAAGCAGGACTGTCCTCCAGTGGCCCCTTAGCTGCCCTGGGAGTGCCCCGTCCTGTCCAAGCTCTGCACCACCCCCAGCCCACCCCACCCTCACCCACTCGCGACACACCACTGCTGCATCATGCTCCGTCAGCGGGAACCAGTGGACACACCTGTGTCCTCCCCCTCGAGCCAGAGTCTCCCCAGACAGCTCCTTCCATACATCTCCGCCCCCTTCTCTCCAGCTCCTGGGAAGGGGCGAGCGGTGCCTGAAAGGGCGGAGGCCGGGTGGCGGCCATGCCATCCGCCTGTTCTGACAGAGGCCTGGGCAGAGCCGGCCAGGAGCGGGGTGTGGTGGAGACGCAGGTGCCAGGCTCCATGGCGCCTTCTGTGACCTCTGGGGACGAGTGTGTCCTCAGCTTGCTGTGATGGGGGGCTCACCCCCACCCTGTTCCCCTGGGGCAGCCATGTGGCTGCTGGTCTGGGGACCATCTCTCAGTCCGATTTTGCTGCTTCAAAGGGCGGCGGGTAAAGACCTCACACAGACAACGGCTTGATTTCCTGCCTGACGCTGAGGTGGCTGAACACGTGAGCTGCAGCAGGGCGCTGGGCTGCACCCCCTGGCTCAGCCTCTAGTCGTGACAACTCGCAGCAGAGCCCCTGTCCTTGAGGACAGGTGTCCCCTTTGCACTGACCCATCAGCCCCCGGTCAGCACCGCCTCATGCCCCCCTGCAGCTTCGGCTCTTGGCAGGTGAGCCTGGAGCTGGGATGTGCGGCTCACAAGGTTGCAAAGTGGGGGACGAGGGCTGAATGGAGGGCCGGACTCTGACACTGACCTCAGCCCGTGGGCAGCTGATGGGCGGTCATCCACTTGGCCAGGCCCCCACCCCGACCCTGTGCCCTCAACATCCCAGAGGCCCCTCACCAGCCCACACTGACTCCCCAGGGGCTGTGGCTGGAGGAGTGTCCACTAGGGTCAGACCCACCTGGACATGGGTGTGAATGCTGGCTGTGGGGTCAGGCAGAACCAGGGTTGAGGGTGCAGCTCGGGGTTGGGGGACAATGGAGCCAAGGGACCCTGCTTGCAGAGCCCCCTATGAGCAAGGAGACAGTGCCCCAGGTAGGCAGTCCAGCTGAGGCTGAAGGTGTGGAGAGGCCACCCTAGGGGAAAGAGACCAAGAGTGGGTGGTGGGGCTGTCCGAACAGCAGGGGGGGCTGGGCTGGCCACAGTTGGATGCCCCCCCAACATCTCTCCCCACCAGACTGGGGCCCAGGACAGCCCCCCAGCTCTAGGGCACAGCTTGCTGAGAGCTGAGGGGGGGGCCTTCCTGGTAGAAGTCCTTGGGACCCTGGCAGCAGGGGTGGACGACAGTCCCTCTGTTTCTGAGACCGGTGTCTGGGCTGCACCTGAGCTGGAAAAGAGCCGGGGCGTGGCCCACGCTCTGCTCTGACGGTGCCCCGAAGGCCTGCGTGTATGAAGGGTGCAGCAGAACCTGGGGGCTCAGCACCGGAGCCCTCCTGCCGTCCAAGGGTCACCGCAGGACGTCCAAGGTGACGCAGGACCTTCCTGTCCTTCCTTCCCAGGCCTTTTCCGACAGGGAATGCTCACCAGCCAGGCTCTGCCAGGGGGGCTGCCTCTCTGGAAGGGCTCACACCACCCAGGTCAACTCCATCCCTGCAGGACATGACCGAGAGGCCCCCCGAGCCCCAAGAAGGGCCTCTGTCCTGCCCTCACATTGGTGGTCAGCAAGGTGTGCGCCCAACTAGCGGATGGCACATGAGTGCACTGCGCCCTGGCAAGAAGCCCGTGTCCAGACCAAAGGGCACAGGGGCCGCGGAGAGGCTGATGGCTCCTCAGTGGGGGACACAGAGCCAAACAGCCCGACTCCCCCACCGACGGAACAGATAAAGGTGTTTGTCCGCACTGTGGGCATTGTCCGCCCTAATAACACGTGTACAACGTGGACCAGCCTCCAAGACGCGCCCCCCACCCCCCGCACTGAGGCGCCTACCCAGAGGGCCACCAGTGAGCTGGGTCTGGACAAGTGTTCCTCCCGGAGACAGCCCTGCCTCTCCACCTCCGAGCAAACTGACCTGGGGACACCCTTGTCCCACCCTGACCAGTGCAATCAACAACCCTGGCTGAGCCAGCTACGAGCCCGCGGACGCTCTCAGCGCTTCTGCGCAGCTGGGTTGAGCTGGGCTGTGGCCACACCTCTGGCCACCTCTGGGGGTCCCCGTGGCCCCCCCCCCCGCAGCCAGGCAGAATGAAGCCTCCCGCTGCTCCAGGTGGGGGGAGGGGGTCTTCCTCCCCAAGGGGCCCCACCCAGCAGGATTTGTTTAGGAGGAGACCCTGTCCGGGCCTTCCTCACTGCCCAGGAGACGCTCCTAGCCTGAGTGCGTGGGCCACAGGGCTCGGCTGGACACCAACACCAGACCGTGTGTGCGCGTCTTTGCTCTGCCCTCCTGGTGGCCAAGACACTCTCCTTCCGGCCTGCCTGTCCCAGCAGCTTGTCACCAAGACCGGGAGGCCCGGCCCAGGCTGCTCCTGGCAGTACCCACGGCAACCTCCGGGGTCTGCCCACATCTGCTGGGGGTCCAAGCTAGCTTTAGTGATGGGACAGAGGGTCCCTCCTGGCCCAGAGGGTCCCTCCTGGCCCAGAGTTCTCAGCCCCACAGTCCTGGGTGGGGTGCATCTCCCAGGACGCTCTGCAGATCCGGGGACATAGGCCTGAGGCCCCAGTGGTCACCCTACAGGCTGCAGGGAATGGGGTGGGGTCCCGGAAGGTCTCTGAGGGAGACCCCAGAGTGAGTGGACTCGGCCCCATGGCAGCTGGGCCAAGAAGGGCAGGCTGAGCAGGGACCCCCCACCACTCCAGTGCCCTGTACAGCCTGATGGATCTACCCTGGGGGGACCCGGACTAGGGCCTTTGTTTCAGGGGCCCCAGGCAGAGTGGCCAGGCAGGTGACCAGGACAGCTGAGCTGCACCCCACCCCTCAGAAAGGCCCCCAGACTCGGCCACAGGCACTGGAGGGGTGGGATGAGTGAGTATTTATTTCCCACAAATGGGCATCTGCCAGAAATGAGGCGGAAACAGAATTCAAGCCTGTTTTCTTTTCCTTTTTTTTCTTTTTAAAGATTTTATTTTTTCAAAGTAATCTCTACACCCAACGTGGGGCTCGAACTCGCAACCCTGAGATCAAGAGTCGTGTGCTCTACCGGCCAGGCCGTTTTCTGCGCTGGAGCCAAGAACACAGGCCTCGCTGCCTGAGGCCACGCTGCCTGAGGGTGTGGCCAGCCTTGGAAGGGGCCCCCTTGTCAGGGAGACACGGAAGACTTCTCAGACCATCCTACACGGGAACCACAGAGACCACCCCCAAGTTGCCGCAAGAAACACACAGCAGTTGCTGGAAGGAACGGGGACGAATCACTAGGGCACAAAGACAAATCCACGAACACCGCGGCCAGGACCCCAGGCTCGGGGAGCAGGCAACACCCACAGTCTGGGAGCAGGCAGGGAGGGGGGCATGGGCCACACACCCAGCAGAGTGGTGTCCCTCCGTGGCCAAGGACGCCAGTCACCGGGGGTGGGGCATCCTCTGCAGACCCAGGGTGGACACGGGGTCCTGGGTTTATAGAAGGGGGCAGCCTGGGGAGGCAGCTCCTCTGCTGGGTCCCTTATCTGAGTCCGTCGCCCCCCGCCCCCAGGACCCATGACGGGCTGGCTGTACTCATCACTGCAGCCCCCCAGTCAGGGGACAGGCCAGGGCACTGGAACAGCCCCCACACTGGGTCCGTGGCCTGAAGGCTAAGAGCTCTGTGGGCCGGGCAGGTGGAAACCTCTGGAATGTCACTCTAAGTAAATTAGGGCCGGTGCCAAAAGCAGAAACTAAGGGGGCGGGTGGGCTGCCGCAGCTCCCCTCTCCCAGGGCAGCACGGGCTGGGGAGGGGCTCCTGGAGGGTCTGGCCCTGGTGCCGGATCCAGAGCAGCTTTGATGTGAAATCTCTGAAGCTATTTAGGCCGCTCATTATCTGTTAAAAGAGCTGGAGACTAAAAATAGCAGCGAACGCATAACAAACACAGGGAGCCTGCCCGCACTGGCCTGCGTCACTCAGCACACCGTGGGGCCCGGACCACCGTGGGAACCCGTCACCTCTGCAAAGGGATGGCGCCGAGGCCCAGACCCACCTTCTCCCCCCTCCCTCCCCCGCCCTCCGTCCAGACTCAGAGCTGCAGGGGTGCCGGGAGCGGAGGGAGCCAAGCCCAAGGGCCAGAGGGCAGGCGGGGTCCCAGCCTCTGGTTTGGTCCTGCAACCACGGGACCCCAGGGCAAAAGGCCAGAGCCTCTCCTTCCTCCGAGCCCCGGGCCTTGTGCGCTGCACACCCACAGGGCTGGCGAGTCTCGGGCCAATGTGGTCACTGGCAGGGGAAGGTGGGGTCTGAGCTTCTGGTGTCCAACTCTAGGTGAGGCCTCTACCTGGGGACATTGGTGCTGGGCTCGCGGCGGCCCGGACACGAGCCGTCCACTTGGTGTTTACGGGCTGACACCCAGGCCTTACTGACCGATGGTTCAAGTCCACACCAACTCCTACATCCCACCCATGCGACGGGACGCAGGGCAAAGGCTGCCCCTCTCCAGTCCACGGAATCCTCCTTCTCTCCGGTATCACACTGGACTCCGCCAAAAGGGACCACACACGAGCTCCCCGAGGCCTGCAGCACTGACCAGACTGCGTGGCAGCTTCGGCCCAGGCCAGCTCAGGACAGGAGCAGGATGACCCTGGGAGCTTGTAACATCACTTCTGACCAAAGCTTCCTGCTGACAGGGGCCCCCCCAAGCCCGCATACAGAGTGACCATGCAGGACCGGACAGCCGGCACCTCCTCAACAGGCTTCTCATCAAAGAGAGCTCTTGCTTTGAATTTCCTCAACAGCAGCATCCGAAGAGCCCGTGTCCGCCCCCCTCTGCGGAGGAGGGACCTGGTGGGACGTGGACTTGGGCCAGCATCGTTCTGTTCTGGCCATGCGCAGTGACCATGGGGCCTGTCCAGTGCTCACGGTGAGGGCCGACCCCTAGACCCAGAGCCACGCTGCCCGGAGGCCCACAGAGGCCCAAGTCCGCTGCTCGCCGGCGGGTTCCTGTGCTCAGCTCCGTGGTCAGGGCCAAGACCAGCCTGATGACGGCACCACTGCCCAGAGAAGGTCACACGGCGCCAAGACAAGCGTCATCGGAAAATAGTTTAATTATGTACAGGCGGCTGCCAGGCTGATCACACACAGAAGGAGTGTTCGCGCACGGGGTTCAGGGCAGGACAGCTGAGCAGCGCACTCTACCGCGGGCAGAGGCCTTGGCCACTGGACAAAATGAAAGGAATCACAAACCGTGACAGTTACGGGGGGCGCGTAATCAACATTTCCTTTGGGACCAGAAAAAGAAAAGGAAAATCAGAGGCTTTGGAACGCTCTTTCTTCTCATGCCGGGGAGCGGCGTCTGTCGAGTCCACCGAGGACAGTGGGCACGGCGATCCGGGGTGGCCACACTAGCCCATGCCGTGACGGCCACGGACGGGCCCCCGGGGGTTGAGCTCAGCAGCTTCAGGCTCCGTGAGCCACACACACGGCCTCGACCACGACAGGCTTAGAAGAGGGGCCGGGAGCCCTGGCTCTCGAACTCGGCCCACGCGTCGTTCAGCTCCATGAAGATCATCTTGGCGTACTGCTCATAGGGCTGCCCTGCGGCCTGGGGCCGGACCAGGGGAGGAGCCCTTAGTCCCGCTCCGCCCCCGCCCCGTCCCGCCCCGCCCCCGCCCCCCCCCCGGCCGGACCAGGGGGAGGAGCCCTTAGTCCCGCCCCGCCCCCGCCCCACCCCCAGGCCGGACCAGGGGGAGGAGCCC
>NC_138370.1:178218838-178230049 GCF_054177405.1 Leptonychotes weddellii
GTGCAGGGTGGACAGCAGGGCACGGATGTTCCTCTCCTTGCCCTCGGTCCACTCCAGGAGCTACGGGACACACAGGTGCTGCGGAGAGCAGATCGGGGCCTCTGCCCCCTCTGCCCCCTCTGCCCGCCAAGCCGCTGGCCATCCCTCCGATGGCTCCACAAACCACCCACCACACGGAGCAAGGCTCTGACCGTGAGACGCTCGGCCGAGACCCAGACCCGATGCCCCGGGTTCTGTGCTGACCCCACCCAGGCATGGTCGACACCGCTCCCTGGGCCTAGCCACACGCCGCACAGGACAAGACGGCCCCGCAGAGCTGCATCGCGAAGCCGTGTCCAGAGCAGCGAGACTTAATCACCCCAAAACATGTCTAAAACACACCTAAGTGTGAACACAAGCACTGTCTGTCTCTGCAAACACGCTGGGCCGAGACCCTTTCGTGTCCGGGAGTCGGGAGCCTCACGAGGCGGCTGCTGGCTGGCTCAGGGTGAAGGCCAATCACGTCCGCAGGAGCCCCCCCACCCGCAGACTCGGGGCGCCCAGCCCCCCTCACCTTCAGCTTGAGGGGGTCCGCATCCCTCGCCTGCTCCTGCCTCCGCATCTCGGCCATGGTCCTCGGCCCCTTCCTGTCGGCCTTGGAGGAGAAGCCCTGGTCGGACAGCAGGTCCTCAAAGTCACTCTCCGACACTCTCGGCTTCTGACCTACGAGCGAATGGAGGCTTGGCCGACAGACAATGCGCCGGGGGCTCTGCCCATGGGTGCACACTGGGCGAGACCCACCGCTGCCCCAACGCTTCGGAAGAAAAGTTCGTCAGAAACGGGCGGCCTGCCAATCGGCGTACATCCCAGCCTGCAGCCTGCAGAACAGTGTCTAGCTCAACAACCCTTTGGGATCCAAGGACAGCCTCGTCCGTCACCTCCTGGGGTCAACGCGGATGTGCCGTCCCCGTGACAGACACGGCTGTGGGCTCCCGGACAGCGTGGGCCTGGCCGCAGCATTCCCTGCCACCCCGCGGGAGCCCCCGCCAAGCGAACAGACGTGGGCCTCACTGAGCACTCCTTCCCAGGTCGGGCCAGGAGTGGGAGCAACAGCAGGATGCCGCTTTATGAACCGCTTCACAGGAAACTTGAAAAAGCCACACACCGGAGACCGAGGCAGGACTTACCGAAGCCGGGGGCGCGGACCCCCCTCTCCTCTCGGCTGCCGATCACACTCAGGTTGGCGGCATAGTTAGGCCTTGGCTGTGCACAGGCTTTGGGCGGTGGCTTGGACTGGGGGGGCCGCGGGGTGCCCTGGGCCGGGGGCCGATTTGTCTGCTGCCAGGAGCTGCCACCCGTGGGAGGAGGGGCTGTTTTGGGGCCGAAACCCCCAGGAGCAAATCCAGCAGGTGAGCCTGGGGAGACAGTTCACAGGGGTTGAGTGTCCGAACGCGTGATGGCTGCCGCGTCCTGTGAAGCCACTATGGACGGGGGCACTGCTGTCTCCAGGACTTCACGTCCACAGGGGCTGGGGGACAGCGGGCATGCGCGGGGACAAGCGCAGGCACCGCCTCCCCACTCACCCTCAGAATGCACGGCTGCTTCTTTAACTGCTGATTTTGAAACAGACGCACAGCAAGCCAAACAGCCAGCTCCGGGCCCCCAGGTCCCGGCTGCACCAGCTGCCGCGTGCACACCAGCGTGAGCGTGTGTGCACGCGTGTGTGTGCACGGCGACCACACACACGCGCGTGTAAGCACCAGATCACGACATTCACATTCCCCGTCCTAGGGGAAGAATGTTCTAGAGACGGAATCAGAGAGTAAGCTTTGCGGTTGGTGCTTCTCATGCAGGACCTGCTCCTTTTTATTGCTGAGCAGCATTTTG
This sequence comes from Leptonychotes weddellii, assembly GCF_054177405.1. Classification (NCBI taxonomy): domain Eukaryota; kingdom Metazoa; phylum Chordata; class Mammalia; order Carnivora; family Phocidae; genus Leptonychotes; species Leptonychotes weddellii. The sequence goes on from NC_138370.1 coordinate 178,220,705, forward strand.
TGGTAAAGACAACGCGGCTTGTTCAATCCCTGACCCCTGGGAGGACCTCAGGGCTGGTTCCAGTTTTGGGCAGTTACAGACAAAGCCGCTATGAACACCGCGTCGCAAGTTTTGCCGTGAGTCTGGGGTAAGTGGTTGCTGCACTTCATTTTGTGGGAACCGCCCAGCTCTGTGGTGGAGCGGCCGAGCCGTCTCGCACCCCCACCGGCACCGGGGGCCACGCTCCTTCCACTGTGGCCACGCCACGCCCTGGGGTGGCCCCCAGCCAGGTGGCCCCCGCGCTGGGCACAGGCACTCGCCTCCCGTGCTCTGAGTGGATGGCTTTTTGCTCACTGCCGTGCTCACGTATCCCAGGCGTCAGTTCCAGGGCAAACGCGGGGCTCAAAAACATGTTCTCTGCATCCACAGCTTGTCTTCCCACCCTTCAGTCTTTAGCGAAGCAAACCGGGATGACGACGTGCATCATCTTCTCCGTTGTGGTTCGTGTGACACGCAAACCACGCCCTGGGCTCCAGAGACCTTCTCCTCCACGCTCTCCTCCCCCAAGTGACATGTCTCATGTTCACACCTCAATCTGGAGCCGATGCTGAGCCGCCCGGTGTGTGAGGCCGAGCTTTGGGCTGCGGTCACTTTTCCGCCTGTGCTGCCCGTCACTCCAGCACCACCGTGGTGGGTTTGCACCTCCATCACAAGCCCGCTGGCGCGTGTGGGCCCACTTGTGGGCGCCTGCTCTGCTCGACTCCCGACACCAGGTGGTGCTGGCTTCAGCACCTACAGCCTAAGCCCAAAGCCGGGGGTGGGGGCGGGCGACTCCCACATTCCTGTTCCATTAGAAAGACTTCAGCCACTCGAAGTGCTCTCGCTTCCCAAATAAACGTTACCACGAGCTTGTCCATGTCTACCGAAACCCTCGCTGGGCTTTCCGGTAGGAACCCTGCTGAACCTACAGACCTGTGAGCACGGTCTGCCCCTCCCTCTGCCGCGGCCTGGGCGGCCCTCACCGGCTCCGCGCCTGCAGCCCCAGCACGCAAGTCCACGCTGCTTACCACCAACAGCCCTCCCTGCACTGTTGGCGGGCGCTGACCACTCCGGCTGGGCCCGTGGGGTGGCAGACCGTCACCTGGCTGTGGGACGGCGAACCAGCCTCGTTCCTGGTTGTGGTGCACGACTCTCTGTGTGCGGACAGTTCTCTAGGCTAGTGTTTTGTTCAGAGTCTGCATCTGTATTTACGAGGGACGTTGCCCTGCAGTTTGTTTTTTTTTGTTTTTGTACAGATTCTGGTTTTGGTATCAGGGTAACGCTAGCTTCCTAAAATCAACTGGAAAACTTTCCCTCCTCTTCCCATATCCTGGAAGACCCTGGGGAATCAGTATGAATTCTTGAAACATTTGGTAAAATTCTCCAATGAAATTCTCCATCTAGGACTGGAGACTCCCTTTTTGGGAGACTTTCGAGAGTGAATTCATTTTCCTCACAGTTACAAGGATATTCCCACAACAGCCTCTGCGCCAACTGGGTTTGCTGGGGACCAGCTGTGAGGACGCGACCGATGTCAGTGCCCACAGCCCCGCGCGCCCTCGCTGTCCCCGCAGGGACGTCCCCATGTCCTTGTGTGATCGTCCTTTTCAATCTGGCCCAGTAGAGCTTTGTCTGCGGTTTTACTGATTTGTGAGCTTTCCTGGTCTTTTAAAAAAACCAGGTTCTGTTTCATCAGTTTTCTGCTTCACGGATTTTGGTTATTATTTCCTGCCTTCGACTTGCTTTGGGTTTATTTTGCTATCTTTCCAGACACCCTGAGGGAAGGTTCCAGATGCTGACCAGAAGGCTCCGCTGCGGCTGCGAACCCCCAGCTGAGCCGCGTCCACGTTCACCCGGTTCAGGGCGCCATTATCCTTCCTAAATAACCCACTCACTGCTCATCGTCGAAGCACGTGAAGACTGACAGTTATCCTGCCGTTCCTGGTTTCCGGTCCATGTGGTCAGGGGACCATCAGAGTCTCGACGAAGGCCCAGAGGTGCCTGGGATGGGGTGTGGTCTGTGCGGGTGGTGCCGAAGGCTGGGAATACCGCGGGGCGCGGGGCCCTGCCAGCAGGGCCGGGCGGGGGGGGCGCCCCCAGCAACTCCATCGCTGTGCCAACCTCAGGTCCAGCGGCTGGATCACTTGTCGAGAGGGGTCTGACGTCTACAACCAGGGTCTGAGTTCGTCTGTTTCTCCTTTCCTTCTGTCAGCTTCCGTCAGGATCCCGTTTCCTGAGGGCGTGTGACAGAGGGCCTGGGGCCCCGGTGCAGCCCTGAGGACCAGGCTCCAGCCCAATGATGGGTCACTTGGGACCTGAGAGGTCCTGCCCCCCCAACAGGAGGCTCTGGGCAGCCCACCCCGGTGTGAGTGGCCAGAGACAGGCCACGCAGGTGCAGAAGGCCAAGGGCAAACCCAAATTCCAAGGAATGCCCTCAGAGAGAGACGACGCAACCTGACACGCCAGGAACTACTCAAAGAAGGAAAGCCTCAGGGCTCAACGGACAGACGCAGAGCAAGCCCCAATGTAGCAGAGACGTGGGGCAGGGGAGGGGAGGCGGTCCTGCAGACCCAGGGCGCTTCACAAGAGGGGAACGAGAAAGTACACGTGCCAGGAGATTCCCCAGCACCGAGGAACATGCATCTCCAAACCAGAGTGAAGGCTGGCTAGGCGCCGTGAGGGGCTGTGGAAGGAGAGCTCCACCACCTGGGGCGCCACGGGCCTGAGCAATGAGCCTTTCCAGCAGACACGGTCTCCAGCCTGGAGCTGCACCCGCCTGCTGACCGCCAAGGATGAGGAACCCGCTCAGATACTTGTGGTACTCAACGCCCCACATGCGTCTGGAGGAGACCGAGGGACCCGGAGGACATGTTCCCCAGGAGACTTCAAGGCCAAGGGCAGCAGACACAGGCGCTGGGTGGGGCATCTTGTCCATCCCTCCAGGGCTCCAAGTCCCTGCTCCCCAGACGGCCCGCACATGCCTGACGCCTTGTTCGCCAGCCCCTGCGAGGGGAGCAGGGCCACACAGACTGCACCCTCCTGCCAGAGGCCAGCGCTCGGGGCCCCACACGTCACCTTGGAGGCCAGAACTGAGGTCACCGAGGTCTGCAAACGGGTCCAGGCTCTGAGACTTGGTCCAGCTGGCTGGGGGGCCGGGGGCGGCAGGCTGGCCTCCTGGAGAGAAGAAGGGACCTGGAGAAGGGCAGAGGGTATGAGAAGGTGCACCCCCGGGACGCTCCTGAGGCCGCACTCAGCTAGTGTGCGCGCCCACACCAGCCCAGACAAGGCCGTCCACGTCCAGCCTCCTTACGGAAGCTCATCTACCAACTCACACGGCTCTGACCCTGGAGTCCCACCTCCCAGAACCCATGTCACGTGTGAACGTGCTTTACGATGTTCCTCACAAGGGCGTAGCTGGAGAGTATTCTAAACGTGAGACGCTGAGGGTCAGAACGAGTTACCACTGTGCACCCCGGGACGGAACACCATACAGTCGTTACAAGTGTAGCTGTTGCTACATAAAGAATTCTTATAAATCAATTAAAAATACTTTGAATTCCAAAGGTGCGTGGGTGGCTTGGTTGGTTGAGCGTCTGACTCGTGGTTTTGGCTCAGGTCATGATCTCAGACCTCAGAACCGTGAGGCCCAGGGGCCTCCAGGAGGCAAAGGAGCCACGGGACACAGGACAACACAAAGGAGCGCTCTCAGGGACGCCCTTCACCACCTCCCGCCGAGCCCTCCCGGCCCACACTCCTTCTCTGGGAGTGGGGTCCCACCCGAGACGTACCTTCCGCAGCGGGCGCGGGGGCCGGCACCTCGGCCCAGGCCTCCCACGCTCCTAGCAGATCTGGGTGGCTGGTGGAGGCCGTCATCTTGCCGGGCTCTGCCGGTAGATCCCCTGGCAAGACAGCAGAGCTATCTGGGGTATCCCCTGGTGGAGGCAGGCAGCCATAAGTCCCCTCTGTGGGAGGCTGGGAGGACACCCTCTGTTCCCCCTCATGTGAGCAGAGCTGAGCACACGCACTCCCAGGGTCCCCCAGGGAGCTGCACTGGGCTCGGCCCACACCGACCGGCTTCCTTCTTCCTCAGGGGCCCAAGGACGCGTCCCGTGGTCACTGAACTAACCAACTGGACAAGAGGGTCAGCAAGCGGAGCCGCTATTCAGAGCAGCAATAAGGGTCTACACATCTTCAAAGACCTTCCACCCCGTGGCCAGCCACATGGACTTGTGGCTGCATGCTGGTGCCCCCAGAAACTGCCTTCTGCCTCCTCCAAAACCCCGCAGACTGCACGGGGTGGACAGCTGCAGGCTGCGTCACCTTGCCAGGGGAGGGGGGACCCCACAGCTGCCCTCCGTCGGCCCAGGGTCCACAGCAGGTGACTGCAGTGCTTACCCAAGTGCAGGAAGTCGGTGCTGCAGGCTGGGGGTGGGGCGCTGTGGGTGGAGGGGAAGGGTGCGGGGGCGGCGGCAGTAGATTCTGAATTAAGAAATTCACCGAAGAGGTCAGGCTTGGAGCAGGGCTGGGTGTCTGGACCAGACGGCAGCAGGAGAGGGTCAAACGGGTCGGCTGCGGAAAGACACCCAGGAAGCAGGCGGAGGTGAGGCTCTGTGCAGGCGCCTTCGGCCCAAAGCATCAGCCAGGAAGCTGAGCAAGTCCCATCAGCACCACAGCCCCTCAGACCCAGGCTGAGGCCACAGCATCGACTCCAAGAAGGTGCTGGATGCCAGGATGCCCTTGCCCGAGACTCCCCGGGGAGAGGGGAGGGTTAGCCCTTCCTGGGACGGGAGAGCCGGAGGGGCCTCAGCAGTCGCCCCGCACAGCAGCCTCGGTCTGCGGCTCGCCCGGGTCTGCAGTCTGACCAGCAGGCCCGGGGCTGCTCCCCAGTGGGTGGCTGAGGGGCCGGGCACCGACCCCACCCCGTCCGTTCCCAGAAGCCCCTCCCAGGTAATCTTGACAACAAGGCCAAACTGCTAAAGCCCTATCCTCTGTTCTCCCAGCGGATGGAGCAACGTACCAGCTGCAGCTGGCCCTTCACGGGGCGGGCTCTGTGAGCTCAAGGAAGGGGCCGGGCTTGCGAAGAGCAGGGGGGCCTCGCCACCCAGCAGATCTCCGCGGGGGACCTCTGGAGCCGTGTCAGGGGCTCCCAGGAGGCGGCTGAGCAGGTCGGCGGTACTGGGGGCTGCCCCGCAGGCCTGCATGGGGGGTGCCAGCCCTGCCTCGGAGTTCAGCCCCAGGAGGTCGACACTGTCCTGCAGCGTGGGCTCCTGCGGCGTGGCCGGCGTGGCCGCGTCAAAAATCAACTCTCGCTCTTGCGCCCTCGCTGCTGGGCCTGGCGTGTCCTCGTCAGCCGTGTCCCTGCTCTCGGCTGAGAGTGTCGCCGCGTCCTCGTCGGAAGGCTCACTCCCACCTGCGTCCTCGGTTGGGGCTGACGTGCTCTCCTTGGCAAAGTGAGCTTCGGGGCCCGTCTCTGTGTCTCTCTCCTCTGAAAAGAAAAGCATAGCAGCCGGACGGCAGGGTGAGGCCTCGCCGGAGGCCGGGAAACAGCGGCGGGCAGAAGATACACAGGTGAGGGCCAGGGCGCATCCCGCCATGCCCACGGCCCCCCACGCACCGTGCCAATGCAGCGTGTGGAGGAAGCGGCTGGAGTCCGTGCAGCTGCTCTGCGGGGACTCAGACTCCGCGGGCGCGGCTTCCAGAGACCCCGCCTCAGCGTCGTACTGAGTGGTGGAGCCGGGCTGCCTGGGGAGCTCTGGCTTCCCTGCGGGGGGAAGGGCGCGTCAGGAACAGCCCGGAAGAACTCCACCGCCTGCAGCGGCCAAGGCCCTGGGCTGCGAAGCGTCCCGGGGAGTGGCCAGGCCACACAGCCGGACGCCCGGTTCCGAAGCACGGGAAACCCGCGCTGACCACCAAAGAGGGTCCGGTGTGTGAGCAGCTCCGTGTCGGCTCAGCTGCTGCCCCAAACCACGCATGCACACGCACACGCGTCTCAGGGAAGGGAACGTAAGACGCAAACCAAGGACGTGAAGACGGCCGTGTCGCAGCCAGCAAGCGAGACCTCAAGCCCTGCCCGCCGTGGGGCTGCATGTGCCCCTTTCTAACTGCTCACGAGATAACCAACCCGGAGAGGGACGGTCTGCCCCGCTGTGCCCCACGGGTCTGGGACAAAGCCTTGACTTCTTCCAGGTCCACTGCAAACAGCAAGCGACTCCAACCTGACCCCCGCAGCTGGCCCACGATGACCCCCAGGGCAGGGGCTACCCACGGTCCTGGGGCTCTGGGAGCAGCTGTGGAGGCCCGAACCCGGAAAATGCGAGCACGTCAGGCGTGGAAGCTGGTGTCGGGGAAGGTCCCAAGTGGGGGCTCCGGGCCTCCGCAAGCCGGTGCACAGCCGGACACGGGGATGGGGGCAAGCCCAGCCCCCAGGAGCTTCCCGTGGCAGCACCACCACCAGCTGTGTGTTTGGAAAACAAGGATCTCACCAAATTTAGACAGAATGTCTTGCTGCTCCTCCCGGCTGGAAAACAGGATTTTGGGGTTCAGCCCCCTCATGCTGGTGCTCTCCCAGGGTGGGGCCTCCCGGCTGGGCCTGTCTCTGGGCTCCACCTCCACCTCCAGGTTCACTTGGAATAAATCCGGGTATTTCTCCTGAATGTCACACGCATCCAGGTCATACCTGCCAGGGGAGACCAGACGCCAGTCAGGAAGGACTTTCGCGGGTCAGCCACCCCACATTAACCAAAAGTGAGCACAAAACAGTATGCGTGCTCACCGGGGCAGGCGCGCGGGCGGGGACCCTGGCCCTCACCCCTCGGGTCCCGTGATCCAGATCGGGGGGACCTTAAATGCGTGTTTCCATAAAACGACGCTGTCCACCCTGGCAAAAACCCCCAACTATTCACAAGTGCCCGTCAAACCCAGACCTCCGGAACGCCCTGCAGGAGGGGGGAGGGTGGCGGGAAGGAGAAAGACAAGGAATGCCAAGAGCAGGTGTGCAGGCGTCACCTGGGGGGCTGGCAGTGGGGGCTGTGGCTGCCAGGTCACTGAACTCGAATTCTGGGGATTCCAGCATTTCCCCTGTGTTCCCTAAGATCACCTCTGATAACATGTTCACAAACCACGCTGCTAAGCCCTGTTCTTCAGCTGGGCAGCAGGCTCCCAGCCTTCATCTTCTCTCACGCCACCTAACAGCTCTGGGCGGTTACTTACTGTTTCAAAAGGGGCAGCGGGTTCCTGAGTGACCCAAGCTGTGGGAGGAGGGGCCCACGGTCCCCTGTGACGTCCATGTGGCGCCCATAACCCAAAACGAACCACAGCCACCGGGCAGTGGGGCCGCAAACGTGGGGGCAGACTGGGTGGTCAGCCTGGGTAGGAGAAGCCCGGCAGCCTTTTAAGTCTTACTTCCAAGGACCCAACGAAATAAAATCAGCGAGCATGTGTGACCCTGATGTGGAACGTCCGCTGGTTTCAGTCCTTCCCACTCCTCCAAAAACAAAACCACTTTGCGCAAGGGGAGGAAACCCAACAGAGCAGCTGTGTGGGCAACAACAGCCCGAAGCCGAGCTCTTCTTGCTGGGGCAACGTGGGCAGGAGGGGAGCTCCTCAGGCTCTCAGGCCACCCCACACTTCCCTCCTCTCTAGGTCGGGCACCCACAACGAGGAGCTGACGCAGGTCACCACACCGCCAGGCAGGAGTGGCTCCCGTGGGAACCGCGGTGGTGAGCCCCGAGGCAGCAAGGTCAGTCAAGGGGGAGGCCAGCAGCCAGCAAGGACCAGAGGAGGCCTAGACCCCCATCCACAAGGAAGGAGTGAGGCAGGGGTCCACACAAAGGAGCACATGACCTCTGCAGGCTCAGCTCCGGGGGCCACAGGGCCTTGGGGGTAGCTCTGGGCACCACACTGGTGGCCACCCATCCCCACCTCCCCACCCTGGCTGGTCCCCAAAGATGGCCTCCGGGGCCGGGCCTGCCCAGCTCACCCAGCAGGTCAGTGAGGGAACAATGAGGGTCTGTGAGCAGGGCCACAGCCCCCATGACCCCACCCTGCACTTCAGGAGGGCGGAAGGCCCAGGCCTCCCCGGGTGGCACCAGGGGCCAACGTGCTTGGCTCAGACACAGAAATGCTGCCTCGTGTCACGGATTGCAATTCTGCCCACTTAAAACACACTGGGGACCCTCCCTCGTGATAGAAGGTCTCATCGAGGATGGACCTGCTAACACTGCTCCAAGTTCTTTTCTCAAGCTGTCCTGTTTCAGCCGCCTCTGCAAAATGGGTCCTGCCCACCAGAGACACACGCTCGTCTGCATCGATCAGGCGGCTCCACAGCTTTCTCCCGATTTAATCACGTGATCCGCTTCTGGAAGCACTGCACACACTGATGCACGGGCCCAAGAACACAGCTCGGTCAGGTTCTGCGCCGGCACACTGGGACGTTCAGGCAAAAATGCCCCCTCTTTCCAGCCCCCACGGAAGTCCCTAAGTCAGAAGTAACGACTCCCTGGTCCTCCGGCACCCAGAGGGTCGGAAGTGAGTCCTCCCAGGACTGCGGGGGTGGGTCCCAATATTCCCTTGATTGTCTGGGTAGGATGGGGCACAGGGTCCTGGGCATGCACGCGGCGTCTCCAGAGCCCCTCCACGGCTCTCCTCTCACCCCTGGAACAACACTTCTGCTCGGGTGGCTGGTGTGCACGCATGGGAGACAAAGCGGAAAAGACACCCCCTGGGGGGCGTAGTCAGTCAAGCGTCTGACTCTTGGTGTCGGCTCAGGTCATGATCTCAGCGCGGGGAGATCGAGCCCCGCATTGGCTCGCGCTGGGTGGGGAGTCTGCTTGGGATTCTCTCTCCCGCTCGCGCGTGCTCTCTCTCTCTCTATCCCCAATGCCCGCTGTGCAGACTTGTCCCGCTCCCTGGGCACCTCCGCCGCAAACAGAAGGTCTGCACACACACCAGGGACTGGGGGCCAAGTGTGCTGTGCGAGGCCCTCACGCGTTACTCTAACGAGGTGGTGAATCTGGGAATGCAAGAACCTGAAGAGCCCTGGGTAAGTCAAGGGGGTTATCCCCGACTGTACGTATTTCTGCTTTTATCTCTAACGCCAGATGGTGAACTTCTCTTAACTACCTCCGACCTCAGTGCCTAGCAGAGCACTCTGCACATCCCAAGTACTCTACATGTTAAAAAAGCAATAAACAGGGCGCCTGGGTGGCTCAGTCGTTAGGCGTCTGCCTTCGGCTCAGGTCATGATCCCAGGGTCCTGGGATGGAGCCCCGCATCGGGCTCCCTGCTCAGCGGGGAGCCTGCTTCTCCCTCTCCCACTCCCCCTGCTTG
>NC_138370.1:178230549-178245797 GCF_054177405.1 Leptonychotes weddellii
TCCTTCCCCCCCCCGGGGCTCCGTCCCCCCAGTCTCTGGTCCCCGCCCCCCTCCCCCGGTGTCCATCCCTTGGCCGTGTGGTGAACCTTCTGCCGTATCTTGGCCATCGGCTCCTGGAGAAGCTGGACCAGCAGCGGCCTTTGCCTTCCTCACAGCAACCACCCCAGAGCAGCACCTGGGAAGGACAGCAGTTAGCACATGGGGGTGGGGGTGGGCAGAGCGGGAGGTCCCCTGTCTCAGGCTGGCCCCAGGGGTGATGGAGGAACAGATGGTGGCTTGGACTCTGCCCCTGGGGCAGTGGTCCTGGTCCTTCGTCCCCTCGGGGATGCGTCCAAGGGTCCTTCAGGCCTGGGACCCCAGAGGGCTCTACTTTCCTGAGTGGGTGCAGGCCCAGGCTGTCCACTGCAAGGGGCTCCCCGTCCACCCCCAGACCACGCAGGAGCCCTTGAAGCAGTGGGGTGCGGACAGGGTAGAGGGACAAAGGGAAGAAAGCCTGGTTGTGGGGCTTTTGGTGGTGTGAGTGTTCCCACAGAGGCTGATTGCAAGCCACTGAGGGAAGTCACCGAAACTGACCCCTCTCTCCAGCTCGGCGCCCGCACTGGGCGCACGCCAGACTGCAGGGACCTCAAGCTCCCGCTGAGAAGGAACTGCCCCACAGCGAGGCCTACACCAGCAGTCCTGCAGGCACTGAGTTAGCCACCTGACCTTCCCAGCCCCTGGACCCAAGCACAGCCAGAAGGTCAAGACCCAGGAGGCAGGAGGATCCAGCCAAGCCCTGCACCTCCTTCGCAGGTGAGCCAGTGGGCATCCCAGCAGGACCCAGGGGGGCCTCCCTGTGCTCCGGGTGTCACTGGACAGGGGACCTGGGTCTGGCAGCCACCGGGCAGCCTCAGCCAGCAGGGCCGTGCTTCTGTCTGGCGCTTGCGTTCCTAAGAGGGGTTTCTCTAGCCTGGAGCGCCCCTGCAAGGGCCAGTTCTGTTGTTGGCTGGCCGAGTCCAGGCTGGATCGGGGTCACTGGCTGACTCCTCCCCGCCAAACCTCCAGGGGACCCTGTGCAAACCCCCCCCCGCCCCCGAGGACGCCAGAGGCCCTCTCAGCGCCCCTGCCAGCCCACATTTGTGGCTCATGCCTGTACTTGCGCAGGCAGGCATCCCGTGTCTGGGGGCTGAGCCTGGCTCAGGTCAGGGCTGGGAAGTACAGTGCGGAAGAAGGTTCTGTTACAGGGACCCACGGGGCTTGGTCCTCAGGGCAGGTCCGGTGGCTCCTTTGAGGGTGGAGGAGGCCTCTGGGGTGGTGCAGAGTGAACTTGGGGGGTGGGCAGGAGAACTTGGGGGGCCATTTGCGGAGCAAGAACATCTGGTCTGCAGCTCAGGGAGGTCCTCCGGTGGGGGTTGTATGACAGGTTCCAGGGAGGGACCATTGGTCAGAGAGTCAGGGGCCCAGAGCCCCCGGCTTGATGTCACCACCAAACCAGTGGACGTGACCAGATGTCCCTCAAGGCTTAGAGATGCCCCAGGGCATTCACCCAGCCTGGACATTTGTTTCGGGGCCTGCTGTCCTGGTGACTGCAGAGGAGACCCTGGTGGGACAGGCACAGGCATGCCCAGGCCCAGCCCCCTAGGCTCTGGAGCTGCAGTGAGGGGCACGAGGACCCCTCTGGAGGCCTGGGCTCCCAGAGGGTAGAGGCCTTCAGCTCCAGGAGCAAACTCATCCCTGCCCCAGCGTCCTCCATGCCTCCCGTCCCTCACCCAGGCTGCCGATGTCCACTCAGGGTCGTCCTGGAGCCTCTGTGCAGCCCCTGCCCCACGGTAGCCAGAGAGAGGCTGAATTCTACGTCCAAGCCCATGCAGGGTATTTCTATGTTGGAGCACAGAGGGGCTGCTCTAGGGAAGCTGCCCGTGGTGGGATGCGGGGGGCGCCTCACAGCCCCTGCTGACCCCTCTGTGCCTTCCCTTGGCCCCTGCACTGCCCCCTTCCCTGAGCATCTCTGAAAGGCATGCCTCCCTGTTCTGATACCCTGCAGGTGACTCAGAGACCCCACCAGCTCTGCCTGCGCCCCCCCGCCCCCGCCACCCCAGGGCTGTGTTGGCAGTGACCGGAGCCTGTGAAGAGGAAGGCGCTGGTCAACGGCGAGATTAGCATGGAGCCGGGGAGTGAGGTGACCTTGGGCTGAGGGAGAGGCCCTGCGAAGGAAGGCGGACAGCGCCCGGGGTCTGGGGTCTGAGGCCGATAGGGCAGGATCCATCACTGTGCTCTGAGCCCAGCTCCTCGGCCAGCTCCTCAGGAAAGTGGGTCCATGGGGTTCCTGGTGGGGATGGGGGCAGGGCCTCTGTGGAACCAGATGGTTGGGAAGAAAGTGCATTTCGTCACAAGACCCTGACCAGGCCTAGTGTGTCCCAGCACCCAGGATGGGACCCTGGGCTGGGTGGCACCTCCAGCTTCACTCCCAGATGCTGACCCCGTGGCCAGCTGGGCCCCAGAGGCGTTTCTTGCCCACAGTGGCGGGCAAAGGGGTCACGGCATCAGGCAGGCACACAAGGCCCCTGCACTCAGAGCCACGGTTCTAGCCCCCGCTCTGATGAAAGACAACCCTGGTCTCACTTTGCCTCTGCGTTTCCCGTGTTATACCTTCCAGGCGGCAATGAAATCCAGCGGGAAACCAGCAGTGCGCACGGCGCCAGCGTTGGGGACTGAATCATTCAGCGTTAAATTATTAAGTTTGCGTTTGAAGTTTCTGGGCAAGCCCATGTGTGCCAGAAGTCCCTCCCAGCCCCTCCTGAGGGGCCTGCAGCCCCCTGCAAGACCCCACCCCAAAACTGAAGAGCAACACCAACAACCCCTGAAGGTGCTTCCAGGGCCCGCTCCGGGCTGGAGCAGGATGGTGCCCTGGGGTGCGGGAGCCACGGCCGGCCCTCCATGGGACAGATGGGACTGGCAGGTGCCAGGCCTCCCTGGAGGGAGCAAAGGGGTCCCTGGGAGGGACTTCCAGGGAGGGCTGGGGCAGGGTGGCTGGCTGCTCTCTTCTGCCATCTGGAGTGACTCGTGGAGGCTACAAAGGGGACTCTGGATGGCAGGGGGTCCAAACCCAGCATCCTATGGTCTTCGGCAAACCTTGCTTTGGATCAGGGGTTCTGGCTTTGAGGGGCCAATCTGGAGGGTCATGCATTTCAAGAGCATGCAGAGGGCTGGGCTGGGAGCTGTATATACCCGTGCTGCCGGCTGGCCAGGGTCCCGCCGCCAGGCCTTGGCTGTGTCCAAACATGCATGTCCCAAATGCTTACCTCTTGGTGGGATACCCTTCCCATCATGCTGGCTCCCTGGAATCCACCCCCCGCCCAGGACCACCGCCTCTGTGCCCTGACACCACCCTGGACTGCACCCACATCCAGGGGCCTTCTGAACTCACTCCTCGATCTCAGCTATTTGGAAGTTTCCTGCTAAGCTCCCGCCTCTCTGGCTGGCTGCAGGTCTGGGGACGGTTCCCCAGTACCCAGGTCCTCTGCTGGGCACTCACGGGGCCACCAATACTACCACGGGAGCAGACCAGGCAGGGGGGCCGTTCGCAGCCGGTTCACCTCACGTCCTCACCACTTGCCCAGAGCTGGCCCTTCTCGGGCTCCACAGCTGCCCAGCCTCCCTCTCCCGGAGCGGGGCACCAGTCACTCTGACCCCGGACTGTCTCTTTCCCCTGGGAGAGCCTGAGTCCTGGTTGGGCCACACACCCCCAGCTCAGGGCCTGGGCACCTGTGAGAACTGAGGAGGGTCACCGTGTGGGTGCGGTGAGTGTAGGAGGGGAATGACAGAGAGAGGGACAGGGAGGCACTGGGAGGGCCAGACAGCATCTGTGGTCTGACGTGAGGACCTCTGTACTCCTCTGTTCCATGAGCCTGCGCTGCCCTGACACGACATGGCAGGACCCTGCCCAACCTGGCTGCCCTAAGGTCAACGGGGTGTCTCCCTCAGGTGGCTCATGAGGGTACCTGGGGTCATTAGTTGTAGGGCCTGCTGTGGACTCTGCTGAGGTCACCTCTGGGGTCCTCCGTGGGTTGACACAGGAGATCAGCTGTGGCTCATCCTCCAGGTCCATCTGGTGGCAGGGCTGGAGGGAAGAGGTCCAGTGGGAAGTGACTTCTCTCTTTCCTGGACCAGACCTCTCCCTGCAGCATCCACACTCAGGTTCTGAGGACACTGGAAAGGCCCAGCCTGGGCAGATCCTGAGCTGGGGCTCAAGGCAGACCCTCAAGACCCTCACACACCTGGGAACAGCTGACCACAGAATGCCCGTCTCCAGACCTGCTTAAGGCCCAGAGCTATAAGCCACCTCTAGAGAAGGGTTGGGGGAGAGATGAGATGTGTGCTCCTCATATTCCTGGGGGGGGCAGTCTGGGCAGGCCAGCTCCAGGGGCTCCCTGCAGCCCTGGCTTGAGTCTTATGTCCTGTCCCCCAGGCTCCCCCTTTGGGCAGCACCCCCTCCCCTTTCACCTTCTGGCCCAGATCTGAGTGACAGGATCTGTCAGCAGGACAAAGTGAGAATGTTGAGGCCAGATTCCGGGGCCCTGGGATCCGGAGAGGCTGCATCATTGCGTGTCCTGAGCTATAGGTCTTGGGACGCGGGCCTCCTCCAGGGTCCCTAGGAACCTCGCTAACCAGAGCGGCCGCTGAGTGGACTGACCCGCACGCCCAGGGAGCAGGGCTGGCTTCCTCCGTACCCTCCCCTTGGGCCCCTACCAGGCCACTGCCAGGCACAGTAGGGCCTGGAGATGGTCAGCGAGGGGTAGGAGCTGGGAGCCGAAGCGCCCAACAGGCTGGGCCTGCAAGTCTTCCAGAGCGGAGTCTGAGCCTCTGGGGGCAGCTGAGGGGAGGGGCGGAGAGGAGTAGGGGGCGTGGTCTCCCCGGGGTGGGGTGAGGGGCAGAAGCAGCTCCGGGGTCGCCTCTTCCACCCCAGGTCCTGCAAGTCCTGACTCAGTCGGGAGGGGTCGGTGACAAGTTAATGCAGTGGCCACCAGGGTTGTCTGCCCACCAACCAGGAGGTCAGCCCTGGGCCAGAAGCCCGAGCAACATTTCAGCCCCGCTGCTCTTTGAGACCCGGACTGCGGCCGAGCCGCAGCCCCTCCCCATAGTACCAAGCACAATACTCGCGGGCCCCGGCTGCAGGGTGGGGTCTCCCGACCCCCGGGAGGGGCGGCGGGACTGGAGGCTTAGCCTCCGACCTTGCGGCGACCCGGCTCTCCCCGCAGTGCGGCTTCTGCCGCCGGGGAAATCCTGGAGGCCCGGGGGAGGGGGCGGCCGCGGCGGAGGGCGGGGCTGCGGGGCCAGTCGGGGCGGAGCGGTCCTTGTCTGCAGTGACCTTCACGCGTCCCTGCCCCGCGAGGGGCCGCCCGCCCTGAGCCGCCGGCGCCAGCCGCACTCGGCGCGCGTCTCCTCCCCCGCGGCAGCCGCGCTGGCCGTCCGAGGGGGCGGGGGTCTCCCGCCTCCGTCCCACTGAAACGAAACTTGGGGTGGCCTCCTCCCTCTCTCAGACGCTATCACACTGAAAAATAGGTCCGGGCCGGTCTGCGGCTCTCTCTCTCCCCCAGGGAGTGGGTGGGTTTTCAGAGTCTGGGGGCTCCCTTCTCCCGCCCTGGGATTCCGAGGGGCCCGAGAGCGGCGGGGTCGGGGTCGCGGGCAGCGCGCAGGGGCACTGGTCCGGGTCCGGCTCACTGTGGCTGAGGCGACAGGAACCCCTTCCCCTGCGCGCCCTGGCGAAGTGGAATGGGGAGGGGAGCCGCGGCCCCCAACCCCCAGGCCTCTCCCCTCCGGCCGGAAAAGAGAGAGCTTTTGCCACTGAGGGGTGCGCAAGTATGGGTCCCACCTGCGCTCACGAGGTGCCCCGCACGGGCGGGGGCGTGGGGTTGCGGGACCCTGTCTGCGAAGAGGGCCGGGGACTCCCGCCCGGGTCCACACCGAGAAGGTCGCATGGTGGTGGTGGGGTGGGGGCAGTATCTGAGATTCTAAGCTGCTGGGCGGGCGAGGGTCGCAGGCGCCGGCTCCTGGATCCCACCGAATCGGGCGAGGGGGCAGGGTTTGGGAGTAGAGAGGGGGGCGCGGCTCCGTCGCTCCCGCCCCCGCCCCCCGCCCCCTGCGGGCGCCCGCCTCGCCGCTGCGGCCCCGCCCTCGTCGTCACGCTCGGACGCGGGCGGGGGGCGGGGTGCGCCTCCATGTGACGCGCCCTCCTCGCCGTGCCCTTCAGCCGCCGCCGCAGTTCCCGGGGCGCCACATGGACCGGGCCAGCCCGAGCGCGCTCCGCCACTGACTGCCCAGGCGCCTGCCCGCCCGCACCCCGGCCCCGGGAAGGTAACCCACGCTCCCGCGCGCGCCCCACTCCAGGCCGCCCCCTGCCCAGCCTGCCCCTTCCCGGCCCCGGCTGGGCGCGCGCTCGGCCGGGGCGGGCGCTGTCCGCCCGCACGGTGCTGAAGCGGGCCCCGCGGTCCCGGCCCGCGCCCTCCCTCCTTCTTGCTCCCGCTTTGCGCGTCTCCCCTTCCCCTCCATGTCCTGTGTCTCTTTCTCTCTCCTGGCGCGCTCCCGCCTGAGGGCCGCTCAGCAGAGCCGGGCAACTCGCCCGCCCGCAAAGCCAAGGGGTGCGGCGGCAGCGGGAGCCCCGGCCCGCGCGGGGAGGCAATGGGAAGCCTGGGGGAGCTCCAGCAGCACCCCGAGCCTCTCTGTGGCTGGGCCCTGAGTTCCCCACCCCCTCAGGAGCCAGGGGAGAAGTTTGGAAGAGAATCTGCTTTGCGGCAAGGGCGCCCCTGCGCGCCAGCGCTTTGCGGGGAGGCGGGGGCACTCCCACCCAGCCAGCCCTCCCCAGGCCGCACAAACGCGGGTCTCCTTCGTCTGCAGAGGAAAACACCGTAAAACACTGGATCTCCAGAGCCCTGGGCTTCCCTGCCAGGAGAGACCCCACAAGTGGGGAGGGAGGGGACTTGCAGCTGCTTATCCTACAGGCAGCCCCTCCCCACCAGAGTTCAGCTGACCTGGACCCTGGAGCGCCCCACCGGTGCAGACGCAGGTGGAGGGGGTGGGGTCTGACCTCCCATTTCCATTTCCCTGAAGGCTGGGTTCCCTGCAGTCTCTCCCGGATCTCTGCTGCGGGTGGGTGGCAGTGGGCCCTCGAATTTCCCCTGGGTGGAGCCTGGTCTACCTGTCCCTGAGACTCCTCTGTCAGAAGCCAAAGAGACCTCTCTGAAGGGGCATCCACTCTGGCCCCACCCCACCATAGCCCTTCCTGTCTCTTAAATGGATTCCCCCACCCCCTTGTGGCCCAGGGTCCACCAAGGAGGCAGAAGGGCCAGTCACCTCACACACCCCTTGGGTCTGCCCCAGCTTCACACAGCCCGGCTCCTTCTGAGCTGTGCTCTCCCGCCTCTGTCGCTGCAGTAGCCACCATAAGATGGACTCAGAAAACCAGGGGCCACGTGAGGCCACTTTGCAGGTCCAGCTGGGGTCTTGGAATCTACCTGCCCTGGTCAGGGTGTGGGGTGGAAACCCTCCTCCACTAAGACCCTCCCAGACCCTCTCCGGTGTCCCTGTCAGTGTCGGGGTCCAGCCATAGGGGTGGGGGAATCGACAAAGGATGCTCTCTCCAGACCACAGACCCATGCTCAGGGGTCGTCACGTAGGGATGAGCAAAAAGCCCTCCCCCAGGCCTAGCCAGGGTGACCTGTGACCACTTCCTCTCCCCCAGGCAGAGAACTCCCCACCACACTTGGATGTGTGTTCGGACCCTTGGAGGAGCCGCTGAGGAATCAAAGCCATCGTCATGGAGTTCGTGATGAAACAGGCCCTGGGAGGTAGGAAGTTGGGGGCGTGGGGGCACAAGGCTAGCCTCATCTCCACAGTGGCATGCAGACACATGGGGGCACGTTCAGCACGTGGTCACCCTCAGACTGCACAGATGCCTTCACTGCATGTCCCCGGAAACACACCTGCCCGCTCCCTCCCTCAGGACGGAGCCAGAGAGAAGGGGGGTAGGAACCAAAGCCAGCGCCTCCCAAATGGCCTTGGCCAGCACGGGGAGTGGGGGAGGGCGTACACGGTGTGCGTGGTCAGGGCAGAGCCCACGAGACAGTGCTGAGGCTGGGGTCCAGGGTGAAGCAGCAGCACCCTCACTTTTGGGAGGCCAGTGGGGGGTGGGTTTCAGGGGCACCAAGGGCCAATCCTAACTGGCAGCGTCTGGTGGGCCCCATGGGGGTTCTGCTGTTGGTGAGCAGAGCCATGGGAAGCTGCAGCAGGCGGAGTAGGGGTGGGGGCTGGGGCTGGGTCTGTGGTGTCCAGCAAGGACCCCGTGGGTTTCATCCAGGGTGGGGGCAGCAGCGTGCACAGGGAGCTAGGGCTGGCTGAGCACAGGGACAAGGGAAGACGCCAAGACAGGCAGGGCAGCTGTGTGTGTGTCTCGGGGAGAGGGCCGCCCTTCTAACCCTGCTGACTTATCTGAAGGGAATCTTGTGCCTATTTCGTCCAGAGGGGGTCATCACTGAGGCCAGAGACGCTGGCCTAGGAGGTGGGCAGGGCAATGGGCTGAAGTCCACACCGGGATAGGTGCGTCCTGGTAGAGCCGTCTGGTCAGCCAAGGCCCAAGGGGCCCATCCCGTGTGCCCCAGCTCCCCTGGTTGCAGCACCAGCTCCCCGGAGCTCCCTGGGATGGGAGCCTGTGGCCAGCTCCTGACTCTGCCATTCGGGACGTTTCCCTCTGGTGGCCTCCGTGGGCCACACCCTGACCTGGTACCGTGCACAGCCTGGCATGAGTCAGGTGATGCGTGACAAGGCCATCCTCATGGTGCTGCTGCAGGAGCAGGAGGAATCGGGACCTTGTTGCTAGAGCTGGGGAGCGGATGGGGGCTGTTGTGCTGGAAATGGGGGGCAGGATGGTGGGGCCAGTGCCACCAAATACGGGACAGGGGCCCTGTGGGTGGGCTTGTCTTTTGCAGAATGGCTGCATTTCTGCTACCACGAATGAAAAGACACTTGGGCCCGGCCTGGGGCCACTGTTCCTGGGATTCTGTGGTCAAGGATAGGCTGCAGGTTGGGTCTAATTATAATGATTACGTCACCAGGACATGATTCAGGGACAAGCATCCTGGCACCGGGAGCAATCCGTGTTCCCACCCAGCCGGTCCCAGGCTGGTACAGATAATTAATTAGGTGGCTAATTCAGGCCCTGAGGTGGGTTTGTAAGAAACCTGAAACATCTGATTTGGCTGTCTACATGGCTGAAATTAGCTGGGTAATTGCCAGCCTGGATCCCCTTTGTTCCATGTCAGCCCAAAGTTTCTCCTGCGGCGGCAACGGGGTGGGCTGCACGGGGGGGGGGGCTTGGAGCATCCTCTCAGCAGCCACCCACGGGGTGCGCCCACCAGGTGCTGACCCCCACTACTTGTCATCCCCCCACTGCTGAGGTTGGGGGCTGCATCTGACCTCCAGGGCGAGACCTTGTGTTTTTTTCCTGTGCTCTCTCTCCCCCTGGATGGGCATCATTTTGGCCTCTTAGGATGAGTACGTACAGACAGAGGGACAGAGACAGACCCAAACCCAGACCCAGACCCAGAGGGATGGACCCGAGAAACAGGGAGCAGGTGTGGGTTGGAGAGAGGGTGCCCCGGACACACAAGACAGACGGGAGGGGCAGGCCAGAGGGAGAGGGGCACTGGGGCACTGTCTGTCTGGGAATCTGTGGGGGATGGAGGATCAGAACAGAACAGCCAGGGGAAAAAGACAGGGGGCCCTGAGACCAAGACTGAGGAGCCCAAGGAAATGGGACAAGAGACAGAAGTGCAGGGTGCATGGTGGAGAGAGACACTGAGACAGACACAGAGACAGAGAGACAGATGTATCAGACACAAACTGAGAAACAGAGTCAGGGCTAAAAACACAGAGACCATGTACCTGTGCAGCAGGAGGGAGGAAAGACACAGGGCCTGGAGGGAGCCCCATGGGGGCAGGCCTCGCTCGGCCCTGCTGGGGACAGGACTCGATGTAGCCTAGTTAAGTTGTGGCCAGCTCACTGGGCTGCTGTGTTGTCCTGACCATGTGTCTCATGGAAGGCCTTTGCTGGGGACAGAAGCTTCAAGGTGACAGCCTGGAGAGTCCCATGTCAGGTAGACCAACAGGGCGTTCACAGTCCCCCACCCCGCCACCCCGAAGCGCATGTCTGGTCCACTCTGGGGCTCAGGGTATGATGAACTGAGTGGCAGCCCGAAATTCAGGGGCTGCCAGTCCAGAAGGAGCTCAGATGCAGTTCGGCGGCCCCAGGCCTTTCCTATAAGCCTCTGTCGATGGCTGATGCTGCCCAGTCCCTGCGGCCCAACCCCCGTGGAACCCAAGCCTGGCCAGCGGGCTTCTGGCTCTGCCCCTACAGCGCAGTGTGACCCTTGCTGAAGGCGGTCTCCTCCACGGGCTCTGGGGACCACGAGGCCGCCTGGGAGCACCTGCTACTGGAAGAAAGGGAAGGTTGAGGGGGGTGGCTAGGCGTTGCTGTGGTGACAAGGGGCTGCCCTGGGCAGTGAGGGAGGACAGGGCCCAGCAGGCCAGGAGGGGGCCTGGCAGGTGGGAGTGGGACTGTCAGCGCCGCTGCGGGTGAGCAGTGGGACTCACGCCCCAGCAAGGCCACGAGCACTGACTGGTGGCCTCACAGACGCCCAGAGCCCCGGAGAGCACGTAGGCAGCCACGGACCACAAAGGAGGGGACAGATGGCTCCCGGGGCTCCTTTCCTTGTGATGGCAGGATCTGCCCACACACTCCAGTCCCTGGGCCCCTGGGCATGGGAGGGCTTTGCATGGTGGCAGTCTCTCTCTTCAGATGCAGCCTGGGAGGGACCGGGTGGAACCCATGGGGGCGTCTGCTCTTAGGGCCTGAATTCTTCCTGGGATGACTAGGGGGCACCTTTGGTTCCTTCAAAGTCAAACATGATCCCCCTGGACACTGTTCTGCTGCCGAGGCCAGGGAGCTGTGGGTGCCATGGGCACACAGGGCTGGCTGAGGAGAATTCTCCTGGGGCCAAATTGTTGAGAAAAGTGTCCAGCTGTTGACAAATTTGTTCTCACTGAGAGAATATCGTGGAGGCCTTTATGTTCTTGGGCCACCCCAAGATTGACCCCAGATTTAATGCTCAGTCCCTCGAAGAGGAGAACACTTGCGAAGTCTGTGGGAGCAGCTCGAGTGGTGGCCTGGAGACTGCGACAAGGTGGCCTTGAATGGGGGTCACGTGCTTAGGCCACTGGACACAGATCTGGGGCTCAGAGTCTTCAAGGGTGCAGCTTGAAGAAAAAACAGTTTTCTCCCAAGGCCAGGAAGTGGCAAGCGGCCCTGGGGCTGTATTCACACCGTGGACAAGAGCAAAGGCAATTGTCAGGTTACTGTGGTTGGGTGGTTGGTGTAGACTCTCATCAGGCTAAATCAGCTGCAGCGTGGCTATTCTGGCCCTAACAACTGGTTCATGGCTGGCTGTCCTGTTGATCTGCCTTGGTGTGTCATATTCCATGTCCAAAGCATGCTCAGGTCCTCGGGGATGGTGCGGGGGCAGGGGAGGGCTTCACGGAGGAGGGGGCATCTGAGGTGGGATTCAAGGATGGGCAGATGACCCTGGGACACAGCACGTGCAAAGGCCCAAGGGCTGCAGGGCGGGGCCAGGTGTAGAAGGCAGCAGGAGATGGGAAGGAGGACATTACAGGACAACCGTGACCACGCCCACGGGGGGTCTTCTCACCGAGCACACTCCAGTGGCTCACTGACACGTGGTCACTGTGTCCTGTGTCCTGTGGCGAGTTGGCCTGGGGCCATCCTGGGGGGAGGCTGTCCTCTCTTGGGGAGTCAGGCGTCAGGGCCTGTGCCTGGTGCACGGGGAGGATGCAGGAATGAACAGCCATCCTCCTGAGGCGAGCATGTCTGAGTGGGGACAGAAGCCCCGCCGAGCCAGACTGCACGTGTATGGGAGGAAGATGGATCACTGTCACCCAGACCTCCGCGGACAGAAGAAAAGCATTTCACGGACATGTACCCCAGGGAGAGCCTCTGGGGGCTGCTGTGGTCGGGGGGCCTCTGCACCCTGTGGGGGTAGGTTGTGTGCTCTCTGCTGGGGCTCTTGGGGGTCAGTCCCCAGATGTGTCGAGACTGCCAGGGTCAGACCCTGGAGAAGGGAGGGCAGTACCCCCCGCGTCGCTCACACAAGTTGGGGTGGGGCTGGGGTTGGAGCTGAGTCTCCCTCTGGGAGCCGGGAGCCCTGGGCAGAGAAGCGCCTCCCTCAGTGCTGGTGCCTTCCTCCACCTCCACGGGCGTGTTGAAGGGGGCCTCCTTCCCTGTCTGGCACCTGCTTCTGTAAAGCATCCTGAGCCCCCCTCTCCCACTGCTGGGTCTCTGACTCCCAGCTGAGTCCTGCGGGTACCTGTAGCTGCTTTGGGGACGTAGCATCAGGGATCCTGAGGTCTTTGCAGATCAGAGGTGGCTCTTTCCCAGACTCTCCTTGCCTTGGCCTCTAGGACCTCAGGTCAGAGCTGTAGAGAGAGCCTGAGATACCAGGTGGTCCTGTCTGGACCCCCCAGTGTCCACTCACGGGACTGTACACTGAGGGTGAGGCCAGGCCTCCCCATCCTGTCCCTAACCCGGGTCCCGAGGGTAGGGCAGGTCTCACTGGCCCCCCTACCCTATCTGTCTGTTTTGGAGTGAGCTCTGTTTATTGGGGGCCTCCCATGGACCTGGGGCTGCCCAGCTGGGACACTACCAGGTGAAGCCAGGTTCTCTGGGGGGATGGTGGAGCCATGGGCTGAGCTGGGCTGCAGAAGGGGCAGATTGGGAGGAGAAGCACCAGAATTCTGCACTGGGGAAGATGCTTTTGACTCAAATCAGAGAGACAGAGAGGGGCTTGAACCAAGGTTTGTTTCCCTCACATGAAGAGGAGTCAGGAGGTGGCTCAGCTGCTCTGTGGTACCATCTGGGACCCAGCTTTAGCTCTTGTTGCGCCCCGTCACCCCATGAGCTTCCCGGGCTTTCATGCTTAGCCTGCTTCTTACAGTGGCAGAATGGTTGGTGCTGCTCCAGCATCACATGGACAGGGCAGGCAGAAGGGGAGGGCCCAAGGGACAGCCCCCTGTTCTGGTTAGCACATGTGTTTATGGGATCCCACTGGAGATTTCCATTTGTGTGTCATGGAAGGTGAGGCCAAAGTGGGCACATCACCCTCCGAACAAGGTGGGCGGTATTGGGCAGCTCATAGTACGGGGCTTGCATCAACTTGGGAAATCTTGATTTTCAGATGCAAGACCCCAGACCATGAGCCCTCCAAGGGCCGGGTACCTCCTCCTTCCCCTGCTCACCCTTGAGAGCTGGACTTCTCCACAGGCAGCCAGCAAAAAGTCAGTGATAAAGCACCAACATTCGTTCAGAATGGGCACCAGCTCACTTCCTTGGGCTCAGGAGAGACACCACGTATCCAACATCTCTCGGAGGCTGGAAAGACACATCAGAGAAACTGCCTTTTCTCCCTAAAACAATGAAGGACAGGTCTTCCCTCAAGAGACGACACTCCTAGTTGATCAAGCTACAGATCAGTTATAAAGCCTTAGCCCCAATGTGGGAATAAAATGGATATATTGCACTTCAACTGATAAAGTCATTTGTTTTTTTCCTTGTTGGTTGGCAAGAAATTCTGGTTGGGATTAAAGCATTCATTTTAATAGCTCCTCTGTGGCGGGGCTCACAGTGATCTTGCACTAACATCAGGGACTGCTCGGTTGGCTCGGGAACATTGCACATTTACTGCTGGGGCGTTAAACTAGCAGAATGAGCATCAAGTCCAGGCAGACCCTAATGCCAACAAATTTCAGAGACTCTGGCATGGTAAACCCAAGCCCAGGTCTTAATGGATCAGGCAGGGGGTGCACCCTGGCTGGGCAAGGGGGGAGCACTGAGACTCCTGCTGTTGGTCGGGGGCTGCCCAGAGCACCCTGGTTCTGTCTAGGGGGAGGTGGAGGCTTTGGCTGGTTGCTGCGTGGTCCTTCCTCCTGACCTGCCTGGTCTTGGGCTTTGTATGAATCTCTCGTTTTTAGATTATTTTTTAATTTTTTTAATTTTATTTTTTTTAAGATTTTATTTATTTATTTGAGAAAGAGAGAGAGAGAGAGAGCACAAGAGCGGGGAGGGTCAGAGGGAGAAGCAGGCTTTCCACTGAGCAGGGAGCCCGATGCGGGACTCGATCCTGAGACCCCAGGATCATGACCTGAGCCGAAGGCAGACGCTTAACTGACTGGGCCACCCAGGTGTCCTTTCTTTTCTTTTTTTTTTAAAAACATTTTCTTCTTCTTTTTTAAGATTTTATTTATTTGAGAGAGAGCTGGGGGAGGAGCAGAGGGAGAGGGAGAAGCAGACTCCCCGCTGAGTGCAGAACCTGATGCGGGACTCAATCCCACAACCCATGAGATCATGACCTGAGCCAAAACCAAGAGTCGAATGCTTAACAAACTAAGCCACCTGGGCGCCCCCAAATCTCTCTTTTCTAGGGTTGCTCTCACTTTTCTCATCTCCCAGGCAGTAGAGAACATGGTTTCTCTTCCCTTGCAGGGGTCGGTCAGGAGCTCTGGCTTCCTTTTCTTAGGGGCAGCCTGGCAGGGCTGGGGGAGAGTCCCTGTTCCACCCGGTAGGTCCCCTTTGGTCCCATGGGCTTGACTGTGAACTGTGGCATCCAAGCTGCTCAGGGCCCAGCAGAGTGGCTGGGGTGCTGGGTTCTGAGTGCTGCATGCTGGGTGCTGACAGTGCCGGATGCCATGTGTTGAGTGCCAGGTGCTAAAGGCTCTGTGCTGAGTTCTGATGGTGCTGGGTTCTGTGTGCTAGGTGCTGAGGGTGCTGAGTACTGGGTTCTGGGTGTTGAGTGCGGTTCTGAGTGCTGGGTGCTGAGGGTACTGGGTGTTGGGTTCTGCGTGCTGGGTCTGGGTGCTGCAGATGCTGCATGCCTCATGCTGAGTGCTGCATGCTGGGTGTTGGGGGTACTATGTACTAGGTGCTGCACGCTGGGTGCCTGGTGCTCAGTGCTGTGTGTCAAGTGCTGGGTCTGGGTGCTGAGGGTGCTGTGTACTGGGTGCTGCATGCTGGGTGTTGGGGGTACTATGTACTAGGTGCTGCACGCTGGGTGCCAAGTGGTCAGTGCCGTGTGTCGAGTGCTGGGTCTGGGTGCTGAGGGTGCTGCATGCTGGGTGCCTGGTGCTGAGCACTACATGCTAGGTGCTGAGGG
>NC_138370.1:178246297-178274962 GCF_054177405.1 Leptonychotes weddellii
ATGCTGGGTGTTGGGGGTGCTATGTACTAGGTGCTGCACGCTGGGTGCCTGGTGCTCAATGCTGTGTGTCGAGTGCTGGGTCTGGGTGCTGCGGATGCTGCGTGCCTGGTGCTGAGTGCTGCATGCTGGCTGTTGGGGGTGCTATGTACTAGGTGCTGCACGCTGGGTGCCTGGTGCTCAGTGCTGTGTGTCGAGTGCTGGGTCTGGGTGCTGAGGGTGCTGTGTACTGGTGCTGAGTGCTGCATGCTGGGTGTTGGGGGTGCTATGTACTAGGTGCTGCACGCTGGGTGCCTGGTGCTCAGTGCTGTGTCGAGTGCTGGGTCTGGGTGCTGAGTGCTGTGTGCCGGGTGCTGCATGCTGGGTGTTGGGTGCCAGTGCAGACTGGGACTCAGGAGGTTGGGACCAGGTCAGGCAGTTGGCTAAGAGCAGCTCTGAGAGAGCCTACAGGCAGGTTGGCGTCCACATCTGTGCCTTTTGGCCCCGATGGTGTTCCTAACACTACCGTGGGACGTGGCAGCTTCGTTGTGGTGGAAATGACAGAGCCCCGTGCTGAGCTTTGTTTTCTGCGTGGGGATGGTGGGCTTTGTCAGGGCAGGGTGCTGTCCACTGCATGCACCCCAGGCCGTCTTTTTTTTTTTTAAGATTTTATTTATTTGACAGAGACACAGCGAGAGAGGAAACACAAGCAGGGGGAGTGGGAGAGGGAGAAGCAGGCTTCCCGCGGAGCAGGGAGCCCGATGTAGGGCTCGATCCCAAGACCCTGGGACCGTGACCTGAGCCGAAGGCAGACGCCCGACGACTGAGCCACCCAGGCACCCCCACCCCAGGCCATCTTGGCCCCAGGCCTCTGCCTTCACCTTCTGGCCCCCAGTGGTTTAAGAGCTGACCAGCAAGGCCTGGGGCCTCCTGGGAGAGACAAGAAGAACAAATGCTGTGTGCCTGTGGTAGGAGGAGACATCAGGGACAAGTTGAAGCTACTTTAACAGAAGATGCGGGGTGGTCCTGGGGAACCCTCAGCAAGCTGCTGGCCTCGGGCCCTCGAGGCTCCTCAGGCCCACCAGGACCATTCTGCACTTAGCTTTCCTTCAGAAAGAAGGTTCTGGAAATGTGGACTACCACCCCAGGCTTTGTGCCTGGTCCACGGGGGTGAGAGAGACCCGTGTTGGCCTCTGTCTCTGCTATCCTTCTGTCTGTCCAAGTAGATGCCCTGCCCAGCTGAGCCCACCCTGCCCTTGGGGTCGCTATCAAGGTGGAGACACTGTGGGAGGTCCCTGAGACTCGGGGCCAGGAGGTGTGGGGGGCCGTCCCTGGCCCTTGTCCCTCTCAGCAGATGAAGTGCCGCGGACCAGCGACCCTAGGGCCCATGGCTGCAGCATCCTGCCTCACGGGTGACACTGGCGAGTGGGCAGCCACTTGAGTGGCAGAGTGGCTGAATGGAAGGACGGATCTGTGACGATTACAACCCTCCTGGAGCCGGGCGGCCGCGCCATCTGCCCCCAGGCTTGGCTCTGTGTGGGCTCACTAATAGGCGTTTTCATCTCGCTCTTGTCTCCGTTTGTTGAAAGCCAAGACCAGACGCTCTCGCCTGGCGCCTGGCTCCACAAAGCCCCGGGCCCTGGGCCCCCTCCCCAGCAGGCAGGAGCGTCTGGTGGTCCCTGAGGCGAGGGGAGGGGGACTTTGTTCACGGCAGGAGGAAAATCCCCAGACAACCAATAAAGGTTTGCAAAACCACAGAAGGAGTGGACGGGCAGAGAAGAGGTGGTTTTGGCCCTTCTGAGCGTGCATAAAAGCTCGAGGGGCCTTGCAGAAAATTAGGGATGTGCATTCAGTGCGTTCCGGTGGCCCGGCTGAGGCAGGGCTCTGGCCTGCTTGGAGGCGAGCAGGAGGCACCTGCAGGTCGCCATCCAGCCATCAGGCCCAGGGCCCCGAGCCCCATGGCAGCAGGGTGAGGCAGGGCCTCCAGTGTCTGGTGCCTCCCTTCCTAAGGGCTTGGAGGGCGGGGGGCCCAGGCTCTGCACCCAGCATGCAGGAGAGGCCCAGCTCTGCTGGTGAGGACAGTGCAGAAGGCCACTGTCATCCTTGCTTGTTACCGGGACCTTGACCAGTGCGCCGAGGGTAGGAGCTGAAGTGGCCCTGTGGCCAGTGACAGGCTTTATTTTTCCCTGGAAGCTCGTTTGTTCCTTGGCCAGGATGGCGAGGAGAGTCGGACCCCTCTCAGGGGCGGTGGGGGTGGGCGCCCAGTGAGGGGGCCTTGCTGCCACCAGGAACAGCCAGGGCGCCTGCATCGTTGGAGTTAACGTAACTGATCGGACCTGCCGTTTCCACTCACACCTTTGTGAAATGCTTTCGTGCTTTTTTACTTATTTTATCCTAATATATGGACTTAATTTTCTTTTTAAAAACCTTCTGCAGGTTTTGGAGCCTACATGCCCTTTTAAAACATTATTTAAGCTCTAACTGTCACAGTCCAGAAGGACACTGCGGGCTGGGAGTTCTGTGCTCTCCTGTGCCCTCCCTACGTCCACGCCCACCTTTGGTCTTTGGGATGTGGATCCAGGGGACTAGGATTGCAGTATGTCCTCTTTATATATAAAGAATATTTTTGGGGCTCCTGGGTGGCTCAGTCGTTAAGCGTCTACCTTCGGCTCAGGTCATGATCCCGGGAACCTGGGATCGAGCCCCGCATCAGGCTCCCTGCTCGGCAGGGAGCCTGCTTCTCCCTCTCCCACTCCCCCTGCTTGTGTTCCCTCTCTCACTATCTCTCTCTCTGTCAAATAAATAAATAAAAATCTTTTTTTTAAAAAAAGAATATTTTGATCTTTGCATTCAACTTCATAAGAGATATTTATACATATTTATTTTTTAACATGAAAGTGGATGCTTATTGTAGGGAATTGAAATAATACAGAGAAATATAAAGAAGTGATATGGAAATTTGAGACGGCGTTGCATTCAAAAGCACCTGTTAGAATCGCTCATTATTTAAAAATTCTTTTTCAAGGAAGGATGCCTTCAGATCTATTGCTAATTTTATTTTATTTTATTTTATTTTTAAGATTTTATTTATTTATTTGACAGAGAGACACCGTGAGAGAGGGAACACAAGCAGGGGGAGTGGGAGAGGGAGAAGCGGGCTTCCCGCCGAGCAGGGAGCCCGATGCGGGGCTCGATCCCAGGACCCCGGGATCATGACCTGAGCCGAAGGCAGATGCCCAAAGACTGAGCCACCCAGGCGCCCCTCTGTTGCTAATTTTAAAAGACTCTGCAAAGCCCTTTATGCTGTCAATTATTAGAACTAGTTCAAGGGGGTCAGCAGGTTAACGCCAACAGGGTACTAACCTGGCAGGGTGGCTGGTTTCAAGTAGGGTTCAGCAGTAAACCCTGGAACAGCGTCACTCCCTTGGCCCTGGAAGGGGGTGAAACCTGCCCCTTTGCTGGCGGGATCCACGTAGACTTCCCTCCGAGTTCATGGAACCGCTTGCCGATATTTCCAGCCTCCCCCATCCTCCTGACAGAGGCGTGGGGTGAGGGTGTAATCTCATCCAGACTGAACGGGATAATATGGAACGTAAATAAACTTTTTCTCGTCAGCCCACGGGAGGTGTCCTTGTCGCATGCCTCCCTGTCTGTTCCTCGGTCATGTGCTCGTTGTTGGACTGGGGGGCTCAGACGTGGTTGGACTGGGGGCCACTGAGCTCTTGCCAGACCTCCTGCTCCGTGCTCCTCACGTGGCCGTACCAGCCGCTGAGGGTGGTACCATCATGACCACGTAAATAGTGTCACTGGTGAGCCAAGCAGGGCAGTGCAAATACATGTCTTCCTTAAAAAGCCTCCGGTCTGCCCTGAGGCTAACACAGGGCTCATTTTCCGTTCGCCCAGTTTTCTGTGGACTGTCTTTCAGGCTTTTCACACCAGCAAAGCAGCCCTCCCTACGACACTTGGGTGCGGTTATCAGTCCCAGACGGACTGTTAGCTGTGTTTCCTCTGGAGCAGCTGCCCCAGGACCCTGGCACCTCCCGCTCGCTCTCGTCCCTGGTTGCTGTCCAGGCTGTCACTCAACACTGGTTGGGTCCTCGGGAGCTTTCTGTGACCGCACAGAGACAGGAAGGCTCTGTCTTGTGCCTACATGCACGGTTGTCTGGGAATGGCGTTTTAGATTCAAAAGAATTCTGTCCCTCAAATTGTGAAGTTATTTTCCTGTTGTCTTCCAGATTCTCAAGTTGCTGTTGAATCATCAGATGCTATTCTTATTCCCAGTGCTCTTTACGTGACCTGCTTTTATCTGCTCTCCCTCGAGAGGCTTGTACGGTTTTTCTCTCCAGCGCTGGCATTCTGATGTTTCGGGATTCTCGGGCCTGCCGTGGGTCCCTCAACCTCCCCTGGACCCCGATCTCTGTCGCCGCCGTGGCCGCCCCACTGAGGGCTCGTCCTCCCTGCCCCAGAGACTCTCCTGCGCGGGTTCTCTGCTTTCTTCTATGCTCTCTCCTGTCTTTCATCTCTGTGTCTCTTGTTCTACTCTCTGGGATGTCCCCTTAATTTTATTTCCTAGCTCTTCAACCGAATTTTTTATCTCTACATTTGTATTTTTAACTTCCAAGAGCTCTTTTATGTGTTCTAAACTATCCCCTTATAAAGAGTTCCCCTGTCCTCGGTCCCGTCTCTCCTCTGGGTCCCTCCTGCCCCTGATTTGGGAGCTGTCTTCATGGTGGAGGCCTTCCTCGGCTGTGCGTTTCTCTTTCCCAGTGAGCTACGACGCCGGCCTGCACATCTCCTGTGCTGTGGGGGACTTCTTGGGCTTCCCTGTGGGACACACGTGGTGAAGTGCTTTCTGTGTTTGGGATCCCCAGGCGTCAGGATCCTTAGGTCTTGTGTGGACGTGTGGGTCACTTCTCCAGAAATAGACCCTGTGTGGCTGGATGACAGGGTCTGCCAGCAAGGCAGTGGACAGGGGCCTGGGTGCGCCTCTCTTTCAGGAAGCAGTTGTCCACTTAAGCCGCTTCTGAGCTGGACCGTCACCTCCGCCCCCAGTGCCTGAGTCTGTGGGGCCTCCTGTTCGGCTTCCCCAGGGAGACGACTTCTTGATTCCCCCTCGCTGCTTGGGTGGTGGTGGACCCCCGTGCAGGGAGGACAGGGCCCCTCGTGCGTACCCCAGCCCGGACCCCACAGGACCTGGTGCGCCCAGCTCTGCTGGTGGATCCGTGTCTCGGCTCAGGTTCTGCCGTGCGTCGGCCTTCCTTCCTCCCCAGACCTCGTTCCCTCGTCTCCTCTCCTGTTTGACCTTGTGTGATTACACTTGTAAGTGTCTTTACTCCCATTTTAGGGCGTTGTAGAGAGGGTGTCCATCCGTCACGTTGAACCACATCTCGGTACACCATCACCCACATGGGCACACGCGTGTGCCAGGACACGTGAGGGTGATCAGAACTAGCCTGGTGTCGGGACGCCGGGTGTGAGCTTGTGTGCGTTCGCAGCTGTCGACTTAACCAACACCAGCTCGTCATCACAGGTCCGGCGCTTGTGATGGACCCTCCGTCAGGATTTACCTCCTTCCCCCACGAGCCAGATGCACAGACAGGATCTGTCTTGAGGCAGCCTATACTCGAGTGTGGGGACCGGATCAGCAAACACGAGGTCAGGCGCCGGGCAGGAGGTAACTCCCCGCGGGAGACCGGTCTTCGGGGCAGGTTGTCAGACGGACGGACGTGTGGTGCTCTGGCTGCAGGAGGAGTGGCCTCTCCGAAGACCGTTACTTCCTGGCTGACAGGACTACAGGACGGTGGGAGGATGTGCATACCTGAAATTCTTCGGACACACATTCCCTGCCTGCCCTCTACGAAGATCACACAGATCTGCGTCCCTGACGGTGCTCCATAATGCTCCCCACACGGGATGTCGTCAGCTGGTGCTGGTTGAATAGATAAAACGCTCTATTAATTTTAATTCAACATCTTTCATTTACTCAATGCAATTTTTGGATATCCTGTAGTTGCCGTATTTATGATTTGCACATTTCAGGTGAATTTTCTGTTATTTACTATAGCTTTCTGTGCTTGCCACTTGCCATTGAACTCTGCAATGTCCCGGGTGTTTCCACTGTGTGTTCCTGATACCGTTGGCTTGTCAGGGTTTGGGGGGGCTTCCTTGTCAGCGGCTGGACTTCCCACTTCCTGGCATGTCTGGTAATTTTTCACTGAGTGCTGGACATTCTGAGTTTCACCCTGTTGGGTGCTGGATACTTTTGTTTTCCTAAATATATTCATGAGCTTTGTTCCAGATGTGGTCAGGTTGCTTAGACACTTGGATTCTTTCCTGCCTTATTCTGGGGCTCCGTTAGGCAGGACCAGAGCTGCGCTTCGTCTGTGGGTACTTTCCCCCACAACCCAGGCCAGCCCTTCTTCCCGCTCTGACAGATAGTTGCACTGAGGTCCGGAGCCTTTTCTGGTCTGGCTATTGGAGCACTCTCGTTAAGAGGCAGAGACTGTCAAATTGGGTAGAAAATCAAGACCCAACTTTATGCTACCTAAAAGAAACTCACTTTAAATATAAAGGTGCAAATAGGGTAAAAGTAAAAAGATGGAAAAGATAAGCCATGCTAATATTGATCAAAAGCAAGCTGGAGTGGATACGTTACTATCGTACAAGGTCGATTTCCGAGCAGAAGCTGTCACCAGGGACGAAGAAGGTCCCTTCTTCACAGAGATGCTGATGGATTAGGGGGATGTAACAGTGTCAACCATTTCTACACCAAAGATGAGCTTCAAGGTACATACATGAAGACAGGCATGCAGAGCTTAAAGGACAAATAGACAAATCCCCAAGTTCAGGTGGAGATATTCAGTAGTTGGTAGAACAGACAGAAAAGCGGTAAGCACGTTCAAGACTTAACAACACTGTCTGCAGACCTGAGCTGATTGACTTCAGAGAATTCTCCCAGTGAGGGCGGAGTGTACATTCTTCTCAGACACACACAGAACAGGTATGAAGCTAGAACGTGTCCTGGGCCATAAAACAAGTCATAGTGAACGTGAAAGATTTCAGTCACACCAAGTATGTTCTCAGACCGCAGTGGGATGGAACAAGAAATTTGGAAAATCCCCCCAAATACTTGGAAACGAAACAGCACACTTCTAAATAGCTCATGGGTCTGAGAAGCAATCTAAAGGGAAATTAGAAAGTATTATAAACTGAGGGGCGCCTGGGTGGCTCAGTCATGGAGTGTCTGCCTTCTGCTCAGGTCATGATCCCGGGGTCCTGGGATCCAGCCCCAGGTGGGGTCTCTGCTCAGCGGGGAGAAGCACACTAAACACCCCTATTCAAAAAAAAGAAAGGTCTCAAATGATTAACCTCAGCTTCTAACATCAGAAACCAGGAAAAGAAAAACAAATGGAAACCTGGAGTGAGCAGAAGAAAGACGATAATAAAGTTCAGAGCAGAAATGAATGAAATGGGGGAAAAAGAAAACCAAAATTTACATCTTTAAGATAAAATTGGACTTGTATCCGAAATCTATAAAGAACCCTTGCCATTCAATGATAAGAAGACCAGCAACGCGATTAAGAAATGGGCAGAAGCTCAAGGCCGTGGACAGTAACGCTTGCTTTGCAAGTGGGCCGGGTTGGGAAGTCAAGGTCGGCATCGTGGTGGGGAGCCACGCTGGTCCCAGGCGCCCTGGACGTGATGTGTGGAGAGGGGCCCTCCAGCACCGGGGTCCTCCTCCCCAAACCCAGAACCTCAGTCCAGCCTTGAGAAAAACATCAGACAAATCCTAATTGTAAGACAGAAAATTCCCGGAAAGTCCTCAGAGCTGTCAAGGTCATCAAACACAAGGAAAGCCTGGGAAACTGTCGGCCAAGAGGACCTAAGGAGACGTGACCGCTGAATATCATGTGTGTCCTGGACGCTGGAGCAGAAGGGACATCAGGTAAAAACTAAGGAAGTCGGAGCAGGGCATGGACATAGTCAGGAATACCATTATCAGCGTGGCTCCTTGATTGCGACAAATATATCACGTTACTGTAACGTGTTAACAACAGGGCAGACTGGGTGCTGGGGATGTGGGAACTCTCTGTACTCTCTTTCTCCAAAAATTTTCTGTAGATCCAAAATAAAAAGTTAGTTTTTGAAAGTGTGCAAAATCTTTGAATAGGTATTCCACCAAATAAGATGTAAACATAGCTACTAAGCACATACAAAGACACTCCACGGCCACCTGGACGTTTGGAATCTGAAAACAAGAGGAAGTGTGGGCACGGATGCAGAGAAGTGCAAGTCCTTGCTCAGTGCTGCTGGGGCTTCAATATGGTGCGACCACTTTGGAAAACTGTGGCAGTTTCTTAGAAAGTGAACTGTAAGATACCATGCAACTCAGCAATTCCCTGCCAGGCCTCTGCCCAAGAGAACAGGAAGAACACGTCCACACATGTGCAGAGCAATTCGGTGAAGACCCAAACTGGAAACAGCCCAGATGTCCATCAACAGGGGAAGGCATAAGCCGATCACGTCCATCTGTGTGATGGGCCCTGCTCAACGGTAAGAAGGGATGAACTTTCGGTGCACATGACGGCATGGATGGATCTCCAAAGTACTGTGCCCAGTGGTGGACGCAGACCCCACCTCCCCAGTTACTACCTGTTCTATGATTCCATTTACACAACTTTCTAGGGAACACGCATGAATCTGGGAAGGACAGAAAGTAGGTCAGCAGTTGCCAGAGGGGGCTTGGGGGGTGGGATTAATTATGCTTCCATAAAGCTGTTTTTAAAACGAGGTTGTGCTAGTGAGGGCCCCCATCTGTGGTGGTGATGTGCGGGCCGCACCGCCTGAGGTCCCCCCACAGCCCCGTCCCTGTTGGAGGTAGGACGGGGCTGGGGGAGGAGGCGGTGGACAGGCAGGCAGGGGTCTCAGGAGCCCCCGGGCCTCCTCCTGGCGGAGAGCGTCAGCGCCCCCTGCCTGCCCCTGGCCGCAAGGGTGCAGGGACAGGGCCAGCTGCGCAGCGTCCGTCCGTCCGTCCGGGAGAGAGGAAGGCAAAGTCAGGCGCCAGGTCACCCACGGAGCCTCAGAGCAGCGCTGTTCTAGCGGGCGGCACGGACCGCATTAGGAGCATCATATTTTTCTAATATAGAACCAACTTTACTTCCCCAAAATGGACCCACCCCACTGAGAAGAAATTCTGTTTTGCTGTAGAATTCTGCAAGAAAGGCCAGCTTCCCTTCCCCAAACCCAGCTCTGGTTTAGCATTTCCACTGTTGGAGGAGAAGCTGGGCCATTGCTCTCTCTGCCAGTTTTTGGCATCATTCTTATGCGGATTTCACAAAAATAACCTGGGGAATTTCCTTCTTTTTTCTCCTTTCCAAGAACATTTAAAATATCATTGGACTTATCTTTCTTAAATGTTTGAAAGAATCCATCTGTGAATTCTTAGACATAGTTCTCCGTTTTTGACAACATTTTTTAGAAAAGCTGCTTCGTTCACGTTTTCAAACGTATTGGAATATAATGTATTATTTGGTCATATTAATGCCCTTACAATCCGCAGGGATTTCCTGCATGTTTTTCCTAATTCTGGATGTCTTTGTGCTTTCCATCTTCTTGCCCCGAGCAGGCGGCCCTGCCCGGATCCTGAATCCAGCCCGCCCCGTTGTCTTCCTCAGCACACTGACTCCCCCGTTCGCGGTGCCCACCCCTGCCTCCTGCTCGCCTAGGTTCTCTCTCCGAGGCTCGAAACCAAGGTGTGACTGGGGTGTTCCTGCTGCCTCAGGAACGGGAGTGTTCGGGGGAATTTGCAGCGTTGGCCGCCCCCGCCCCCAGGTTTTGCAGGATCAAGTCCTCCTCGCTCTGCTTCCCAGACAGGCAGCAATCCCGGTTCCACTCCGATTCCCTAACTCATTCATCGTTAGAGAGGCTTTACATTCATAAGGGCCTGGGAGGGGGGTTGTTCCTCGTTGTTCATCAGGCCCTCTCCTGGGGGCCGCCGGAGATGTGGCCCCAGTCCTAACGCATTGAGGTTATCTCTGCAGCCCGACAGGCTTTTTTCAGACATAAGAGTGTACGTCGTTTTAAATTTATGCTTCTCGTTATTGTCATACAATATTCATAGAATAAAATGTGCAATTTTGACCATTTTTAAGTGCCCAGTCAGTGGCAGGAAGCACGTTCACACTGTTGTCCCCACCCTCCACCTCCAGAACTTGTTCATCTTCCCAAACTGCCCCCAAGAAACACTAGCTCCCCACCCCCGACACCCACCATCCACTTTCTGTCTCTGTGATTTTGCCTACTTGGGGAATCTCCTAGAAGGGGACTCCTACTGTATTTGTTCTTTCATGTCTGGCAAATTGCACTCGACATGATATTTTCAGGGTTCATCCATGTCAGAATCTCCTTCCTGTTAAAGGCTGAATAACGTTCCCAAGTGCCTGGACCACGTCTGTTCACGCATCCATCCGTCACTGGATAGCTGGGTTATCTCCACCTGTCGGTTATTGTGAATCATGCTGTCTTCAGTTCTTTTGGGCATGGACCCAGGAGAACGCTTGCTGGGTCACGTGGTGATTCTAAGTGTAATTTTTTGAGGACCCTCCACACTGTTTTTGATGGTGGCTGCAACATTTTACACCCCGTCGCCCCCATGGTGCACGGGGCTCGTTTCCCCACATCCTCGCCAAGGTTTGTTTTCTACCTTTTTTTTTAAAGATTTATTTATTTATTTTAGCAAGAGAAAGCACGGGCAGGGGGAGGGGCAGAGGAAGGAGAGAAGCAGCCTTCCCGCTGAGCTCAGAGCCCGACATGGGGCTTGATCTTGCCACCCTGAGATCACGACCAGAGCCGAAACCAAGAGTCGGACGCTCAACTGACTGAGCCACCCAGGTGCCCTTCTGTTTTTTTTAAACTATTATTATTATTTTTCAGTAGTCATGGGTGTAAAGTGGTGTCTCTTTGTAGTGTAGAACAATATTTGGTTGCTTTTTGTAAACATGCCCTGAGTTTGAAAAGGACTCATGCTATTTTGTTCAGGGTTTAGGTTTGGTGTGAACCTGGTTTGTAACCTGCCTATCCTTTTTCTGTCTTTTAAATAATCATGAAACACGGGTGTGTTCCCATATAGGGCTTTCTCTGCTGGCTTTCCAAATGAGGCATCTGTGATATTCATTTGTCTGTACCCAGCTCTCAGAGCTCCTGGTGGCCCCTCACGCTCACAACCACCTGGACTCCCTGACCTGGGTGCATCGTGGCGAGTGCCCGTGTGGCCATGTGGCTGAGATGTCACCTTGTCTCCAGCTGTTTGCCGGGGCCGCAGCTGAAACAAACAGGCTGCATCGTGTCTGGCGTGCGTTCTGCAGGGAGGAGTGTTTGTTTTAACGGGACCGTGTGGAGGGGTGGGGCAGCGGGGTCGAAGTCTGCGTGGGCTCTAAATGTGCTGAAAACCGTCACATTGCTTGCCCAACTGCTGTGACCATGTCCCTTCCCCAGACGGAGAGAGGGTGCGCCTCCCCAGCACTCCCCACAGCACGCATGGCCACGTTTTAAAACGGGTCCAATCTGATGACCTTGGTGCTGTCCCCAACTCTCTGGACGTTTCTGGGATTCACGGGGAGGGGGCATTTCCCCATGGCACTCGGGTCAGGTTTTCTCCGACAGTTAAACTGCCAGATGAATCTTAATTTGGTCCAAACCCCAAAGAAAGAAAGAAGAAAGGCTTGTTGGTGTTTCGGCTAGAAGTACCCCCCAGACTGCACACGGTTAGGGTTAGCCTTGGGGTAATTGGCATCTTCATTGTGTCAAGCCTGCCCTTCAGGAATCCACAATGTCTGTAAAGCCTTACATTGAGGAGACATTTTCTACCTCCGGGTTCTGTGGATTTCCTTGTTAAACTTATTCCTAAGTATTTGCTCTCTTTATAATTATTGTGGCTAGGACGTTGTCCCATTTGTGTCTCAGCCTGTTATTGATTAGATGGTGCAAAGCAATGAATTTATATCTATAAATATCACGTCTAGCCATTCTGCCATATTCCGTGATGAGTCATGGTAGGTTTTCCCTGGATGTCATGAGTTCTTTAGGTATGTGACCACGTCACCAGCAAAAGAGGTGGGCGGGGGGTGGGGGGGGAACCTGGTATCTTTATAATACTCATTTTATTTTCTTATGAAATTCAGTAGAACTCCAAGACACTCTCCCATGGAGGGTGGGAAGCCGCCCGTGTCCCTCCACCCTTGCAGCTGGATGCAGGGCAGGGGGGCCCCGTGGCGGCTGAGACCCCTGCCCTGCCTGTCCCACAGGGGTGGGGTGGCAAGACGGCAGGGAGTGTGGTTTTAATGTTGATGAAGCCCAGTGGATTAATATTTTCTTTTAAGTTCATGCTTTTTGTCACCTCTGTAAGAAATCTGTGCATAAGTCAAGCTCACAGAGATTATTCTCTTATGTTTTCTTCTAGAAGTTTTGTAATTTTAACTTTTACAGTTAGGTCTATGATTGAGCTTTGTGTAAGGAGTGAGGTAAGGGAAGAAATTTACTCATGTATTTATTTGCATGGGGATATCTGCTTGTTGCAGTGTTGCTTGTAAAAAGACTGTCCTTTCCTCATTGAGTTATCTTTGCAGCTTTGTCCAAAAAACCCAGCCGAACATATATGGGTGGGTCCATTTCTGGGCTCTGTTCCGTTCCATTGACCCATATGTCCACTCCTTTGTCCATACCCCACTGTCTTGATTATAGGAAGTCTTGAAGTCAAATATGTAAGTCCTCTAGAGTTAGTCTCCTTCTGCAAAGATGTTTTATCTAATCTAGGTCTTCTTCCATGTCCACATGAATTTAGAATCAGCTGGCAAATTTGTTCAAAAAAGCCTGCTTGCATTTCCTTGGGGTTGCACTGAACAAACAGACCAGCCCAGGGAAGACTGGGTCACAGCAGTATTGTGTCCTGGAACATGGTACATCCCTCCATTCATTCTGGTCTTCTTTAATTCCTCTCAGCAGTTCTGTGGTTTTAGGCGAAGCAGACTGGCACATCTATTAAGAACAGAGGCATAGATATTTTATGTTTTTGTCAGTATTTTTAATGGGATTATTTTAAAATTTCATTTTCTAATTGTTTGCTGTTAGTATATAAAAATACATTTGTTGCTTATTAATCTTGTATCTTGTGACCATGCTAAATTCACATATTGGTTCTAGTAGTGGTTTTGTAGACAGTCATGTTGTTTGTTAATAAGGGCAGTTTTACTTCTGCCCTGTCAACCTTCATGCCTCTCTTTCTTTTCTTGCCTTGGTGCAGGAACAAGGTCCTTTAGTACAAAGGTGAGTGGGATCAGTGAGAGGGAGCATCCTTTGCTCATTACTGAGCCAAGAGAAAAATGTTCGCTATTTCATCATAGACTATGACATTAGCAGTAGAGTTTGTTAAGATTTTATTTATGGCTCAGTGCATGATACATATCTTTTAAAATGTTAGTTTGTTGGGCACCTGGGTGGCTCAGTCGTTAAGCGTCTGCCTTCGGCTCAGGTCATGATCCCGAGGTCCTGGGATCGAGTCCCGCATCGGGCTCCCTGCTCGGCGGGAAGCCTGCTTCTCCCTCTCCCACTCCCCCTGCTTGTGTATCCTCTCTTGCTGTGTCTCTCTCTCTCTGTCGAATAAATAAATAAAATCTTAAAAAATAAATAAATAAAATTTTAGTTTGTTATTTGCCAAATATTTGTTGAGCACCCAGACATGCCAGACGCTATTCTAGGTGTTGGGGGCACGGCCATGAGCTGGTCGGTTCCTGCTCTCATGGAGCTCACTTTCTGTTGGCAGAGACCAACAAGAAAAAGCAAGCAAACAAACTTACAGTATCATTTCAGGTAATACGACCTGTGGGAACATAAAGCTGGCTGATGAGGGCTGTTTTCTCTTCCCTCGTTTTTATTTTGGGTTCATTATCAGATCTGTAATCCATCAGAATTTGTGGTGTCACCGAGGAGTCCTGGGTCACGCTTCCCCACCAGAAATTTATCCCAGCCCCATTTAGGGAGATCTGGTTCTTTCTCCAGGCTTCTGAGGCCCCACCTCCGTCACTGGTCACGTGTCCAAGTCCCGTGTGTTTGTGGGGCTGCCCGTCCCCTCTGATCCCGATTTCTGTCTCCCTCCACAGCCAGACTGCATCACACCACAGTGCGCATGAGCTGTCTGCTCAGCCAGCTTCTTCCTGGTTCTTTCCTCGGTGTCTGTCCTGGCCTTTAGGGGACTTCTAGCTTTTCTGTATGCAAAACTCTTAGCTTGTCATATTTCACAGAATTTCCTTTTTAACTCTTGGGGGTGTGATTGAGACTCACTTTGGGGAGAACTGACAGCTTCATTATGGAATCTCCCAGGCATGAACATGACAATGTCTTTATTTATTTAGAAATATTTTAGTTTTCCATTAAATTTTGTAATTTTCCCATAGATTTATTTCAAGGTAAAAAATACTTCTCTCTTTTTAAAAATTGACTTTAATCTAAATGTAACATGGTATGTAGGATTGGATCCTGGAATAGGAAAGGGGAAAGCGGTGACATTCAGATAAGGTCTGTAGTTTGCTTCACAGTCTTGCACCTGTGATGATCATATTAGCTTTGATGAGTGTGTCGCAGCCAACAGTAGAAGAAGCTGGTCAGGTGTGTGCAGGAACCCTTTGTACCTGGTGACTTCTATGAATCGAAAACTTTCCAAATGAAGTTTTAAAAATCAACAATAACTTACATATTATTTAAACATGCATCAATTCAGTTACGTATAATGTACCATAAATGAATGCACCACAGCAGTGACCACTGTTACAGGGTGATTAGTATGCACGAGGAGCCCCAGGAAAGCCTGTCTGGGTTGGGAGCAGTGGACAAAGTTCTGGAAAAACAGCAGCAAGTGCAGAGTTCCTGAGGTGGGGACATCAGAGCCTGCTGTTCCACCCAGCTTCCCCAGGTCTTTGGAGAAAACGTCTGTGTAGGGCCCAGGCTGAGAAGCACCGGCTGGGTCTGCGCCCCCAACCCCATGCACTGTTTTCTCCACCTCTCACCTGGAAACTGAGGCTCAGAGAAGAGTGAGAGAAAAGGGGGGGGTGGACTCTGGCCTCCCTCCCTGCACTTCTGCCCCCATGGAGCCAGCGTGGGACGCTGGCTGTGGGACCGCGAGCCACAGAGTCCACCCACCTTCTGCGTCAGACACTTGGACCTGGGGGTTGGGGTGGGACCGCTCGGTGTCTGTTTCCTCACCTGGAAATGAGGTAGGCAGCTATGCGGCTGGGCCCTCAGGCACCTGCCCGGGCTCCCCAGCTTCCATGCCAGGACAGCAAATGGCCTGTGGGGTTTCCGTGCCAGGACCAAGCTTCCTGCAGTTTCTGTTAATTCCCAGCCAGGTGGGCCTTCCAGAAGCCTGTTCTTCAGC
The DNA here is from genome assembly GCF_054177405.1 of Leptonychotes weddellii. Taxonomy (NCBI): domain Eukaryota; kingdom Metazoa; phylum Chordata; class Mammalia; order Carnivora; family Phocidae; genus Leptonychotes; species Leptonychotes weddellii. The sequence continues at coordinate 178,261,698 of NC_138370.1, forward strand.
ACAGCAGTGGAGGCCACAAAGGGGACACGGGGGGGCCAGTGGCGCTCGCCACACGGCGCTGTGGTCGCCCCGAGGGTGGGTCTTGCTCAGACAGTGAGTGGCTTTGCAGCCAGCTGGGGCGGCACTAGCCCACACCGCTGTGGGGTGACCTCTGGGGCTCTCAGCCCTGGCCTAGGAGAGGCCGTGCAGCCTCCCAGAGCCGCCCCTCCGTCCGACGGGCCAGGCCCCCCTGGCTTTCCCTAAGCCTCAGGCCAGGGGAACAGCCCAGAGCTCAACTGAGGGCCGGACGAGAATGCCAGGAATCCTGGGGAGCCCGTGAAACTCAGAGCCAGAAGGGTCCTGGGCAAGCCCCCCAGGCCCACCCTAGTGTAACAGAGCTCAGCACACAGCTGGGCTCCCTAGATGCTCAATAGATGCATTTGATCACTAGGCTACAGGCCATGTGCTGAGCTGAAGAAGTCCGTACAGGGACCACCAAGTAAGGGTGCCCCCCCCGCCCTTCCCCAGCGGTCCTACACTTTTCCCTCCCAGGAGAGAGAGGGGTGAGACCATTCACCAGCTCGGCTTTTTTGTTTTGTTTTGTTTTGTTTTTTTAAGATTTCGTTCGTTTGCTTATTTTAAAGAGAGAGAGAGACTGTGAGTGGGGGAGGACTGGGGAGGGGAGAGGAATCTCAAGCAGACTCCGTGCTGAGTGCGGAGGCTGATGATGCAGGGCTCGATCTCAGAACCCTGAGACCATGACCTGAGCCAAAACCAAGAGTCAGAGGCTCAACTGACTGAGCCACCCACGCGCCCCCCCGCCCACCAGTTCTGCTTTAATACGCCAGTCCTTCTCAGGAGGGAGGAAGAGCTGGTGGTCACTCTCACTGTAGTGTGAATTAGCTGTTCAAGGGGGGAGGTTTACAGAAAAGCGGAACCTCGATGCTGTGGGTGGCCAGCAGGCCAGAGAAGTCGGGAAAATTACAGCTACTCCCTGGATTGTGGGTTGTTGCTGCCTCCCCCACGCCTGCCAGACTGAGAGCAGCATGGGGCGCAGAGAGATTCTGCTTATTATCTGGGCAACTGTCAGAAGAGTGTGCAAGTGACTCTGGTCTGGTTTCCCGTGAATCACTGGCTTCAAATCGGCTTTATAAAATTCTGCAGGAGTGCTTGAAAACAGACGCTGAGGTTTTAGTTTTCTGTTAGTCTGGATCTGTACCAAATACCCGGTGGAGGGGGGCTCCCTGTCCTCACAGTGACATGGTGGCCTTGGCGTCCCCACACTCCGAGACCCTGTGGTAGTTCCCAGCAGCTAGGAAGGCCCACGGGGGGTAGGCATGGCCCAGCCTGACGAACGTCTAGTTTTCAGCCCAGAGCACTCCACCCGAGAGTGCTCTCTCTCTCTCTTTTTTAAGATTATTTATTTATTTATTTGACAGAGAAAGAGAGAGAGGGAGCGAGCGAGCACAAGCAGGGGGAGCAGTGGAGGGAAAGGGAGCAGCAGACTCCCGCTGAGCAGGGAACCCGATGCAGGCCTCGATCCCAGGACCCTGAGATCATGACCTGAGCCGAAGGCGGGCGCCTCACCAACTGAGCCAGCCAGGTGCCCCTAAGAGTTGTTCTCTTGCCACCAACAGCAAGTGGTCTTGCAAACTACGTCCTCTGCTCACACGGTTTGGGGGTCAGTCCTGAGTAACCGGCAGGAGCAGCATAGAGCAGACACCTGCCGGAGGGGGAGTCTCTCCAGGCTCAGGACTGCACGGACCTGTGAGGAGCAGACTGAGTATGACAGTCCAGGAGGGCCAAGGAGAGGGAAACGGAGAATCAGAACACGGAGTCACTGAATTTAGAGAGAAGGGGGCAGTACGCAGCTGGGGACGGGGGCACTTCTGGAGAGGGGCAGTGATGTTCGTGCCCACCCACACAGACTTAACTGAGGGGGTTTTGTGCATTTCCACCTCACAGTTTTCGCCCAAGGCGTGGACTCAGCTAGCCTTGGCAGTGCTCACGTGGGCTCATCACGGGTCAGAGGACAGAAGCAGACAGAAGGGTGTCGATGGGAGTGGGGATGGTTGGTCACTGGTCCTGGCTCAGGATGGCCGGCACAGGGGGGCCTGGGCTGGGGGGCCCCTTGCGGAGGAAGCATGCAGGGATGATGGGGACGCTGGCCAGGCAGGGGCACCCCAAGGGGCTGAGCGCCCCAGGCTGAGATTGCCCCCATGCCTGTGACGTGGGGTCGCTCTGCGCCCAGGAGCCACTGAAGGGCCGGGGCTCACCGCAGTGCCAGCCGAGCTTGAGCTGTAATTACATGTCTCTGTCCTGTGGGTTGAGCCACAGAGGGCGTCCGGGGAGGTGTTTGCTGTTGCCTGTGAATCAGGAGCTCATGAGAAAAGTGGCGGCTGGTGCAGCAGAGAAATTAGGACCTTGGTGCTCCACACGCGGCCTCCAGCAGCTCTGGGCCAGGGGTTACCCCCCAGCCCCTGCACGCCAGAGCCTCAGCAGACACCTCGCCCGGGGCTTCCCCTCAGCCCACCTGTTCACGCATTCAAACCGTCCCTTCCACCACCTTCTGTCGGACGCGAGCCCCAGAGAAGACATGCCCAGCCCCTCCCGGACTCACACGGACACGTGCACGCAGCCGCACACACAGATGGGCAGATGCACGCCCATGTGATCACACTTCCCTGCTAGCACGGACCTCCTCCCTCCCCTGACACACACCAGGCCAGGCTCCCCTCCATGGATAGAAGCTTCCAGAACTGGCTGGGGGTAGGGCTGGGAGGGCAGGAGCAGAGATGGAGGGAGACCCGAGCCCCGGGCCGGGACCCTCGCTGGGCAGCAGCGGCCAGCAGGGGGGAGCTGGCCTGACTCACCACCCTTCTGTCGCCAGGGGCCACAAAAGACATGGGGAAGATGCTTGGCGGTGACGAGGAGAAGGACCCCGATGCAGCCAAGAAGGAGGAGGAGCGCCAGGAGGCCCTGCGGCAAGAAGAGGAGGAGCGCAAGGCCAAGTACGCCAAGATGGAGGCCGAGCGTGAGGCCATGCGTCAGGGCATCCGAGACAAGGTGGGCACGGGGCATGGGGACAGCTGGGCTCTGGCCAGGGCACCCCCACCTCATCCAGCCTGGACTGGGCTCTTCCTGCCTCTCCTTCTCCTGGCTGCCCGGAGCAGACCTTCGGAGGGTACGCTCCGAAGCCCCGGGAGCTGGTCCGACGGGAGGGGAGCAGGACAGGGGAGGTCCGCACACCCCCGGGAGTCCACGTCTGCTGCACAGGCTTTCCAGGATTAGGGCTCACCCTGTGGGACACCAAGTCTTTCCTGCTCTCCACAGTGGCCGGGGTCCCATCCTCATGATCGGGTCTCCCAGGCTCTCTGGACCAGATGGTGGTTTCTGCAGGAGAAGCTCTCCCGCCCTGCTCCTGCTGGAGCTGTCCCTCCGGGCTGCCCAGGGGCAACCGGCTCTCAGGCAGACCCTGAGTGGGGTGAGTCATCATGGGCAGGGGACTGCAGCCGAGCAGCCCTGGAGGGTCCTCATGGCTTCTGAGGTTCACAACAGGGTGATGGGGGAAAAAGGCCTGCAGACTGAGGTCTGGCTTGGGGGGTGGGCTTCGAGTTGGCAGCCACAGCCCTCCTGGGAATCATCTGGGCTCCCTTCCCCAGTGAGTGGGACGGTGAAAGCATTGTGCCGGTCACAGATGGGGAAACCGAGGCCCAGATTGGGAGGGGCAAGGGAGGCTGAGCTGGCTGCGAGGCTCACAGAGCACTGTGCCAGAGCCGCAGGGGGTCCGAGCCCCCGGGGGTGTGTCCGTGGCCCATCCTCCGTGGACCATCCAGCAGCCAGGTTGGAAGGGTGGGAGAGAGGGCAGGTGTGGGGGGAGCTGCTCCAGCTCCATCCAGGGTGGGCCAGGCTGGGTGCCAGGTGAGGAGATGGGCCTTCCCCTGGGGACCTGGGAGTTTCGTGAGCCCTCAGCATCCCCCAAACCATATGGCCTCCCAAGGTCTTCAAGGCCACCCTGGCCCCAAGCCAGGCTGGGCCTCCTCCACCAAGGGTGCCTGTGGCCTGGCGGTCACTGGGTCCGGGTGCCTGGGTAGGAGACTCAGGAAGGGGGGAGTGTTGCCTTGCTTGGTTCCTTCCTGCCCCTAACCCCGATGACCCTGGCTCTGGGTTCTGAGAGAGGTGTTCCCAGACCCTGCGGATAAAACCTGCTGGTAGGGGGCTGGGTCCCCTCAGGAGATCTCCGTGGTCCCCAGCCCTGGACTCTGAGATGCCCAGGCTGCGGGGTGGCAGAGCCTAGACCGCAGGATCTTCCCACCTGCTGAGTTCTGCCTCAGTGTACCCAGGGAGGGGCCAGCTCCACCCAGCCTGAGGGCCAGGCCTCCCAAGGTGGGACGGCCCAGTGGGGTGCCTGCACATCTCTGAGCCCACGTGGGGCCCCCAAATTGATAGGGGTGTGGGGACCGCAAACCTCAACATCCCACCAGTGGTCACTGGACACCTTTTCTGGGGACCTTCACAAAGCTCCTGATTTTGCTGTGAGAGCCACTCACGAGCACCTCCTGCCCTTTTCTGCCCCAGCACTGGCCCCTTCTGGGTCAGGCAGCTTAGGCTGTCGGTGGGGGTATCACTGTAGGGATCAGGAAATGGGGGATGAGGCAGAAGGGGGAGAATCAAGAGACAGAGACAGACAGACGCCCAGGCAGAATGTCTTCTAAGAGGCGAGGAATCGGGTGATGGTGGCCATGGCTTGGGGGAGCTGAGGGTGGGACAGAGACAGAGAGATGGGGGGAGGGTAGGGGGTGAGAGAGAGGGCTGGAGCAGCTGTGTTCTGAAGCCTGTCTGTCTCTCTGTCTGTCTGTCTGTGTCTGCTGCCCACGGCTTTGCCTCACGTGTGCACCCCAGTGGCAGATCCGGGAAGGGCCTGGCCTTGAGCCTCACAAACGGGCCACAGTGTTTGGATAGGCCTCGGGGCCCCTGGGGGTGTGGAGCGGGGGTGGCCTCCCCAGTCTCCCCCATCAGGAGGCAGGTGCCAAGTGAGCCCCCTCCCCTGAGCCTGGGCCTGGCCCTCAGAGACTCACGTGCGTTCGTGTGAGTTCATGGGCTCAACGGACTCCACTCATTTCGCCTTTAATATGGAAGCCCTTTCTGTCCCTCCTCTCTTCAAACCGTCCGCTGGCTCCCATTTCATCCGGAGCCCCAGCCCAGGCTTGCGGTGACTTACACCCACTGTGCACTGGGCCTCCTTGGGGTCCACGTTCCCGGTGCCCCTGGGCGTTTGCGTGGTTGCTTCTCTCTGGATCTCTCCCTGAGGCCCCTCCTTCCCCTCCCCACCCTCCACACAACCCTCCCCGTCTCCTGCTTTAGTTGGCTCCCCAAACCTTCTTTTATCCAACACACTCCTGTTTTTTACTTCTTTGCTGTTCATTGTCCACCCGCACGTGGAGGGTGGGGGCTTTGGCTGTTTTGTGCCTGGCTCTGTTCCTGTTGACGGAAACGGAACCTGGCCCTGTGGATGCTAAGCCAGTGAATGAGTGAGGGAGTGGGTGCTCCAATGAGCATGAGCTCCACAGCAGAGTGATGGGGACCTGGGGAACAGTCCCGGCATGAGGCCTGGTGGAAGCGGGGGGTGCCCCCTCCCCGGGTACACTGCTCCTAATGCCTCACGGATGAGGACCCTCACCAAGCTCCCCCGAGTGATGGGTCTGTCCTCAAGACCCCCAGCACTGGGGTGGCTCTGTGGAGGGCTGCACCCCATGGCAGAGCCTCAGGGCCCCCTCTCTCCCCACGTGAGCACCCCTACCTGGAATCCCCTGGGTGTGCTGGGGGCCTTCACCTTCTCTGCCAGCCCTGGAGGCTGGGCCTCACCCCTGCCAGTTGGAGGAACCCTTCCTGCGCACATCTGGGTTCTGTTCTCGTGGGCCCAGTGGGCACGGGGGCATCTACTGAACCCAGTCACACGGGCAGGGGTCAGAGCACCTCAGGCTGGGCCGTGGTTCCCTTACCTGCTCAGCCTGATTGTTTTCTCAGCTACTGTGGGATTAGGTAGGACGAGTGGGCCAGGACCTGTCCCCAGAGGGTCCAGCTGCAGAGAAGGTGTGGGTGTGTTAGGGACACCTGCTGGGGTCCACCTAGACACCACAAAACTGAGTCTGCCAGGCAGGGGCCTTTCCTGTGTGGCTGCAGAGCTAAATGAGACAGTGGTCACCTGGCCAGGCATTGGGTAGGGGGTGGTGCCAGTGCTGGGCAGACGGGGACAATGGTGAGGCCCTCCATTCATGGGTCAGAGGCAGCTCAGGAGGGGGTCTGGCATGTTTTGGATGCTGGAGCCACAGGAGGCCCAGGTCTTCCCAGTGCCACCACTCCAACCTCCAGAATGTGCCCCCCCCCATGAGCCCCAAGGCCCCCTGGAAATGGAGGCAGCTCAGACCAGGAGTGGAGGCTGTGCACTGATGGGGTGGGGTACAGGGCCGGAGCTGACCCCCTTGCCAGCAGCCATCCTGAGTGGTGAAGGCAGGGCATCTGCTTGGGTGGGGGCAGCATCTGGTCCCCCCTGCACCTGGAGCACCATTGAGTGACCCAGCTCCCAGGTCCTGCCCCTAAGAGGTCTGCCTGACACTCATGTCCACCGGGTTCTCTGCAGAGCCCTCTTCCACCTGTCCACGTAACCCTTCCCACTTTCCTCTGTTCCCCACAGGTGGGAATCGTGCTCTTCAGGTGTGGCTCCCCCAGATTATCCTCGCTGGCCCCCAGGCACCAGACCCAGCTTCCTCCAGTCCTGCCCTGGTGCCACATACCCGTAGGCCTCATGGGGGCTGGTCAGAAAAGGAGGTGCTGAGCTGCCCAGTCCAGGGCTCCATCAGATGGGTGGGAGGGCCATGAGATGGAGGGCATAGGGGCCAGGGTCACGTGTCCTCTGGGGCACCCAGGTCCCTTGGCGACCTCATCCAAGGAAAGCAGAAACAGGCTTATAGGATGTCTCACCTTGGGGGTCGGTGGGCAGAGCCTCCCTTTCCCCACCCCATCATGGCGCACCTGTGAGATTGACCCACTTGTGCTTATTTGCCTGGTTTGCATATACATTTCCTGATTTGCATACTCACCTTCTGGTTTGCATGCCCACCACCAGGTTTGAGATCCTCAGCTTTGAGCCACAACCACCCTTCTCCCAGCACCCTACTGGTGGATCCAAGCCCACCCAGTCCCCCACATCCCCTTGATCACTCAAGGTTCAGTCTGAGGTTTGCGCTGATAGTAAAAGTGTGCATGTGATTGCCGATTATTTGTTGTTTTGGGATATTACAGATCCTCACTGTTAATTAGCACCAGGTTCCTGCCAGCCGCGGGGTGTGGGGCGGGACCCTGCCGTCTTCGTGGTCAGTGTGGAGGCTGGGCACCTCCAGTGGGTGCCTGGACCGGCTGTGGCTGGACATTTGCCTCTGGAGCTCGGGAGCCTCAAATCAGCTCTTAGCCAGATCACAGTGGAGCCAAGCTCTGGTGTGGACCCCAGCTCTGGAGTCCCTCCCCTAACAGAGTAATTGTGACCTTCAGCTGGAGCCCAGTGGCCGCAGCCTTGGCAGGACTTTGAGTCTCACTGGAGTGAGCTGGGGGCTGGGGTCTCCTTTCTGGACGCCAGAGGGGACAGCCCCAACACTGCAGACCGTGGTTGCTCAGAGCTTGCCTCTCTGGTCGGGGAGATCACTCTGCTCAACTGTACACAACGTGCTCTCGCCATAACATGCGTGTTCCCTGAGCACAGGCACTTCCGCGGTGGGCGTGAGTGCAGGCTTTAGGCAGCTCAGCCTCCCGGGTCCAGCGCACAGACCGGCACCCCGGCGCTTGAATGTTCCTGCCGCGTGCACAGACGTCTGTGGCTGGAGGAGTCTGCTGGAGTCTGTGCCCCGGGCTGGAGGGAGGCTCCCTCTGGTCTGACCTAGTTTCTGGCGGTGCCTCTCTCCCCCGCCCACGTTCCGCCCCACAGGGCTCCAAGCCACATGTCCCTCCTTCCCCTTCCAAGCCTAAGCGCCACTCCCTCTGCCGTGAGTTTGTCCCTGAGTAGTGACCCAGGAGCAGGACCCATGCTGCTTGTGCAAGGGGCGCCCAGTGTCCGGCCAGCTTGTCCCACTCTGTGCCTTGGCTGACCTGACGGGCCCTCTGGTCCATGTGCCTGCTGCCCAGGATGTTCCCTGGGTGCCCCCATCGGCCCCTCACTGAGACCCTCCCAGCACAAGGGACCGTGGGCTGCTCAGGGCTCCCGCTGAAGAAGACGGATGAACACCTCATTCCTCTCTCAGTGTCTGGCAAGTGGCAAGGAAGCCCAGGCTGTGCTCTGGTCACAGGTGGGCAGAGAGCATGGCTTCTTCATCTCTGACCTCTGCTGAAGGTGGCCATTGACTCCCCCATGCCTGAAGCCACCTGCAGCCTCAGGGAGCAGAGAGGTGCAGAGGTTTCCGTCAGCATCGTCAGCAGGCTGGGGGTGGGACACAGCCAGCTCCCCCGAAATCTGGAAGGAGAGGGAAGGTCCTTCTTGGAGAGTGGGGCATTCCCCCGCTCCCACCAGCACCAGAAGCAGAATCCACTTTCGTTGGGAGGGGTTGGCAAGGAGAGATGAGTGAGCATTGGCGTCAGTCCTCCCCCTGGGCAGAAACACCTCCTCCCTGAGGCCAGTGATCCTGTGCTTCTGTGTTCCCAGTAGAAATCTGGAGTCTGTGGATAATCGCTGACACCGACACGCTGTCCCCAGTTGTCCCTGTTTACCCTTATTAATGCTTCTGCCCCTGTGCATTCCCTTATGTGTGATCCAGAACCTCAGGCCTGGCCAAGGGGTGCCCCTCTTTCCAGCCTCAGTGGGTCCCGAGCTTGACCCATCAGAGACCACCAGCCCCTGAAACCCATGAGTCCAGTGTGACCCCGCCCAGTTCCCACCAGCCCTGAGGCAGGAGGCCTCCTGGTGACCACAGGCTCATCCTCCTCCATCCTGCAGGGCTAGGATGGTTCAATGCTGGTTCCTGCAGGGCCAGTGGTAGGCCTGGGGGGAGGGGGCATGTGTTCGTCTCTTAGAAATTTATTCTCTCAGTTCTGGAGGCCAGAAGTCCACAATCAGGATGTGGGCGGGGCTGCCCTCCTTCTGAAACCTGCAGGGGAGAACCCTTCCTTGTCTCCTGTGTGGCCCCTGGCAGTCCTCCGTGTCCTTGGCTTGTAGCCAGCCTTTCTCCACTTTCCTGTGGCTTTGTCTGTCCTTGTCTTTCTTCTACAAGGAAACTATCACTGGATTTAGGGACCAGGATGATCTCCTTACCTTAATACCATCTGCAAAGACCCTATTTCCAAATAAGCCTGCATTCTAAGGTTCCAGGTGACATGAATTTTGGGGGGACACTATTCTACCCAGTACAGAGGGGAAACCGGAAATGGGGGGCTCAGGGGTGCCCGGGAGTGTTGGCTGAGGGCACGCCTAGGTGGGGCTCCAGAACATCCGCCTAGAACTGCCACTGGGCACCCTCCCCTCGCTGTCCAGGTAGGGGCGGGGGTCCTGGCGGCATCTAGGGAGAGTTGTCCAGGCCTGAGGTGTGACCACACCTCACCCGACCAGGGATCTGGGCTGCGTGGGCCCGCCAGCCACGGACAAATGGGTTCTTCACAACGGCCAGCAGACATCCTGCCTGCCCCTCCTAGCCCACAGCCAGGCCCGCTGAGCACAGCGCCAGCTCCCTGGGAAGGCGAGGCAGGATGGCAGGGGGGAGGGGCGGGGTGGGGATTGACCTTCCCCCTTCCCTGTGCTCCCCACTCAACACAGCCCCCCAAGCCCCGGCTTCCGCTGTCGCCCTGCACACTCCGTGGGGTCCCCCACACCCTTCCAGGCACCCTCCTGTGTGGGGACTTTGTCTTCTGGGGTCTTGGCAGCAGTCGGTGGGCCCAGGGGCTCCCCCACACCCTCACAGCCACGGGCACCACCTCTCGAGGCCTCTTGGCCCATCCTGCAGGCGCAGGAAGGGTCCAGGTGTGGCGCCCGGAGCCAGGCCTGGGCTGGGAAATCCGCTCGCGGTCTGACCCCCTCCCCTCCCCCCCAGTACGGCATCAAGAAGAAGGAGGAACGCGAGGCCGAGGCCCAGGCCGCCATGGAGGCCAATTCGGAGGGCAGCCTGACGAGACCCAAGAAGGCCATCCCGCCGGGCTGTGGGGACGAGCCAGAGGAGGAAGACGAGAGCATCCTGGACACGGTCATCAAGTACCTGCCCGGGCCGCTGCAGGACATGTTCAAGAAGTAACGACCCTGCGCTGAACGGCAGCCCGCCAGAGCCCGGAGCCCCCACCCCCCTCGCCGCCCCCGCCTACCTACCCCCTGTACATGCCCTCCGCGGAGGCCCCTTGAAGGGATGTCGGGAGCAGAGTGCAGCCCCCAACGCCAATATAAGCCATAGTCCTAGATCTATCAGCCCCATGCCCCCCTCATACCTCGGGAGCCTGCGCACACCTCTCCCCCCCACCCCTCTCCCCGCACTGCCATCGTCACCGCCACGGGGGAGGGGCGCCTGCCCCTCCCCCGGGCCCCTGCGGTCTGTGCTGCAGGCCCCGGGGACCAGCCCACGTGCTCCTCTGGGTTGGACCCTCCCCCAGAGCCTGGGACGTCCCTTACTGCTCCCGCCCTTCACACCCACCCAGCAGTGCCCAAGGCCAGGGCCACCGAAAGGGCCAGCATCTTGACCACCCCTCGGTGCGCCATTCCTGCGTCGGTGGGCGCTTGTCCAGTCCCAAACTCAGGAGCACAGCCATAGTGGGGGGAAGGTGGGTGTGCAGGCTGGGAGGGGAACTGGGAGGGGCGAGCAGCCTCCCCCATCTCCACAATGACACCTGGGTAGCAGGATCTCTGAATCTTCCTGTCTGAAGGTTGCCCACCTCCACCTGCACCCCTCACATTCATTGTCCATCTGTCTCTCCCTGTCCTTCACTCTCCCTTCTCGGCCCACTCCTCTGGAAGGCTTAGCTTCTTAGAAATACCAGGACTGGGTTCTCTTCTAAACTAAGGGAAACAAAGCAATAGGCCTAGGGGGAAACTTCCCAGACCACCCCCCGACCAGGGTGGAATACACACAGACTCTCACACATCCCTCTAACTCGTACCCCTCTGAGTCCGTGGGCCCAGCCCACTCCCCTCCCTGGTTGGCACCTCCAGTCTCACCATCATCGGAGGCTGCTCTGGGTGGGGGGTGTCCCCTGCCCTCACCCCCTGCACCCGCACACCCTCAAGGAGATCTGGGAGGAGACGCAGAGCCCTCAGATGAGTGCTGTGCGTCTGGAGGCAGAAAGGCCGGCCTGCCCTCCCCCGAAGGGAGCAGGCCCCTCGAGGTGGGGACTGCCAGGTGGGCTGGCGCTCAGCGGAGGCGGAGTTTGACGGCAACCACCGCGGGCCTCCCGAACCCTTACGTCTCCTTCATCCTTGTTTTCCTTTGCATCACGATATGTTGAATCTCAGGTAAATGAGGTCTTACGTGTTTGGGGAGTTTTATCGTGACAGAAAGCCCGTTGCCTTGGTGCCCGGGGCCCCTTTCTGTCCCTATCACAAATTCATTGTGTCCACGTGTTGCGGGCCAGGGGCGTGGCCCTCCGTCGCTCTTTAGAGAAGCCATATCAATAGACCGCAATATGAACCGCGCACGCCCCCTGCTCCAAGACGTGAGAGCGTGTCCCTGCGCCCCCGCGCCGCCTTGGTGCGCCCCGCGCGTCCCGCGCCCTCTCTGACTCCTCCTGGTCCCACGTCTTTTTTAAATGCCTGTTTCACACTTTGAAAAGCCAGCTCTGAGCAGACAGGGCGCTGTCTCGTAGAAACCCCGCATCCCGTTCCCAGCGCATGGGGCGCCCGGAGCAGCCGAGCTTAGCGTGAACTGTGGATGTCGTCCGTCCTTCTGTCTTTGCGCCTGGGCCTCCTCCTGCATGTCGGGGGCCGTCGCGTGTGTAGTCTCTGGATGGAATCACAGCCAATAAAACACCACAGTGATTTCACACCATGTGGCCATTCTCTCCAGAGTCCTGATCCCGCCTTGGCAGCCAGAGGGCAGACTGGGGTCCTGGCAGGAGGGGCCGGACCCCGTTGGACAGGTCTCACTCACTTCCACGTCCTGCCAGATAGGGGCACCTCCCCCTGTCCCTGGTTGTCCACAACTGCAGGGTCTCCCCACCGCCCTGACCCAGATTCACTCGGTTCTCTCTAAGGCAGACCCAGGGTAATCATCCAAAAGGCAGACCAGCCCCTTTGGGGCTCCCTTCCTTCCTCCCCCTTCCCCCCTCCTTCTATGAGTCTCCCGCCTGCACAGACCCCTTGACAGGCCTTGCCCTCCCCACAGATAGGCCAGGCCCTAGAGGGCCCAGGTCCCACTGTGTTGGCCACACTTTCGGCCAACCCCCCCCCCCCCACCTTAAACTCCTTTGCAGCCCTGAGGATCCTGCCTCTAGTCTGTCCTGTGGTGGCCATCTCCTCCCCGTGTCCTTAGGGAGGCCTCTGTGCCTTGCGGGAGCTCTGGGTCCCACGCCCCACCAGGGAAGCCTGCCCATGTGGGCTGATGCTGGAGGAGGTGCCCGTGGAACCCCGGGCACCCTGACCCGGCCCAGAGAGCAGCCTTGCTCTCTCCCTTCTGGGCCCCCACCCATGTCCTTCCCGTACCCAAAGCCTACCCCAAGGTGCCATGGTTACTTGTATCCCCAGAAAGGATGTGTGTGGCCTCCAGTTCTGGGGGCCTCTCTGGGTCACCTGTGATTTTCCTCACAATGCTGGCCAGAAATGCTTTCAGCAAAACCTGCCCAGTCTTGGCAAGTAGAAAGGCTACACTCATCCCCCACCCCTGCCCCCTGCATGCCTCCCCACAGAGCTGTGCCCTGAAGGCTGCTCCAGAGCCATCACTCCTTTGCCTCTGCCTCAGGGGCTGGGCGGTGTCAGGAAGGGGGGTATGGGAGGACCTGCCTCTGGGGAGAGTTTGGACCCCAGCCCCCAGTACCACCCAGTGTGCCTTTGCCCCCTGAAGAAGGAGCAGCTGTCCATCCTCCCTCCCCGGATCCAAAACACTGACAGAAGTCTTTGCAGCCAACTCCGTGCCTTTAGGCCACCCCAGGATGGCCCCTCTTAGAAGGGCACTGAAAATGGCATCCATCGTTCAGTCTCCACTCCCCCCACCACCCCAGCCTAGCAGGGACTGGGCTTAGTCTTGAGCAGCAACCGGGATATGCTAGGTGACCTGGCACACCTTCCCTCTGACTAGCCCTTCCTCAGTGACCTCAGGTGATGGTGTCTGAGGACT
>NC_138370.1:178275462-178295501 GCF_054177405.1 Leptonychotes weddellii
TGGTCCCACGGGCGGGACCGGGGGCTGTGGCGGGGGGGTGGGTCTGGGCTGGGGGCGGGACCGGGGGCTGTGGCGGGGGTGGGGCTGGGCTGGGGGCGGGATTGAGGGGCTGGGCTGGGGGCGGGACCGGGGGGGCTGGGCTGGGGGCGGGATTGGGGACTGGGGCGGGGGATGCGGCTGGTCTGGGGGCGGGATTGAGGGGCTGGGGCGGGGGGTGGGGCTGGGCTGGGGGCGGGATTGCGGCCGAGCTTGGGGGTGGACTGGTAGTCGGGCTGGTGGGGGGCGCCCGGGCTGTCTCAATGACAGGCCAGTGTCGCACACGTCTGCGTGGACTTACTCATGGAAGGGCCTCAGGGCAGGACCCCGGCCCAGTGCCACTCGAGGTGAGCGCTACGACGAGAGGTCCGGGAGCCAAAGCCTCGCCTGCGGAGCGTGGCCCGCGGCCCTCGGGGCTCTGCCCCGCCCACCTGGCCGGCCTGAGCCAATAAGCGTGTGCCAGATCGAGCCGCCACAATTGGCCCCGAGAGGGTCACGTGGCAGGAGCCCGGCCCATCAGAACCGGGGAGAAGCCAACGCGCGGCGCTCGGCGAGTCCTGGGCCAGACCTCGGGCTCGGTTCCCCCCACGGTCCTGAGTCCTCCGCGTTCCTTCCCCGAGTTCTTCCGGAACCTTCGCGGTGCCCTCCGCCGGCTGAGTTGGGGCAAGGAGCGGACGGCCTGGGTCCTGTGAGTCGCCTGCAGGGAGGCGGCAGCTGGTTCTGAGCTGGGCGCTGACCAGCAGCCAGGAGGCTGGGCACGGGACAGGGGACACGTCCGGGCTGCCACGTGCGGCTTATTCTCGGCCGCGGCAGCAAAGTCTTTGCCCCACGGCCAGGGAGCCGAGGCCAGCCGGGGTGGCGTCGTCCTTCCTGCTGCCCCCGCTCTGTCCGCACACCAGTGGCCAAGGCTGCAGCCCGTGGGGGTGGGGCCCAGGTGGCCCTAGCAGGCCAAGCAGAGGCCCATACCGGTCTGAGGGCAGAGCCTGGGAGTAAGGGGCGCAGACTCCGATGGCCAATGCCGGCTGGCAGGCTTCAGCCTGAGGCTCAGAGAAGATCCTTAGCCAGGAGGGTGGGCTCAGCCCGCACCCAGAGTCCTGCACTGTTCACACTGCTTTTCCTGGAGGATGAAGCTGGTAGCGCCTCCCTGCTGCTGGGGCCCCACATCCCCAACTCAGGGCCCTGCCCAGGGCTGCGCATCAGTTCCCCTTAGTGCCCAGGGTGATTTCTCTGAGCCTTAGGACAACGCATGAGAGTTGAGGTTTAGTTGATTTTTACGAAACAAAACAGTATTTCTTGCACCCTCAGTTGAGTGAGTCCATTGGGATTTATGTTGCACAGGGTTAAAAAGGGCTTTGCTGGGAGAGAGAGAAGGGTCTTGCCTGGCTAGGGAAAGGCCTGGAGGGTGGGAAGGGACTGGGTGAGGGTGTAGCCGAAGCTCAGGCTACTACCCTCTTGCAGCAGGAGACCCAGGAGCTGGGGAGCTGGAGGGCAGAGAGGCCAATCCCAGGGTCACATCTGCTTCTACTCCATCTTTCTCTGAAGTTCCCTGTGCCAAGACAGTTCTTGGAAAGGCAAATGTTAACATGTACTCGCCAACCTTCGAGGCCAACCCAAGCATTGACCTTTGACTCGCTTTAAGAACGACCCTTTGGTGCAGCAGTAAAGAGAGGAGGGCCTTGTGCTGTGTCCAGTTGGCCAAAAACCCTGGTTCTCTCAAAGGAGTCCATCAGTCAGAACTTCTGTGCACGCATGTCCACTAGGCCCTGACCATGGGTCTCAGGGAGGGGGGCACAGCCCATTACACCTCCTGGCTCCCCCCCGTCACCCACCCAGGACTGGGCCTGGCTGCAACTTCCAGGCCAAGACGGACAACTGACACTCGGTATGGGTTCTCTCTCCTGCAGTTAATTCTTCATACATGGAGCAGAAATAAAGTTAAGTAGATAATCAGAACTCACCAACTAGGAGAAATTCACCTATGACTGGGGCAGGAAATATCCAAAATAAGCCTGGAAGCAAGGAAATGCTAATTAGCAGACACAAACCCACAATGATGGGGCATGTCAAAGGGACACAGCGGCAACTGACCAAGCTCCCAGTGATCAAAGGTGGAACACTTTGAACACCAAAGTAAGAGTGTTGGGTTATAACTCAAGTGCAGAATAAAGATCCATTAGTCCACACAAACATAAGTGAATGAATAAACACAGTGGGGAGAAGAGATAAATCTGCCATGTGGGATTCCAAATACTTTAGGTAAACACTGCCTTCAAGGAGATGGAAAAAAACCCTCACTCTGAGTGTGGGCTGCACACAGTGACTTCCCTCCAAAGAACACAGTATGAAAAAGGGGTAAAAACAGTAGCTGATAGTGGAGAAGTCTGACGAAACCACCACCTCCAGATCAAGATCAACAGCACAGTGATCCACCATGTTGGTAGTGTGTGCCCTTGATAAGATGTCATGAGAAAGGCACTTCAGCTCTGTGGTCTTCCTCTCCCAAACCCATTACCCCAGTTTAACCATGAGACTAACCATCAGACTAACCCCAGGTCTCAGTCTACCCATGAGAAAAACATCAGACTAACCCCAGGTCTCAGTCTACCCATGAGAAAAACATCAGACTAACCCCAGGTGAAGGATGTTCTACAAATTAACTGACACCATCACTCCTTAAGTGTCAAGGCCATAAAACACAAGGAATGTCTGAGAAAATATCACAGCCAAGAGGAGCCTAAGGAGACTTGACACCTAAAAAATATGATATCCTCAATGAGATCTTGGAACAGAAAAAGGACACCAAGTAAAACCTAAGGAAATCTGAATAAAGAATGAACTTTAGTTAACAAAATGTATCAGTGTTGGTTCAAATGTGCCATACTCATGAAAGATGTTAATAACAGGCGAAATGGAGTGCAGGAATATGGGAACCCTCTGCACTATCTTCACACTTCTTTTAAAATTTAAAACTTTTAAAATTATAAGTTTACTTAAAAAATTAATCTGGAAAAGGCAGAATCCAATTCGAACATCATCAAAACTAGCAGCCAATGAAAGACACAGAAGAGAAGGAAGTGCAGGTTCAACCCCTAACCAGCTCACCTGCCTGCAGAGCAGAAAAGCCACGTGGGAGACGTCAGTCCTGGGCTTCCTCCTGAATATTCTCACTGCTTCCCCACAGGCAAGGTGGGAGCTGCTGCATGGAGGCAGGTTACAGGGAAACAGGGAAGAGCCAGCAGATTCCTAATGAGAAGGAGGGGTCCAGAGCTCTGTCCTCCTGGGGATGATGCGAATTGCCTGCCTTGCTGCCCCAGCCCTGCCGGGTGGGGTAAACCTGGCCAGGTTGCCTGACATCATCTCAGCCAAGCACAGGTAAGACTGACCGGCCTGGCCCACCTGAACTCTGCCCAGCCCCTACCAAACTCTCAGGCCACAGAGGCATGCAGGGTCATCAGAAGCCCCATCGCAGTCCAATGCGGAAGAAAAAGTAAGTCATTCTCAGAAATGGTGGGAAGAGTGTAAAACCTCTCCATGCTATATCTAAGGTGGAAATGTATTCTGGCTGGGGTTGTCCTGGCACAAGCAAAATGGAAAGAACCAGCAAGGCAACCAAATAGACACACTATAGAGAAACAAGCAAACAAGTAAATATTGAGTGCAAACATGGACCAAGAGCCCAACCTAGCAGAAAAATAACTCAAGAAACAACATAGTAAGAACATGAATTCAATAAAATTCAAAGTTCTGAGGAAAAGAACATGTAACCCAAGAAGATCTGATTCAAGGATAAAGCACTTAACACATCTCTTCAGTAAGGAAGCAGCTGAAAATCAGGAAAAGACACAGGGGATTTAAACAATGCCATTAGCTAACTTGGCCAATTGAACATATATAGAACTCTGCACTCAACTGAAAAAATGCATATTCTTTTAAAGTTCACATAAATATTTACAAAAATTAACTGCTGATTAGGCCAGAAAGCTCGTCCCAACATAATTCATGGGACTGGCATAAGACAGAACATGTAGTCTGGCCTCAGGGCAATCAGTCTAGAGACCAACAACAACGATAATTAGAAACTCCCATATGTTTGGAAATTAAACTTGTGAATTATCTGTAGGACAGAGAACACATTGAAATGTACTGTTGTGTTTTCAGTATGTCATTATAAATTGGTTAAACGACTTGTGGGTGACCACTGAAGGAATAAAATATAAATAAGCATATATAATTCACAAACTGGTAGACGTTTAAAGAAGCGGAGAAACGTGCTTAATCTACCGGGGATAGAAATGGAGGGGGGAAAGGAAGCAAAGAGAAGGTACGAAAAAGGTGGCAATACTAAGTCCCAATAAATCCAGTTATCTAAGCAATTGGAGCAGACCCCCCAGCTGCCGGTGTCCACCTGACTCCTTTTCCCCCAAGGCGGTTCTGCTGGTGGCACAGCCCGAAGTCCCAGGGAGCAGCCCCCCCAGGATGGACCAGAGCGGGGAGCCACCCAGCTGTTTTCATCCTGGAACAAAAAGGAGGAACAATTCCAAGATGTGCATTTACCCTGTGTCCACTGCAATGAACCTCATGCAGCTGGTTCAAGAAACCACCTCTTTTGTGTCAATATACTCTCGTCAAAACCCACTAGAAACACCCTGTAGCTGAACAAGTGGCGAAAGGGGACACACATGATGGGAACCACGGGCATCTCAGTGAGGAAGGACTTCTGGGATTTGGGCTGCGTCGGACGGTTTGGGGGGAGGGCTTGAGGAAGAGGCCTTCACTTGGGGTCAGGTGCCGGTCAGGAATTAGGACGCTGTCCGTAACTGGGCATCTGGACACACCTCATCCAGGAGGGGAGGCCTGGAGCCAGGTGGACACTGACGACGGCCAGCCAGCAGAGGGGATGCTGGGTCATTTCCGTGGCTCAGACAATGTTTGTGGTCTGTGTTCAGCGTGATTACAAAGTGCGCTTGTGTCTATCTTTATCCACAGGGTGGCTTTGCCTGGATGTACTGTCCTGCAAAACTGTGTTCAGGCGGGACACCAGAGCCTTCCTGGGAGGGCTGGGTCAGCCCTGGAGTCACAGCTGCGTTTCTCACTGTCTGCCTTCCATCCCTGAGCCCTGTCTGCACTTCCCACCTCCAAGTGATGGACTTGGACACCAGCTCGCCTTTGGGGTGGCTTCCGAGGAAGCAGGTCCCCAGGATGGGATTGGAAAGGATCACCTGCTGCCCCTGGTGAGTGGGGAGATTGTGGCCCCCGGTTCCCACACCTGTCGCCTGGCGGTGCACCCAGCCCCAAGGCCCTAACGGCCGAGGTGGTGTGCGGGCTTGTACAGCTGAGTAGCATCGCACCACCCCGATGTACCCCCCTTAATGGTCCTCTTGCTGATGAACATTGGGTTGTATCCTGTTCTGTCATGAAAATAAGCTACTCTATAGCTTTTTATGGACATTTCCCCTAGGGGAACACCCATGGGTGGCAATGCTGGGTCACGGGTAGGCGTAGGCCTAACTTCGGGAGAAACTGCAAAACCGTTTTCTAAAGCAGTTGTGCCAGTAATATATGTAGAATGAGCAGCGTATTCTCATCCACGTTTGCTGTTAGTCGCGGTCTCAGTCCATTAAAGCCGCGTTAGTGAAAACACCACAGGCTGCAGCTCTGGGGGCTGGAAGTCTGAGATCAGGGTGACAGCCGATTCAGTGCCTGGCGAAAGCCTCTTCGTGGTTCACCGGTGACATCTGTGTCCTCAGTGGCGGAGGAGGGGGGCTCTCGGGGAGCCCCGTTTATAACCCGCTCATGATGCAATCACCCCAAGTCCCACCTCCTAATACCATCACTTTGGGGCTAGGATCTCAACATAGGAACTTTGGGGGGACACAAACATTCAGTCTATAACAATCTTTAAAGTTTTAGTTATTCTCATGGGTTTGGTATATCATCTTGGCTTTAATTTGCATTCCCTGAGGATGAATGGTGAGTACTTTCTCATGTGCTTGTTGGCCACTGTGTATCTTCCTTTGAGGAGTCCATTGTCTTTTTTTAGAATTTCCTTCTTAAAGATTTTTATGTATTTATCTGAGAGGGAGCACGAGAGCAGGGAGGGTCAGAAGGAGAAGCAGACTCCTCACTGAGTGGGGAGCCCAACTCGGGACTTGATCCTGGGACTCCAGGATCATGACTTGAGCCAAAGGCAGACACTTAACTGACTGAGCCACCCAGGCGCCCGAAAGTTGTCGGTCTTTTTTTTTTTTTTTTTTTTTTTAGTTAATAGACTTTATTTTTCTGAGCAGGTGTAGGTTTACAGAAAAACTGAGTGGAAAGTACAGAGAATTCTCATAGATCCCCCTCGTTTCCCTCATTGTTAACATCTTGTATTAGTGTGATACATTTGTTACAATTGTGAACCAATATTGATGTATTGTTATTAACTAAAATCTATATAGTTTAGGTTTAATTTTTTGTGTTGTACATTCTGTAGGTTTTGACAAATGTAGTGACATGGATCCACAGAATACATAAAGGTATCATAGAGAATATTTTACTGCCTGTGATCCACAGATTCTTCCTCCTTCCAAATCCCTCCAAGCATGGATTTTTTACTGTATCCATAGTTTTGCCTTTTTTAGAATTTCATATAACTGGAATATATGTAGCCTTTTCAGCTGGTTTCTTTCATTTGGTAATTTGCATCTACGTTTCCTGCATATCTTTACCTGGCTTGACAGCTCATTTCTTTTTAGTGCTCAATAGTATTCCATTGCCTGGATGGACCAAATTTATTATCCATTCACCTACTGAAAAACATCTTCGTTGTTTTAAGGTTTTGGTAATTACAAATAAAGCTGTTATAAATATTTGTGAAAACTTTGTGTGGATGTATATTTTATTTTTTTTTATTTTTCAAGTAAGCTCTACGCCCAACATGGGACTTGAACTCACGACCCTGAGATCAAGAGTCGCATGCTCTACTGACTGAGCCAGCCAGGCGCCCCTGGATGTAAGTTTTTAACTCATTTGGGTAAATACCAAGGAGTGGGACTGCTGGATCATGTGGTAAGAGTGTCTTTAGTTCCGTAAAAAACCACCTAACCATCTTCCAAGAGGGCTACACCAGCTTCCTTTCCAAAAGCAGTGGTGCGTGTCCCCGTGGCTCCACGTCCACGCGGGCCCACAGCAGTGGTGCGTGTCCCCGTGGCTCCACGTCCACGCGGGCCCACAGCAGTGGTGCGTGTCCCCGTGGCTCCACGTCCACGCTGGCCCACAGCAGTGGTGAGTGTCTTGTGGCTATGCTAGCTCTTGAAGTTGTCAGTACTCCAGGTTTTGGTCATTCAGATAGATGTTTCATGATTATTTTAATTTGCAATCCTCAAATGACATGATTTTTAGCATGTTTTCATATGCTATTTGCTAACTGTGTATCTTCTTTGGTGAGGTGTCTGTTCAGGTCTTTTGCCCTTTTAATTGAGTTGTTTTTCTTATTGTTGCCTTTTTTTTTAAAGATTTTATTTATTTATTTTACAGAGAGAGAGAGAGCACAGCCAGGGAGGGGCACAGGGAGAGGGAGACAAGCAGCCTCCCCGCTGAGCAAGGAGCCCAATGCAGGGCTCAATCCCAGGACCCCGAGATCATGACCTGAGCTGAAGGCAGACGCTTCACTCACTGAGCCACCCAGGAGCCCCTCTTATTGTTGACTTTTAAGTGTTTGTAAGTTTTGGATAATAGTCCTTTATTAGATGTGTCTTTTGCAAATATTTTATCCCATCCTGAGGCTTGTGTTATTCTCTTAACAGTGTCTTTCACAGAGCAGAAGTTTTGAATTTTAACGAGGTCCAACTTACCAATTTTTTCTTTCATGTTTTTGGTATTGTTATCTAAGAAGTCACTGTGAAATTCAAGGTCATCTAGATCTTCTTCTCTGTTACCTGTTAGGAAGTTTATAGTTTTGCATTTTACATTTAGGCCTATGATCCATTTGAGGTTAATTTCTGTGAAGGGTGTAAGGTCTGTGTCTAGGTTCATTTTTTTTGCATGTGGATTTCCATTGTTCTAGCGTCATTTGTTACAGAGACTATCTTTTCTCCATTGTATTGTCTTTGCTCCTTTGTCAAAGATCATTGACAAAATCGTGTGGGTCTATTTCTGGGCTCTCTGTTCTGTTCCATTGATGCATCTGTCTGTTCTTTCACCAATACTGCACTGTGTTGATTACTGTAACTTTATAGTGAGTCTTGAAGTTGGATAGTGTTGGTCCTCCAACTTTGTTCTTCTTCAATATTGTATTGGCTATTCTGGGTCTTTTGCCTCTCCATATAAACCTCAGAATCAATTTGTCAATATCCACAAGAGAACTTGCTGGAATTTTAATTGGGATTACATGGAATCTATAGATCTAGTTGGGAAGAACTGACATCCTGACAATATCGAGTCTTCCTATTCATTTTTTTTAAAGATTTTATTTATTTGACAGAGAAAGAGAGAGAGAGAGAACAAGCAGGGGGAGCAGCAGAGGGAGAGGGAGAGGGAGAAGCAGGCTCCCCACTGAGCAGGGAGCCTGAAGCAGGGCTCAATCCCATGACCCAGGGGTCATGACCTGAGCCGAAGGCAGGTGCTTAACCGACTGAGTGACCCAGGCACCCCGAGTCGTCCTATTCATGAACATGGAATATCTCTCCATTTATTTAGAGCTTCTTTGATTTATTTCTTCAGAATTTTATAGTTTCCTCATATAGATCTTCTATATATTTTGTTAGATTTATACCTATGTATTTCATTTCTTTTTGGTACTAATGTACATAGTATTGTGTCTTTTATTTCAAATTTCAATTGTTCATTGCTGGTACTTGTTGTATTTTAAAAATTTTTTGTAAAAAAATTATTATACACCAAGACTTTTTTTTAGTGTACCGTTCTATGAGTTTTAGTGTATAGAATTATGTAATTGTGTAATACTTAGTGGTGAAATGCTGAATGCTTTCCCCCTAAGATCAGAAACAAGGTAAAAATGTCCTCTCTCACCACACCTGTTCAATGTTGGAAGTCTTAGCCAGTGCAAAGGGCAAGAAAAAGAAATAAAAATAATATAGATTGGAAAGGGAGGTATACAGACTACATGATTATCTATGTAGAAAATCCCAGACTATTCTAAAACAATGACAACACATTTTATCCCATGTTAAATGTGACCTAGGTCACAGGATAACACACAAAAATCAATCTTATTACTATATACAAGCAATAAAAAGCAATACAACGTTGGAAACAGAAATTGAACACAATAGCCTCCAAGAAAGAAAGAAAGAAGGAAAGCTTTGAAACTGGAACTCAATCACAAGAGGAAAGTTGGAAAGAACTCAAATACATGGAGGCTAAAGAACATCCTGCTAAAGAACGAATGGGTCAACCAGGAAATTAAAGAAGAATTTAAAAAATTCATGGAAACAAATGAAAATGAAAACACAACTGTTCAAAATCTTTGGGATGCAGCAAAGGAGGTCCTAAGAGGGAAGTATATAGCAATACAAGCCTTTCTCAAGAAACAAGAAAGGTCTCAAATACACAACCTAACCTTACACCTAAAAGAGCTGGATAAAGAATAGCAAATAAAGCCTAAACCCAGCAGGAGAAGAGAAATAATAAAGATCAGAGCAGAAATCAATGAAATAGAAACCAAAAGAGCAGTGGAACAGATCAATGAAACTAGGAGCAGGTTCTTTGAAAGAATTAATAATATTGTTAAACCCCTAGCCAGACTTATCAAAAAGAAAAGAGAAAGGACCCAAATAAATAAAATCATGAATGAAAGAGGAGCGATCACAACCAACACCAAAGAAATATAAACAATTATAAGAACATATTATGAGCAACCATATGCCAACAAATTAGGCAATCTGGAAGAAATGGATGCATTCCTAGAGACATATAAACTACCAAAGCTGAAACAGGAAGAAATAGAAAACCTGAACAGACCTATAACCACTAAGGAAATTGAAGCAGTCATCAAAATCTCCCAACAAACAAGAGCCCAGGGCCAGATGGCTTCCCAGGGGAATTCTACCAAACATTTAAAGAAGAATTAATATCTATTTTTTCTGAAGCTGTTTCAAAAATTAGAAGGAAAACATCCAAACTCTTTCTATGAGGCCAGCATTACCTTGATCCCAAAACCAAAGACCGCACCACAAAAGAGAATTACAGACCAATATCCCTGATGAACATGGATGCAAAAATTCTCACCAAAATACTAGCCAATAGGATCCAACAGTACATTAAAAGGATTATTCACCACAACCAAGTGGGATTTATTCCCACTTATTCCCATTTATTCCCACCAAGGGGGGTTCAACACCCGCAAATGAATCAGTGTGATATGTTACATAAATAAAAGAAAGGACAAGAACCATATGATCCTCTCAATAGATGCAGAAAAAGCATTTGACAAAGTACAGCATCCTTTCTTGATTAAAACTCTCCACAGTGTAGGGATAGAGGGTACATACCTCAATATCACAAAAGCCATATATGAAAACCCCACAGTGAATATCATTCTCAATGGGGAAAAACTGAGAGCCTTTCCCCTAAGGTCAGGAACATGGCAGGGATGTCCACTATCACCACTGTTGTTCAAAATAGTACTGGAAGTCCTAGCCTCAGCAATAAGACAACAAAAAGAAAGAAAAGGCATCCAAATTGGCAAAGCAGAAGTCATACTCTCACTCTTCACAGATTACATGATACTCTATGTGGAAAACACAAAAGTCTCTACCCCAAAACTGCTAGAACTCATACAGGAATTTAGCAAAGTGGCAGGATATAAAACCCATGCACAGAAATCAATGCATTTCTATACACTAACAATGAGACAGAACAAAGAGAAATTAAGGAGTTGATCCCACTTACAATTGCACCCAAAACCATAAGATACCTAGGAATAAACCTAACCAAAGAGGCAAAGGATCTGTACTCAGAAAACTATGGAAAACTCATGAGAGAAATTGAGGAAGACACAAAGAAATGGAAAAACATTCCATGCTCATGGATTGGAAGAAAAAATATTGTTAAAACGTCTATGATACCTAGAGCAATCTACACATTCAATGCAATCCCTACCAAAATACCACTGATATTCTTCACAGAGCTGGAACAAATAATCCTAAAATTTGTATGGAACCAGGAAAGACCCCGAATAGCCGGAGGAATGTTGAAAAAGAAAAGCAAAGCTGGCGGCATCACAATTCCAGACTTCAAGCTCTATTACAAAGCTGTCATCATCAAGACAGTATGGTACTGGCACAAAAATAGACACATAGACCAGTGAAACAGAATAGAGAGCCTAGAAATGGACCCTCAACTCTGTGGTCAACTAATCTTTGACAAAGCAGGAAGGAATGTCCAATGGCAAAAAGACAGTCTCTTCAACAAATGGTGTTGGGAAAACTGGACAGCCACATGCAGAAGAATGAAACTGGACCATTTCCTTACACCACACACAAAGATAAACTTGAAATGGAAGAAAGACCTCAATGTGAGATAGGAATCCATCAAAATCCTAGAGGAGAATACAGGCAGCAACCTCTTGGTAGACACGTCTCCAAAGGCAAGGGAAACAAAGGCAAAAATGAACTATTGGGACTTCATCAAGTGGAAAAACTTTTGCACAGCAAACGGAACAGTGGACAAAACCAAAAGACAACCGACAGAATGGGAGAAGATATTTGCAAATGTTTTATCACATAGAGGGCTAGTATCCAAAACCTTTAAAGAACTTATCAAACTCAACACCCGAGGAACAAATAATTCAATCAAGAAATGGGCAGAAGACATGAACAGACATTTCTCCAAAGAAGACATCCAAATGGCCAACAGACACATGAAAAAGTGCTCAACATCACTCGGCATCAGGGAAATCCAAATCAAAACCTCAGTGAGATACCACCTCACACCAGTCAGAATGGCTAAAATTAACAAGTCAGGAAATGACAGATGTTGGTGAGGATGTGGAGAAAGGGGAACCCTCCTACATTGTTGGTGGGAATGCAAGCTGGTGCAGCCACTCTGGAAAACAGTATAGAGGTTCCTCAAAAAGTTGAAAATAGAGGTACCTTACAACCCAGCAATGCACTACTGGTATTTACCCCAAAGATACAAACGTAGTGATCCAAAGGGGTACGTGCACCCCAATGTTTATAGCGGCAATGTCCACAATAGCCAAACTATGGAAAGAGCCAAGATGTCCATCGACAGGTGAATGGATAAAGAAGATGTGGGGGGTGTGTGTGTGTGTGTGTGTAAAATGTAATATTATGCAGCCATAAAAAATGAAATCTTGCCATTTGCAATGACGTGGATGGAATTAGAGGTATTATGCTAAATGAAATGTCAGTCAGAGCAAGACAATTATCATATTATCACTGACATGTAGAATTTAAGAAATAAAACAGAGGATTATAGGGGAGGAGAGGAAAAATGAAACAAGACGAAACCAGAGAGGGAGACAAACCATAAGAGACTCTTAGTCATAGGAAACAAACTGAGGGTTGCTGGAGGGGAGAGGAGTGGGGGGATGGGGTAACTGGGTGATGGACATTAAGGAGGGCATGTGATGTAATGAGCACTGGGTGTTATATAAGACTGATGAATCACTGACCTCTACCTCTGAAACCAATAATACATTATACATAATTATTTGAATTAAAAATTTAAAAATGTTAGGAAAGGAAGGGAGGGAGGGAGGAAGGAAGGAAGAAAGAGTGATAGATAAAAAGGCAACCCAAAAGACTTAGGTCTAAATCTAACCAAACATGTATAGGATCCATATGCTGAAAACTATAAAATGCTGATAAAAAATTTAAAAAGACCTACATAAATAGAGTGATTTAACATACACATGAATGGGAAGACTCAACATGGCATATCAATCTCCCCCAAACTGATCTACAGAATTAACATAATTCCAAAAATCTCGGTAGGACATTTTCACAGATACGGATAAAATGATTCTAAAATTTTTATGAAAGGGTAATGGAGCTAGGATAGCTCAAGTAATTTTTTATAAAGAACAAAGGTGGATGAATCAGACTACCCAATTTTAATGCTTTCCCTAAAGCAACAACAATCAAGACAGTGTGGTGTTGGCAAAGGGACAAGACACACAGGTGAATGATCAGAATAGAGTCCAGGAATAGACCCAAATACATATGGTCAATTGATCTTTGAAAACTTGCAAAAGCAATCCAGTGGAGAAAGGACAGTCTTTTCAACAAATGGTAATGGGATGATTACTCATCATATGCAAAAAAATTGAACTGTGACGTACACCTGTTATGCTTCCAACTAACTCAAATTGGATCACATATAAATAGGAATGAAAGTGTAAAATGTTTGCAAGAAAACAGAAAAATATATTCATGACCTGGCATCAAGCAGAGTTTGGAAATGACATCAAAAGCATAATCCATGAAATAATCCATAAAAGAAAAATATTGACAAATTGGACCTCATCAAAATGAAAAACACTTGCCCTGCCAAAGACAGTGTCAAGAGAATGAAAACACAAGCTAAAGACTGGGAGAAATTTTTACAAACCACATATCCAACTTAGGACTTGTATCTGGGATATATAAAGAACTGTCAAAACTCAAAAATGAGAAAAAAAAAAAACCTCAATTAAAAAGTGGGCAAGAGATGCATCATAGATGATATAATGGCAGACATGCAAATGAGATGTTCAACATCAATAGCCACCAGGGAAATGCAAACTCAAGCCAGTGAGATCCTCCTGCACGCCTATAAAGTGGCTAAAATCAGGGAGGACACTGACCGTTCAAGGGTGTCTGATACCTTGCTGTCAGAAATGCAAACGAGGGCAGCTTCTCATAAAGTTAAATGTACACTCAGCATATGATCCAGCAGTTCTACTTCTAGAGAAAAAAAACCTTATGTTCCGCATGCAAACCTATATAGGTTCAGTTGCTCTCTTCACCATCATCGAAAACTGAAGGCACAGATTTGCGTGAACTGGCAAACTTCTGCAGCAAGTGTCGACTCTCCAGATGATGACCCTTTCATGTCTGACTGTATCAGAAAGGCGACTGCCACCAAAACCTCTGAACAGGGCAGAGCACCCCGCCCCCCGCCCCGGCCTGGACATAATAAGCACTTCATGCAGAGAGAGCTGACCTGCACTGGACCAAGTCTTCATCCCAACTGCTCGCTCACAGGCTGACTTTGTGCTTGGTTTGTTAACATCTTATCCCCTTGTATCTTGTTTGTTGTGTGATTTTTTCTTTAATGTACTCTGGTTTGTGTGAGGTATATGAAGCCAAATAAAATGTGTAGTGAAATGTCACTGAGTTTGGAATCCTAAACCTGCTTTTATCTTGCTTTACAACTGAATAAAGCTGATGTTTTGGGAAAACACAGCCCGCGTGTGCTCCTTAGTGTGCTCATGACAACATACGCAGATAGGTATATGCATGTATCTTTTGCCGCTTCTGCCCTCTAGAGAACCCCGACTAATATCCTAACAGGGAAGTAAAATACTATCGGTCCACCCACCACAGGGACTAGCAGGTTCTTTTTCTAACAGTATTTTCACTGGCACATGGAGCTCTAAACCAAAGTGAGTTCTCCCTCCAAGCCAACAGATGAGTGGCGCGGACGTTACACATATTCCCGCCAAACCTTTGGTACCAAACACTGAACCAGATTCACTGAAGTTGTGCAGATCCGAGGGCTGTGTGGAGTAGAATGATAAGCTAGTTAACATGTGCAGGCTCAGGACAGGGTGAAGCAGAGAACGGTGTGTGGGGTGTGGTATTTTCCATTACACTATCTTATGCTCTCACAAGTACTTTACATTATATACAAAAAAACCTAAAAAAAACCCCCCAAAATGAAATATTTTAGATTATAAATTTTAAAGAATTTAAAGAATTTTAGGTAAGTTTTTCTTTTGCTTTTATTACAAGCATATAATATTAATTGGCAAAACACTGAGTACAAGCTTCACTATCATAAAATCAAAACATTTAAGCAATATTCCAAGAAAGATTTTAGACAAAAACTAGCCACCAATAGTACAAAAATTACACACCAACACAAAGCATAAAAAATGTAAACTTTCAAATTAAACAGTCAAAAATATGTATCTGCGTTGTCATCTCAATAAACCGCGACACGTGTGACGATCAGGCTAATGGCGGCTCACACCCCTGGACCCTACATCATTTGAGGAAAAATGGTTTTCTTAGACCCAATTAAGTTGTCAGAATAGACATTTACACTAACGCTACACACATTTTAGGGGACACTCAAACTTCAGTCCATCCTTCAGACACGCTCATGGACGTGAACCACGCGACGCAGGCGGGGGTGGGGGTGGCTGCCCGGGCAGAGCCTCCTTGGTGGGCTGGCGGCTGGCAGGGACAGAATCTTCGCGAAGATTATGGCTAGTGTGAATAATGGTTTTCTAATCTACTCATCCCAATTACCCAGTTTGTTTAAATACCAAGGCCGACGAACATACTGGCTCAACAGGCTAGGGTCCCACGTGATGTGGTGGACTGTGAATGATTTCCTGAGGAAACAGAGAAACTGGATTTGTTCTGATTCAGCTATCTGCACTGTTTACTTTCAACGTCTTGAGAACGTATCTAATATTCACGTATAAAGTGGAAATCAGCTGGCTCGTTCCTAGAACATTCAATCCAGTAACACATTTTAAATTGCTGTAAAATGCCCTCCTGTGTGCTCTGAGGAGAAAATGAAATGGATTTCTCAAGATCTCACCACAAGGAGTCATCAGATCTGCACGCCCGAGAGGGCTCGCCGCCGGTGGGGGGGGGGCGGTGTAGGGCCGTCCCAGGCGTGGTCCAGGGCTGTGAGCGCGCAGGGTCTGAAACAGGAGACCCAGGGCGGCCACACACCACTCCACCACTTCACGGCTGCCTGCCCGGTCACGCACCCTAAAATATTCTCGCGCAGGGCACACGCACACGCACACACACACACACATCCCCAAACAGCATTCTTATAACAACAGGGAAAAGAGAAAACCAAATAGCTGAATGTACATACTTTGAAATTCCACCAACATTCCCTTTCGATTTAGCAGAAGAGATGCGACATTACAATTTAAACAGATGTCTAATAAATGCATCTTGGAACCTATTGCACAAAAGCATAAACAATGCTCTTCATCTATATAAAACAAAAACGTACAAATTAAAAGCTACTCAAAGTAAAAAGAAGAAGCTTGCAAAACATGTCACAATTTCATTTTATATGCCTGTAAATAAAGCTGGACCACGGAAACCAAACAATTGGATGGGAAAATATGATAGAAGGCTTAAAATAGAATAAATAATTTTATAAAGTTAAGTTTTCTTTTTTTTAACCCCCCAAATCTTAAATTCAATATTATATATTCTATCTGAATTTTCTATCTTCATGAAAACTGCATTTAGTGAGACCGCGTGCTGGGCAGCAGGTCCCACCACGGTGACGGTGATGCAGGAAGGTAACTGAACAGGACTTGTGTTACCAGCGTAAACAGTCGTGAAAACCACGTCACAGGAACTCCGTCTGTTAAGAAAGAAACTGATCCTGGCTTTCATGCTGGAAAAAATGAAACTCAGCCTTTTGAAGTGAAATGAAAGCGTGCCAGTGGGGAAGGGACCAGGGAAGCTGCCCTGGGACACAGGCTCTGGGCTCCTGTCAGCCGAGGGGCAGGGGGTCCCCGGGGCCGTCCTGCAGTGAAGACAGTCTGCATGAGGAATCTTAGAAAAATAGGTACGTCTGCTGCTGAGGTTTTGTCAGGTTAACACGATTACAAAAGGGGGTCACAGGAGGGTCAGCAGCCAGCCGGTGGTGTTAGCCAGGCTCCGACTATCTCCACCTCTCTGTGTATCGAAACGCGTCCACTTAGCACCATAACAAATTCAAGTGATTTCAAAGATAGCTACAAAGTTACAAATATATATTATGAGATTATTACAGCGATACTCAGTCTAATCTGAACTGTGAGCTGATTTTGTTTGAATTTGGATGCTTACACTGTTGAACCCTCCCCTCCTCCACCACCCAGGAAAATACCCAAGTTCCAACGCTACACCTAAAACCGCACTGCACCTGCCGTTGCAGAGCGCAGCAGCAGTAATGTGTATGCTGAGGTAGACAGGTAATATTTACTCATACACATCTACTCATTAAACCTGTGGAGTAACTCTAAGACATGATTTGGATGAATAGCAAGCTTAGCGAACCGAACACGGCAAACAGTACTGGGAGTTAACGGGCTTCAGTGAGAGGTGAATGTTGACCAATTCCTAACAGAACTTGTTTTTAGGTTTCTAAAAGGCCTTACATTAGAGTCACTCGGATTCAATTAATCTGAATGGTTTTCTTGTCACCAAGATTAGGTCTTACGTATATGGAAGAGGAAGCAGAAGAAACCCAACCGTAACTTTCAAAGCAAGTGTGAGAAGAAATCCTAGTCAGGACGGTGACATACTCCATGCACAAAGGAGGTGGGCGGTCACGGACACCGGTGCTGGCGGCCACCTGGGGGGTGACTGAGAAGGGGGAGGAACCCAGAGCTCATGGACAAACGGACGGTGCGGATGGAGAGGACAAGGACGGACACAGAACCCCAGGACAACACTTTCACGGCCCCGGAGAACGGCTGCTTTCTCCTCCTGCCTTTACACATTCCGAGTTACTCTTTTAAAGGGACAAATACTTATGTGCTGGCAGAGTTTATTCACTAATTCCACAAAAATATTAACATGTGGGAGGAGAAAGGGGTGAACAAAGAGTGTGCTGCCTGCGACTGGCATTTCAGGTCATTAAGGAACTGAAAATGCAACCAGCAGGCTCCTCTGCTCCCGGCAGGGTGCGCCTCCCCCTGACAGCAGCCTCAGGTGTGGGCGGCAGACGCAGGGCAGAGCTGCCCACGGGAGGGCGTGGGCAGCCGTGCTGGGAACCGCAGTCTGCACGCCCGGGGCACCTGCCCTCCTCCGACCCTCGGTGCCTTCTCAGGAAAACCCCCAGACAATGCCACCCCCTCTCTTCAGCACGATGAACATGGGAAAGAATTAAGTAGGGAATTTAAGTGGCAGCCCTGAACCATCAGAGCCCTATTCCATACCAGTAATGTTTAAGAACATGAATGGCTCTGCAAGCCAGCATTAAGCCGGCCAAGCCACCTCTGGTCTACCCTGCGGAGCCCCGGGCCGCGTCTGGGGAGCAGCGGGGGGTGGAGCCCCTCCCTCGCCTCAGTGCAGCCTCGGAGCCCAGAGTAGGGGCCAGGCAGGGGCCGAGGCAGGGGAGCTGCCGGCTTTTCATGGTTCCCAACGTGGAAAAGTAAATACTGTGGCTAACTCATAGTATTAATGGAATGCTTTTAAATTAACCCTTTATATACCTTCTAAGTCTTCAGGAAGCTAAAGGCAACATAAATATTGTCATTCACCATGAAGAGATATTTTTCAATAACTTAGGAAGGGTTCAGTAAACGTACAAGTATTTTTGAGGCTTATCGTGAACCCTAACTCAGAAACGAGACGGAAAGGACCAGATCTTCAAGGCCTGGAGAGCAAGCACAGGCCGTGTGGCCACTCTGTTTACCACCTGGTCTGTGAGGGGCGCCCTTCGGCCGCTGAGACTCTGAGGTGTCTCGTCGTCTTGTAACCGTGGTGCTGGTAGTGTCTTGCTGAGTGTGAATTCTCTCATACAAAAGTTATAAATACTCTATTCAGAAATCTGGTCCCCACGACACCGCAGGTGACTCGGCGGGGCGGCGGGGCCCGGCCCGGGGCCGAGCTCAGAGCAGGTCCATCTTGGGTCTGTAGTGCAGCAGGAGCGGGGCCTTCTGCAAGACAAAGGCAGAGCACGGCGCCCGTCACGGCCGCGAGCGGACGGCCGCCCTCCCTGGGGCCCGGGTGCCCCGGGGCCTGCGCACACCTGCTGCCCCTCCCGGTCCCGTCGGCTTTCACCCCCTTCTCCGGGCTGCCGCTCAAGCACTCGGGGACTCGGGGTCCTGCCATCTGCATCCTGCAAGGGGGGGCCACCTTGGCCAGGAAGGGCAGTGCTCACCCAAGGGCCCCGTGTGGCTGGGGCACTGATCATTGCACAATGACTGCCTTTCTCAACAGGCCCGTGACAGGTACTTCTACGCTCTCGGTTGAAAATATGCACAGACAAGTAGTTGCCATTTGTAACCGACTCTGACTATCAAACAATCCAACCTTCACAAAGTCTTACCTTGAATCTCCACCTCGTGACAACCACAAATTTGAGCGTGTGGTCCTTGCCCAGGATTTCCTCGTTGCATAAAATGTCCAGCTGGCGGGAGAAGGAGGGTTCCGTCAGGGCGCCAAGGGCATGGCGCTCGGAACCCCTGGCCTCCGGGCTGTGCCAGCTACGTCAGTCGCCCGTGGTGACGTGTCCCGTTTCCAGGCGGCCCAGGTGGGGAGTGCTCGGAAGGCCCCGCCCCAACCCACCTGAGGCCTGAGGGGTCCACACCCACCATGCCCCGCCCCCCCCGGGGCCCTCGGCTGCGGTGACCACACCGCAACCGTCTCCCCACCTCAGTCCACTCTTGGCCAAGTTTGTCCCTCTTACCTCAGTGGAAAAAGGAAATGGGTTCTTCAGATGGTCTTTTTCCTTTCTTTTTTAAAAAGACTATTTTTAGGGCAGTTTGAGGGTGAGAGCAACACTGAGAGGGGGGTTCAGAGAGAGATCTCCCGTGCGCCCCCTTCCCCCCACTACCCACATCCGCACCGGGATGAGACATGTGACGGCAGACGGGCCTCCACGCACACGTCATCCTCACCCAGAGTCCACAGATGGCCGCAGGGCCCCCCCTGGTGGTGCACATTCTGTGGGTTTGGACACGGGCATCAGGACAGGTGCCCACCACCGCAGCACCACCCAGAGTTGCTCCCCGGCCCCCACATCCCCCGTGCTCCCCCTGCTCACCCTCCTGCCCCCAACCCCTGACAACCGCC